>NC_087151.1:6305000-6350000 GCF_035594125.1 Scylla paramamosain | reverse complement strand
TCATACATCTCCATTATTTGAGCTTAAGGAACATACAGACTAGTTTAGAATATTCGGAATGCTTCCCAGAACATATCATTTGTAGTTATATGGTAGAATTTCAGAGCATTCTATACTCGTATATACTCGTACACACAAGACAAGATTAGCTCATGGAATACCATGACACGAGAATATTGAAATTGTACGGCAAGACGTCTTGCGTAGTCCTCAAATGTTTTTTTTTTCTTGTATGTAAGAGGGCCACCGGCCTAGGGCAACAAAAATAAATTAATGATAAAAAGAGGCCTACTTAATGTCAGTTTTCATAGAGATTCCGCATGTGGAGGCGCCGTCATACCAGCACTGCTGCTATCGATGTCTAGTGTCCTCGGCTTGTTACTTGTTCTGTGGTCTCTTTCCGTCTGATCGTCAGGCAGATGTGATCGTCTTCACGGGGCTATTTATCGTCGACTCCACTCTCAAATCAAAATCCATAGTAGATACAATATTCACTACAATCTGAGGTAAAATATCATGTTTTGCAAGTTATTTAATATTTCTTTGAGTTTCTTAAAGTTTCACATGTTACAATGAATTTGTGGTTTTGTAACAACCAAGACTAACCATGACTAGATTGATATCTTTATATTGGAGGTTTTACTTTCTTAAGCTAAACTTAAGTTTCTTTATGCACGCAATGCGTCTTCCTCGGTGGACACGTCTCTCGGAACAGTTTGTGACCAAGAGCATACAGTACATTCGAAGTTTCCGCAAAGATGACGTGTGCCTCACTAATGGTTTCTCCGTAACGACGATTCAATCATGAACGCATCCATGAACGTTTTCAGTTAGTTTACCACATTCATGATCGACAAGACTCATAATTAAGTGAAGAGAAGCGACTGCTTGCCTGTGTATCGGAACCATGTTTGCTTACATTCGACTTGCATTGCATGTGTGTGACGGGACGATTATCATAAATTCTCGCCTCAAAACACGTTCAGCAGAACTCCGATTCACTAAGACGTGTTTTGAACAACATTATCAAGAATGAAGTCATGTACAATTCAGACTTGATACCTGATGCTTAAATAATTTGTTGCTTCTGCTGATTACCCATCTCTTCATCTTCATCCCCTGTGTTTTGTGGCAGTCTGCAACGAAAGAAATACTTAATTTCATAAATGTTCTCTGTTCTAAAGTTAAGGTAACAGTAAGGCTCAGTTACTTGTTTTGATTTTTCTTACTATAATTCTCTTTTTTTTCCTACTTTTTTTTTTACTTACATAACACTGAATCAAATAACACCGATGATGTTGATGCTAATGATGAGGATGACGATGTTGGTGGTAGTAATAATAATTGACAATGATAATAATTATTATTATAATTATTATTATTATTATTGTTATTATTATTATTATTATTATTATTATTATTATTATTATTATTATTATTATTATTATTATATTATTATTATTATTATTATTATTATTATTATTATTATTATCATTATTATTATTATAGCATCTATCATCATCAGCAACAACAACAACAACAACAACAACAACAACAACGACAACAAGCAATAACAATGGAGTAAAAAAAAAAAAAAAAGCTGCATTGCTATATAACGTCTTACCACCAGACAGGAAACATCCACAACGCAGCGCCGGAGCGGGGCGGCGCAGCGAGAGCCAGGGTGTGTGAGGCAGGTGAGAGGGACGAGGCCCGGGAGTTATGAGACCCTTTATTTCTGGTGTTCAGGTAAAGAAAGAGAAAGTCCTGCCGTAAGTGAGAGGAGGAGGGGAGAGGAGCACCAGAAGAGGAGAGGAGGGGAGAGATGAGCCTGAGGGAAGGGAGGAGCATACCCCTTGATGGGAGGGAAGGGGTGGTGCGCCTGGGGGAGGAAGGGGGCAGGACTTACGTGTCTCGAGGCCGGCGGGTCTGGCAAATGAGGCCCCATTTATTTCTCCTGCGGACATGGGGCCTCCTTGGTGGCAGCCGGGGGCGTGGTGCTCCTGCTCTCCTCTTAACGAAAGTGGCGCTATTTTTCTCCTCAATTCTCTTAGTGTAATTGTGTGTGTGTGTGTGTGTGTGTGTGTGTGTGTGTGTGTGTGTGTGTGTGTGTGTGTGTGTGTGTGTGTGTGTGCGCGTGCGTGCGTGCGCGCGCGTGTGGATGTGCATAAAGAATAAGTCGCATATTGCGTTTAAAGTTTGCTCTTTCATACATACGGTATATTATTGTGTGTTATTTTGAACGCGCTTACTTATATCTATTTTTTTTCCCCTGCATGCGTGCATTGTCCTGAGGACGAAAGCCATCCCTACAACTGAGAATTTGATCTTTGCTCTTGGAAACTCAAAATTAAAATCTGTTAAGTTTTAGGCTTTGAGTAAGTTACGTGATTGTGGTGAGAGGGAGGCGTCACGGGCGGCGCTGACGAGGTCACGGGCGGCGCTGGAGGGATCGTGGGTGGCGCTGAAGAGGTCACGGGCGGCGTTGTTGATGGGGTTCCTTCTCCTCCTAAACCCGCAGTGCTGCGAGGACACTGGCGCTCAGGCCGAACAGACACCTGACAGCCTCAGTGACAACGCCGCCACTGCAGCCCCGGGAGGACCACCAGATAGGCCACCGCGGCCCGCCAGCTGGGTGTCTGGCAGACCACCCGTCCTTACCCGCCCGGAGAAACCCATAAAAGCTGACGAGTTGATATTTGATGAGACGGACCAGTAGAGGGAACCCGAGATTTGCATAATTTCTACGTCTGGCGGCCCGACCCATTAGCATCTTCTTGCATGGTTCTTGGAGACAGAGCAGCATCGTCCTGCTCATTTAGTACGTTTAAGACCACCGAGGACGGGTCAGCGTGAGGTCATTAAGGATTAATGCAGCGCCTCGGGTGTGACTGGAAACACGGTGTCTGTGGGTGACCCGAGGGACCGTGGTCTGCTCCTGCCGCGTCTGCGCCGCCGCCTTCCCCGCCGGCCACAACCAACCTACCTGCCACTTACCTGGTGCAGCACCTATTGTCTTGCTCACAGGTATGCACATGCCTCCCATGCAGTTCTTCGTGACGCAGAGCAATATGGGCGCTGCGGTGCGTGGTGTGTGCGGCGCCGCCACGCCCCTCCTCCGCCAGACATTGCTTATGTTGTTGCTTCTTCTTATGTAAAATACCCGAGCGTGGCACGGAAGACGAAGCTGCTCACGCACAACGAATATTAAACGCCCGAGAAATTATGAGTTACTGTTCATACTCGACAACCGTGAAGGAACATGAGAGTCTGGTGACGCTTGGTACTTGAAGCCAGATCTCATCATCCCTAAAAGTGAATAAGATTTCTCTTAGATTTTCAAAAATTTCCCTCTCTCCTCCTCCTCCTCCTCCTCCTCCTCCTCCTCCTCCTCCTCCTCCTCCTCCTCCTCCTCCTCCTCTTCCTCCCCCCCTCCTCCTCCTCCTCCTCCTCCTCCTCCTCCTCCTCCTCCTCCTCCTCCTCCTCCTCCTTCTGCTACTGTTGCGTTATCAGCGTTCCGGCTGAAAGCCTGCCGGGGTCTAGTGCTGCCGACCCGCCTCATCTCCGCGATACAGTCATTACAACCTGTATATAGAGTAATTACCTCAATACAGTCATCGGTGCGACTCGGCAAACATGAAGGTCGGTGGTTCGTCGCCCGGAGAACCTCATAAAAGTGGGAGTGATTGTTGGTAATTGCGTGGGACAGGTCAATTCTAGTTCGTATTTGCATTTTTACACACGAAGAATGCACCCGGAGGAGAGGCTGGGTCTTGGCGTCGCCGGCGGCTCAGGGTTCTCAATAAGAAAGGCTCATTCTCTCGTCGTGACGTAAAGGATTATAACCTTTATGGAAGATGTGGCGTGACGCTGTGTCGCCGCCACGGAGTCAATTATCCGGCCATTTGTTTCACTCCGTGTTTCTGTGAAAGTTTCAACTAATGATACATTCTCCGATTACTGATTATGCAGATGAAGGGTTGGAGCCCCTAACCCATTCTATAGTAGAGAGGAAAATGCACCCGTTGATGTAACATTCCTGTCTCCAGCGCGGCGACCACCTAGGAGTCTCCTTAGTCTTCATCAAAAATTAAGGGAATGGCACACGGTAAAATGTGTATTTGTTAGGAACAATTATGTGTGTCAAGCGGACAATTACTGCACAACACAGCACAGGGAAGGAAAGAGCAAGAGACATTAAAACAACACCTGGACTCCTGAAGTGTATTGCTACATCCCTCTTTCCTCCCTCCCTCCTCCATCCCTCCCTCACCAACCCCCTACGCTCCCCGCAGCACCTGGATTATCCGTAGAGTATCCGATTACAACCACTCGAGAGAACCGTGACTGGGAACACTCCTCCCTCCCAGACCTCTCACCGCGTCACGGCCGGCCGGCGGATACCACACCCTCCTCCTCCTGCTCCTCCTCCTCCTCCTCCTCCTCCTCCTCCTCCTCCTCCTCCTCTGTGATACATTTCCCTTTCTCCCCCCGAGGCCACGCACATATTTTCACGATCTCCACGTCTATAACTTCACACCAGTGTCGTCACCTCCACGATCCTCCTCCCTTGACCTCGCCCAGCACTGAGCTACGTCCCTCCCTGCCTTACTCTTTCTTCTCACACGCCGCGTCGCTAAGTGTCACTGCCCTCAGCCTCCTTGTGAGAGTTCCCGCTCCGGCCTCGTCCTGTCAGACAATTACCAGGGTATGGCAATGAGCGAAATGTAATTATGTCGTCAGAGTAGTCGTTAGCTGCGTCCTATACCAGTGCGGGGAAAGGCGCCTCCTCCATTAGACGCTGTCCACCACCAACCCTCCCTCCCTACCTTAACCCGACCCGCCCGCCCCGCCTCGCCCTGGACGCCGGCACCCATTACGCGTCTCGGGTATTCATTAGTGTGGCGAGGCGGCTCCCAGGATCCCCGTGGCTCCTCGCGCCCTTCCGCTGTGTCCTTGTAGGGTGACGTAGGATGGGCTTTGGTGTGCTCAGGACGAATCAGATAGGAGACAGGCAGTCAAATTAGGACGGGATAATTGTGGTTATTCCTCGAAGTAATGAAGCGTTTTTTTTGTTTTCCTGGACAAATTGCAGTTTTCGACACTGCGTCTGCTTCTCCGGTTCTTGTTCCAGTAATATACAGTTTGCGTGTAATGAAACACTCCCGCCAGTTTCCTTCCTTGCTTCCTTCCTCCGTGCTCATGACTCAGGTTATAAATCTTAGTCGCTTTTGCTCCAAATTACCATTTGTTGCTTACCACACTCGCTGCTCCCCGTGGCGTTCCTTCCCTCACCCTTCTCAGCTCTAAGATGATGATTGTTACTATTATTATTATTATTATTATTATTATTATTATTATCATTATTATTATTACTATTGTTATTATTATTGTTATTATTATTATTATTGTTCTTTATTTTTGTGATTTTATTTATATTATTGTTTTTTGCTGGTGGCGTTGGTGGCTGTATTGATGGCTTTATTATTTCTTTTCTTATGCATCACTATCTCCGTTCTCTTCACCACCACCACCCCCCTCCACCACCACCACCTCCACCACCACCACCTCCACCACCACCACCTCCACCACCACCACCACCACCACCACCACCACCACCACCACCACCACCACTACTACCACTATCACCATCATCATCACCACCACCATAATCCTGCAGCTTGAAAATAAGAGTAAACAGTTAAATCAAGGAGACATGCACATGTGATGTCATACATGTCAAGTGTTTATAATTATTATGAACGCCTCGCCTCCTCCCTGCATCCCGCTCCTGTGTGACAAGAGTGTGTGAGATAATGGAGGTAAAGAAGCAAGAAGTTTCAGGAAATACGCCAAAGTACTTGTGTGCAGCAGAGCGTATGCGTGCCCCGGCCATGACGTGTCGCGGACCACTTGTTACTTCGTCTGCGGGCGGGGGCGGTGAGGCGGGGCGCGAGGCAGGTGGGCGGCCCCGCAGGTAAGCTTCACATCCCATGGCCGCCAAATTACAGGCATGAGTGGGTCTGCGTGGCCACAAGGCCCATCACCAGGGGAATGAGGGCCTGTCACGCACGACCCCACCCACACCCTGACACTCCCACCGCCCCTCATCCAAGCCTAACCCCACCCCTGCTCCTCTTCCCCTCACCCGTCCGTCACATACCCCCGGATGCCTTCCCAATGCGGAACTACCGAGTCTCTGCCTTCAGGATATGCCTAAGCTTTCAGGAAATCTGCAGCACTGTTTGTTCCTCCCGCGTCTTCCTCTGCGTTCCTCGGGGCTCTGAATGCACCACAACACACTGCACAGCGCTCCCGTGTTTGACCCAATCACCGAGATGCAGCTTTTCTGTTGTGTAATACACACACACACACACACACACACACACACACACACACACACACACACACACACACACACACACACACACACACACACATGCACGCACACACACAATCTCCATATCGCCATTAGTCACTTCTCTCATTCCCCGTCACGGTCGTCATCGCGGGCTTAACAAGGTTGGCTGAATATTCAACTGACCTTGACTGGTAAAAACCCAAATGTTACCACTGCTGTCATCGTTTATTTTGCTCCGTGCTTGCATTTATAAGGCCACTGTAATTACCATTGCTAATCTGGGGAATAAATACAGTTTAGAATATCATGGCCAAAATTTAGAGAAAAAAAGGAAGTTGCTCTGACTGACACGATAATTTGTCACAATAATATGAATGTGTTTATATGTGTTGAAAGTTTAAGTACCAAGCCATAATTATTATATACATGGATGGAATATCTGTGTGTGTGTGTGTGTGTGTGTGTGTGTGTGTGTGTGTGTGTGTGTGAGAGAGAGAGAGAGAGAGAGAGAGAGAGAGAGAGAGAGAGAGAGAGAGAGAGAGAGAGAGAGAGTTTTGTCCTCTTGTCATAAGATTAATTCCTGACTTCTTTTCCTTCTCGTTAAGAAATAATTTGATAATTGTGGTGATGATGGTGATGATGATGGTGATGATGATGATGATGATGATGGTGATGATGATGATGATGATGATGATTTTACTGATGTATTCTAGCTTATGTGGAGAGATCTAATAAATAATGTGGAATATTCTCTCTCTCTCTCTCTCTCTCTCTCTCTCTCTCTCTCTCTCTCTCTCTCTCTCTCTCTCTCTCTCTCTCTCTCTCTCTCTCTCTCTCTCTCTCAGTCTGTAAGATTCATCTCACACGGACCAAGAAAAAAAAATTGCTCCTCAGGTCTTCCCTTCAACCTGAGAACAACAAGGTGCTCTGATACAATCTCATTTTCTCCTCCTCTAATTTCTGAATGACATGCTTGCCTCAATTTACAAGACTCAGAGCAAGCACACTTTATTTCTGGGGTTCCTTCACATACTGTAGGACGCAGAAAAAATAACATAAATACAGTGGGATTACCAACCGCAAGTACGCCGGCAGTACAGGAGTTACCTTCACCCTGGGAGATAAGATCAGAGCCTCCCTTTGGCGCTGAGTTCGCTTATTTCGGTTATTTCTTCATATTTTGTAGACTCGCCAACACACAGAAAGTTTGCTTGTTTTGAACTGGGCTTCTTTCATTACGTAATGTGGCAATACAGTGTCCGTTTCTTTTAGATTCTTGGTAATACGCAATTAAGAAGGTCGTTGCCGTAGCGTTATAGCACACACACACACACACACACACACACACACACACACACACACACACACAAACCGTCACACCACTTCCTCTTTCTCCCTGGACACGCAGCAGGGCAGGAGTTGTCGCCGGTGACCACTGTATACTTAGTGATCGTGCAGGCGTGGCCCTCATTCCCCCGCCAGTCTCGTATCGCCTCGCCAGCTCCCCAATTATCAGCCGTAAAGCGCTTTTTGTCGCCCCAACGATTCCTTCCACAGGTCCTAATGCTCTTCCCCTGTCTTGCGAACTTCTTCACCGACTGACATACTGTGGCTGTAATGTCCATGAAGACCAATGTAAATAACTCTTCCTTCCCCCGGAGGCTCGGCAGCGGCGGCACGAAGGGCTGGACGGAGCAGTGCGCGTCCGAAAGTAATTACAAAGGCCATCGCTTCCTCTCCCTTCCTATATGGGAAGGGATGTTGCTTTGGGCAGGACAAGTATGGGATGGGATGGGATGGGATAGAAGCGAGCATGGCGGTGATTGAGTTGTTAGAGAGAGAGAGAGAGAGAGAGAGAGAGAGAGAGAGAGAGAGAGAGAGAGAGAGAGAGAGAGAGAGAGAGAGAAACGCCAGCATTAAGATAGCAGTAACGGTCTGTGATATGGACGACAGGTTTTCAAGATAAGTTTGTTGTACGAAGTAACGTCTTGCTGTGTGTGTGTGTTTATGTGTGTGTGTGTGTGTGTGTGTGTGTGTGTGTGTGTGTGTGTGTGTGTGTGTTTTCTTTCTTTTTTTCACACACTGGTGTAAGTGCAATGGTCGCTGAGTGGTGGAGGGAGCAACAAGGGCAGCCTGCCACTGAGAGGGTTGGTGCAGCGAAACACCACTTGAAAACTTATGATGCTACAGCCAAACCAATCATTCTCTTTGTTCTGTATGAAAGGAAGCTCGTTAGTAAGTTTCTACCTTTAAACAAGCATGTTTTGATAGAATGGGATTATGGTGGTGATCAAACACAGGAGAACTTTATTTTTCTTACGTCTCGACAATTGTCTTCCTCAGAGAGTCGATACAACATGTTTTAATTATTCCATTCACTTCACTAGAACTCGACCGCCAACCTTTCTCTCCTGGTTACTGAGTGTTCACTGCTCACCACAGCAGCCGGAGTCTTAATAATGATTAGGGCGACTTCCTCCAAAGGTTAGTGTCCTGTACCTCCCAAGTCAGTTGTTTATCCACCTCTCTCTGTCGGTGCTCGCCAATTTGTTCCCAGCGTAGTGCTTGGTGATATCACTACAGCTGAACACAACCGCACCGTGTCATCCACATTCCTCTCTCACCAGTAACGTCTGATGGTACATGCTGTGTAGCCAAGTCTCCATCCTTTATTCCATGCAGTTTTTGTCCTTCCTGTTTCTCCACAGCCAAGAGTGTTTATTAATTTTGTTTCGTCTCTTCTCGCTGTCTTCTTATCCGAGACTCTGACTGGGTTACACAGTTCCTTCCTTCCCCAGTAGGCGCCGCTCGTGGTTTTGAATCGAGGAAGAGGAAAAGTCTGATCTTCGAAATTAAATTTAGTCAGAATACATTATCATTTTTTCTTGACATTGTTTGCAGTTTATCAGCGAGCAACAGTAAAATTTATACGCATACTTAAGATCCAAGACACATACTAATTGTGTATTGAATATATATTACAGTAATACCAGTATATCGTCAGATAAATGGTGTATTATTAGTTTTAATGTACGAATGTTACGTCATTAGGATAGTCATCGTGTCTTGGAAATTTGCTTACAAGAATCAATGACAACTGTGAAAGCATCCCGCTGCTTCACTCGACCTTTGATCCTTGCGAGACGCCACTCACTGTCGCCGCCACGACGTGAATGCAAATAAGTTTCTTTTTCATTTACTGATTTGTTCATGTAGTTTGGTAAATTAGTGACGGCATACATGTGATGCATAAGTAAGTAGTCATTAATTTCCACAGCATCAATGAGAACCAATTCAAATTTGTTCCTCAGCTCTCAGCGCTGTGCAGGCACTGACAGTCCTGTTGTTTCAGTGATGGTCAGAAGTCTAGTGACAGCACACTTACTTCCACTGTGAAGTTTTAGTAGATGCTTAAGTCCTCTGTTAGGTTAATGATTTACCAATTATCAAGTTTCGTAGAGAGATTATGAATGGATCAGAGGACGTAAGATAGAAGGAAAACATTAAACACAGGAAATGTGACTGGGCACGACTGTGCAGACACCTCACCAGCCTCGTGTGTCAGAAAAGACGATCCACACCGCCTCACCACCCTCACCTGTCTCCACCGCCTTCCTCCATCAACCTGCAAATTTCTCCTGTAGGGTCTGTCAGCAGGATGAACGCCTGCAGTGTCTGGCTGAAGTAGGATATATCATTATAAGGCCCCTGGATGTGGCGCCGCCTCCTCGTGCCTCTGCGGGGTTGCGTGATGACGGACGAAGCTCTACGTCGCTCGGGAAAATCGTCTTCCATAATAAGCATAATCGTAAAAAAAAAAAAAAAAAAAAAAAAAGTAAGAACGAGCAACTGCTTGTTATAAGTCGTAAAGCTTCTTCTGAAACTTTATTTCTCTATGAATAAAATGATAATGAAGACACAGTAATAGGTGGCGGGCGAGGCATGATCCGGGTGGCCTGCTCCGACGTGGCCACCCACTCACTGCTTCGCCCCCACCTCCTCCACTCCCTCTCATCTGCATCCCTCCCCCGCCTCACTACTTCCACTCCCTCTCATCTGCATCCCTCCCTCGCCCCACCACCTCCACGCCCCCATCATCTACATCTCCTCCCCAACCCATCACCTCCTCCCCTTCTCATGTATATCTCCTACCCCACCCTTCACTTCCACCCCTTCTCATCTACATCTCCTTCTCCACCCATCACCTCCACTCCTTCTCATCTACATCTCCCCCACCCCCCAGTCACCTCCATCCTCCCTTACCTGCATCTCCTCCCGCATCCCCCCAATCACCTGCCCCAGTGCCAGCCTCACTCCAGGTGCCTCCCGCTGCCGCATTATTGCCTTCATTGCTCTCCCTTTTGAATAGCGAGACTCGTGTTGCTGCTCATCCCGGCTTGACCTGACGCACTTACTCTCCTCGCTCAGGCCGACCATTGCTTACTTGTCGGCTCAGAATTTTGTTAGTATGTAGATAGTATGATACTGCCTCGTTGTTGTTGTTGTTGTTGTTGTTGTTGTTCTAGTTGTTGTTGTTCTTGTTTTTGATGTTTTTTTTTTGTTTTCTTCTTCTTCTTCTTCTTCTTCTTCTTCTTCTTCTTCTTCTTGCTGCTGAACAACAACAACAACAACAACAACAACAACAACAACAACAGGTATGAGCATCAGGAGACAGAAGCACTGTAACGCAAGCCAGCCTTCACTAACAGCAGAAAACATGCGGTCACTGAAACTCCTCATCCTGTTCCTTTCATGCCACACGTCACACCTCCCTCTCCTCCTCCTCCTCCTCCTCCTCCTCCTCCTCCTCCTCCTCCTCCTCCTCCTCCTCCTCCTCCTCCTCTTCCTCTTCTGCTTCCCTTCATCAATCCACCTCGGTTAAGTTTCCTCATACTAATCCCACGTCCTTAACTGTGTCCTTATATCCTGATTCTTGTTTTGCCTCGTTCTCCATCTTTCTTTCTCTCTTTACCACCTTCCTCGCATTTCTCATCCTTTTATTTACCTGTTTTCCCCAATAGGTATTATTTCTGACTCATGCGGTTATTCATTTTATTTATTTATAGTAAACTCATGGCACGGGCCTTTTATGAGTGTTTACGGACGTGGAAGCAATCTGGTGATGTTAATTAATATTGTTTGCAACGTTGTTTTACTTCTCTCTTCCTCTCCCCTAGTGAGGTTCTAACGACCGCTAACTCCTCCTCCTCCTCCTCCTCCTCCCTCTTCTGTTCCTTCATCGAAACTAAGCAGTCCACACTTTGGAGCGAAACCTGACCTACTCCCCTCTCGTCCCTTCCCCCCACGATGAAGGCTAATGCTCCTCCACTCCCTGAACTGCGTGTCGATTTCATACGTTAAAAAAAAAAAGGAGGGGAAAAAGTGATATTAGACAAGGAACATCACTGCTTAATTTTTTTTTACTTTTTTTTTTTTATGTATATATCCTCCCCACTCCACTGCATCATCCAATGTTCCGGATGCTCGCTGCTGGAAGCCACATCGGCCCTGAGATATCCGGCAATGACCCTAAAGTACCTGCCTGATGAGGAACTGTTATGCCCCCTAATGTGATCCCCGACGTCGCTGTCTGGCCGGTCTGCACTCACCTAAGAGCCTCAGACGTGTATGCAAGTTTTATTCTTTATTCCTAGTCTCCATCCTCCTCCTCTTGGTGCCCTTGATGGAGAAGGAATGCTTATGTAAGTACTTAGCCTTGAGACTGGGAGTGGCGTGGAGTGGTGTGGAGAGAGATGCGTTACCGAAGGGGTATTTGTTGGCACTGGAGTTCTAGACGGAGTGAAGAGCTGCTGGCTGATCGTAGGGGTAAGAACTTGGGTGGACTGAAAGGCTGGGGAGTGAAGGGTGTAGGTAACAGCTTGGAGATGAAGTAAAGAGTTGTAGGTGGCTTGTTATAGCAGGGAAGGGTTGTGGGATGCATTGGGTTGTGGGTGGACTGTTAAGGCAGGGAAGTGGTTAGGGATGAAGTGAAGGGTTGCAGGTTAATGGTCTGAGCAGTGTAGGATTGTGGGATGAGGGTTGGGCCAGTGGTGGTCTTGTACGCGTGGTAGCGGTAAGGGAGGCATGAGGGGCTGGCGAGGTGCTTTGTGCTCCAGACTGTGGTTTGCTGCGGTGTTATGATGACTCTGAGCGTGTGAATGAAACATGAAAAATGAGCCTACAATTGCCTTAATAGATTTTCACTCCATCCATCTCACTTTTTACTTCACTTCTCACTCACCTCACGCTCGTTCACATGCCCTTGCCTCACCTTTCCCTCACACCTTGCTGCACACCTGTCTTACCTGGGTTTTGCCTCGTCCCCTGCCTCACCTCAGTCCTCACTTCCTGATCACACCTGCCTTCCCCTACACCTTGCCTCGCACGTCTCCACACCTCACCCCGTCATCACCTAACCATTGCCCAGCACAAATGTTCCTCCTATACCCATCCCCGCCTGACCTCCTTTCGTCACCCCTTCCTCACCCCCACCGTAACACCTGCTCTCATCACCCCTTTATCCTGTGCCTAACACCTGCCTCGTCCTAATGTGGGACTAATTCTCCTCGACACATTAAAGTTGGGGGCAGAAATAATAAGTTAATTAAACTCGTGTAGGAAATTCGACGCAGGAGCAGCGAGTAAAACCACCGTGTTAAATGGGTTGATGTAGAAATAATTGCTTAATCAAGTTTGGGTATTTGATTTGATGTGAGGAATAAAACCTGCTCGTGCACTCTTGAGCGTAGGGAGTCTGTGACGGCACCTGGGAGGAGTGAGGTAGATGCGGCATACTCAGGAGTACTATTTTTTTATGCACTTACGCTCCGAGCAGCGCTAAATGTTGCATCCCCTTCCGGCGCTTTATCTCGTGCCAGTGTTGTAAAGATTTTAATTCCTTTCTGGCGCGGCGGCGGACTATCTACTGATAATGACGGAGGAGGGAGAGTGCACAGAGAGGGATTCCAGGGAGAGAAGGCAATAGCGATGAGGCTAATTCGTACCTTCAGAAATTAGGCCGCATTAATTCAGAGTGATGCTAGTCTTTGCGTGCACAGTGTCGGCTTACCTGATGCCACCCTGTCATGCTAAGTGACCGCTAAGTGACCCCACCGACTTTTTTTCTTTTTTCAACGCTCTGTTGCCCTTCGCCCTCTTGCCGAGCATCTGCCTCCAGCCTGCCGCGGCGATGCATTGCTCGCACATCCCCGCGCTCAGGCGTCATCACTCAGCCGAGACCATTGACACAGTTCACCACAGGTTTCTTGAAGATGGTTGCTGTATATCTCTCCGCGCCCCACCGCACCACAAGCCTCCGCTCCACGCCGCACTGCAGCTCGCTCCCCTTCATCCTGACACGTAAACCCACTCGTGCCACGCCTTATTATCCCAACCTTTGTAGTCGTGCGCGGCGAGCTGACTGATGGCGGCCTCAACTGAGGGTGATGGCGCGGCAGACGTGCTGCCACTGAAGACTCACAATTCCCCAGGTACGCCGCCGCTGCCACTTGCTGGTTGCCTGCTTCGCGGAGGACTTGGATGGTTTACGGCGGTAAGGTGTGACTCGGGAGTTGGTTTTCTAACTGGTCTGCACCTCATCCTTCGGCGGCTGGCTTTTTGTGTGTGTTGATTCCCTGCTGTGGCCTTGCTGAGGTGCTGACGTGTTGCCGAGTGCCCGGGGTGCGAGGAAGGTGTCGGGGCGTGGCTGAAGGTTAAACTTTAATTCGCTTCGTATTATCTGATGCTTTCGTGTTTTTATCTTACTTTTTATAATATCAGTAAAGTTAACCTCCGCCGCAGTGCCCAGGAGCTTGTGGTGCAGAACCAAATTACAGTGTTGAAGATATACTAAGACGCTAATAACGCCTGACCTGGTTGCTTGTGAAAGTTAAAAAATGAGATGGCATTAATCACAGTTTTCAGCGCAGCCCATCGCTCGTATAATGCATGAATGTACGGGCTACTTAAGATCTCATATGCATATGCAGAGCTGCTTCATGCATCAGGGTGCATTATCCTGACCTGCTCCTAAATAATTCATCACCAGCGTTATTTGGAAGCGCGCCACCCACCTCGACCCCTGACCGCAGTGCCCCGCGCCGCCCAGGGCCGCGCCGGTATGCAAATATAGCCTCAGCTGTTCCTCAATTAACCATTCGTATCGTTCCTTGACTCACTAATATTTATTCCGTTGCATTTGTCAGCGTAATGGGCCGCTCCGTAAATAACACTTGAGTTACTTACCAGCAGCAGAGTCGCAATGGAGACTGATGGGCGGGTCCCCTCGCATTATAATTACCATTCCCACCTCTGATAGTTCCTACTTTGTCTCGCCCACTCCCAAATTTACTTAAATATTTCAATCAACTCACCGTGCCGAATTGTAGATCATGCAGTCACCGGCAGTGAGCTATGATCGGCCGGGGCGTCACTGGCTCATTACCAATTCTTCGCTCTTCATCAGCTCAGTCTTCGTCTCCACCAGACCAAGACAGACATCTCAATCCGCAACACCTGCATTTGCTCCGCCGTCCACTTACCGACTAGCCCCTGCCGCCTCAGCTTCTCTGCGTCATCCCCTTCATTCCCCCGACGTGGAGTAAACCCTCCCTTATGTGTGTTAGTATTCAACCTACAAGTCTCGCCCTTCACCCGCCTCCCTGCCTGCGTGTTGCACTTTCTTCCTGTCCGCCGCCCTAAATATGAAGCACCGAATTATGTTTCGTACAGTGTTTTGCCTGTCAGTAAAATTGGAAAAGTCTTTTTTTATCCAGTTGTCCAGTGCTTCGTGTGAGCGTACATGCAGATTATGCCTTGCTGACTCGCCCAGCCATAACTAGCTCCTCGGACGGCCCATTTGAATCCTTTATAGTCATCATAATTCATTCCGCCGGCAAAGACAGGCATTCCATCCTGCAGGTTGTTCTTTTCTTCCCTCCTTCATCCCGCTATAAAGCCCGCGCCGCCGTTGCTCATCCCACTCTCAAGTGCCTCACTCAGCACGGACACGACGCAAGAAGAGTGACAATGAGCTGCACTTTTTTCCTCACAGTTTACAGTAAGCAAGGCCACTGATGCGTAAGAAACGTGAAAGTAATTGATAAATCTTGATAATGTCTTAGATATCCACCAGGCTGGGTTCCATGGGTCAGCGTGGCAGTGTGGCGGGGTGGAGGGGCGGTGGAGTGGCGGTGTGGTGGTGCCTGCACAAGCCTGGTATAATTCAGTCGTTCGCTTCAGGCCAGCGGCGAGCTAGCAAAGGTCTGGGATGCATTTCTGCTCGTGAAATGCTTCCTGATGGTCAGTTAAAGATAATTTTGGCCGAGTACGCCTCAGCATTTAAATAATACAAAGTACATTACGCGTTGCGGCAAACTCCGGCCGTCTGCAAGGGACAACTTTAAGTGCCTCTTTGGTATGTAATTTAATACTATAAGTTCCCGCAGACAACTATCTGCTTTCGTCATAAATCTGCGAGGATTTATTTCAGATGTAAATAAAAATATAAGCCTGGAAGTGCCGCAGGAGACGGGCGTCTCTGTACACCTGGGCCGCCTTTCCGCTTACCGCCGTGCCTCTGCCTGCGTCTGGGTGAGGCTCGTCTTGCCAGCCGCCGGGCCTGCCAACACACTCATCCTCACTTCCTTCTTTGGGTCCCGACTCACACGCACTTCCTTCTTGTGTTTGTGTGTGTGTGTGTGGTTGTGGGTAATCGGAAAGAAGTGTTTTGGGAAATTTATGAGTAAACTTATATTAGTTCATTAAACACAGAATTTGGAGCTCTACCCTGATGGACGGAGAGAGAGAGAGAGAGAGAGAGAGAGAGAGAGAGAGAGAGAGAGAGAGAGAGAGAGAGAAAGAGGACGAGTAGAAGGAAGAGGCAAGCAGACAGGTAAATAAGATAAAAAAAAAAAAGTTAAAAAGTCCACGTGAGCCAAATAGTTGGAGCCTTAAGCCTGCCGCACCCACCTCCTCTCCCCTCCGGGTGACCCAGACCCCGTAATGACACCCGACATGAACCAGGAGGCCAAGGAGGAACCACCGGTGTTATTACCTTCCCGTCACCACGACTTGCCGCCCACCGCCACTGTGTCCTGCTGCGACTGTCTCCTGTCCCCCTTCATTCCTCCACATCCCTCACTCCTGCCATCCTTCCTTGCTCTCTCTCTCTCTCTCTCTCTCTCTCTCTCTCTCTCTCTCTCTCTCTCTCTCTCTCTCTCTCTCTCTCTCTCTCTCTCTCTCTCTCTCTCTCTCTCTCTCTCTCTCTCTCTCTCTCTCTGTGTGTGTGTGTGTGTGTGTGTGTGTGTGTGTGTGTGTGTGTGTGTGTGTGTGTGTAGGCGTACTTGTAGCCGATAAAACTGCTTAAGAAATATCCTACTGCTCAAAGTTACTTGCGTCTTGATTAAGAAATAACCCCCACAGAAATTTAATCACGTCCATTGTGGTCTTATATTCCTTAATGCGTAACTAATAGTAAGAGATGGCCATGCAGGACACGGGAAGCAATAGGCAGGCAGGCATTCTCGAGTCAGTTGAGATTCCTTAGTCCCTTGATTACAGCCCAGTGCTACAGCTCCCTACCTGCTGCGGCTTGTCTGCCTGCTGAGAAAACTAGTAAAACGCCCCATTACGAGTAGGAGAGGTGGTAAAGAGGGAGGGTAAGTGGAGGCAGGTGTGTGTGTCCCGCAGAGTAATGATGAGTTGGGTAGCGAGGAAGGCGCACTTACGGGTTTTAGGGGATGTAAATATGTGTAAGTGAAGGTTAGGTCTGGATAGCTAGCCACTGTGAGCCGAGGGGTGGGGGTTGTCTTGCCTTGCCCTGCCTAGCCTTGTCTTACCTTGTCTTGTCTTGTCTTTGTCTTGTGTTGCCTTGCCCAGTCTTGTCTTGGCGCTCCCTCTACTATGTGACTTCCGCGTGTCGTCTTCGGGCGGGTGGCCGTGTGGTTTAGCTGATAACTCCACTTTAGGTCCTTCTCCTTCTCTTCTCTTCTCCTCCTCCTCCTCCTCCTCCTCCTCCTCCTCCTCCTCCTCCTCCTCCTCCTCTTTTTTCTCTCCTTTCCTCGTCTCGTCGTGTCTTCAATCATCTTTTTATCCCTTCTCGTCTCTCGCCGTATCATCATATTCATCATTTAATTAATGTGAGATAAATGTATACAAGGAAAGGTGATGTTTTTATCCCGAGTGGTAAAGAAAGGAGTTGGCGAGGCGGGAGGGGTCAGTGTCTCTTCCTCGCCGCGCGTTGCTTTAAATGTCTATAAAGTTTAAGATCCTATCTGACATTCACAACTGGAGAGTGACATTAATTCGGTGATATTCCATGTGCTGGTTTTCATCTCTTGTTGATATAAGCGGTAGTTCGTATCGCCAGAATGCGAGTCTCTGCGTGATGAGGTCGTCGGTTAGTCTCAGCGAAGAGTGCAACGCTCATTTCCGTGATTTTACTGCGCAAGTATTTATCGTTAGCGTCAGGTGCTGGGGGCGGGGCCAGCACACCCGCGGGTGCATTTATCCGCCGCATGTTCGAGTGCGGATCCCTCCTCAGTTTTCAGTGTAAGTTATCCGTCATGTAATATTCATCAGCCGGTAGGGCATGGGTGCATGTTTCACATATCAGTATAAGAATATTGTTATCAGCGCTACTTATAAGTGGTGTCAGTCACTGCCCTGAGCACCGCCCGCCAGCCTCGTCAGCCGGCACGCCAGATCCACCTAGTTTGAAATTCATGGGTTTGGTCGTGCAGGCCACACAAAATTGGCCAATTATGGCCAGACCCGAACTGTAACCTCATAATTGTTTCACCCTAATTGGCAGCGAAGGCAGGCGCGTGCCCCAGCCTGCCAGGCCGAGGTAGTCTGCCTTCGCTAATGATCCGGTGCGCCCTGCCTCCCAATCCTGACGTCTCCATTACCTGATTCACTGTTGTTTGTCTTCCCACCCATGGGACTGTGCATTATCGGTGTTGTTTCGTTCCCAGCTAGGGAGGAGGCGGACTGTGTGGTCTCGTTTCCCCAAGGGCGGGCGCCCGTCTCCTCAAGTGACGCTCCTCAACCCCCATCGCACAGCGCGGCTCGCGGTTCTGTGCTCAGACGGCCACGCGTAACAGAAATTGCAAGTTATGGAATAAAGATACAATATGATCTCTTCAGTGTACTGCCAAAACATTCTGAAATGTCCTTTATGCCCTACGGGTTTCATTCCTAGCAAGTCTGCAATATTTGATGGACGTAAGTAATGTAGCTGTCAATCTCCTTGTCTTACTGGTAGACGGAATTTTTATATACGCACTCCTCAGTCACACTGGAGCCGAGCACCTTCGTGCATACCGCTGTGGCCGGACTGCTGTCTGACCGGCCTCCATCTCAGTATGCAATTTAACGCCCGTGAGACCACTGACTGACACACCGTCGGCCTGCTTTTGACGGATCGATGTCCATTTTTTTTATACATACTGTCTGTTACTAGAAGATCTTTCCTCTTGTGTCTGCCAGGATTCTTTACTATTCACTGTGCATACCCAGGGAAATATAAACAGATATCAGTTCTGTCAGAAGATGTGATCATAAATCCATCGCACATTTGGCACCGCCTTTGTGTGGCTCACGTGCACGTCGTAAATTGTGTGAGTTGTCTACGTGTATACATGTCCCTTCGTCTTTCTGGCTCTGCCTTGCCTCGCGACATTCGCTTCATAAACTTCTCTTTCCGGGTCACGCTTGACTGAGCCACCCCGCAGACACCCGAGGCTGCTTCGGGCCACCTGGATACATCTGGCGGGGAAAAGTCTCATCTTATCTGAAGAATTCTACTCTCCCTCCATGTGGCTGGTATGCAGGGCAAAGTTCATGTTCATACTAGCTCGCAACTTTATCTCGGATTTTCCCGGACAGGCTAGGAGGAGGAGGAGGAGGAGGAGGAGTCAGCTACCTGCTCAGCATACATGAAGGCTCCGGCGAGGCTTGTATTTGTTTTTAGACAGGTGTTGGGGCGTCGCGGCGGCACAATTACACGGTGAGAGCAAGTGAGCCGAGTGGCCAGGCCCCACACGAGCGAGGCTCCGGAGCGGTGTGAGGGAGCCCGCGGTATCCACACGCCCGCGGCACCCACCCAGCCAGCCCACCTCGTCAGTAGCACTCCCCATCCAAAAGCAACCATTCCGTGACACAGGGCTGAGGGTACCTCCCTAAAACCCGCCTTCCATCCAGTATCAGTTAAACATCACCGCGGCCTTGGAGGAATTGTCCAAAAGCCCAAATCTAGCGAAGTGTGCCCGGAAAGGCTGCCTTGGACAGTTGGGAGGCCATTTACCCGAAGCCGGCCATCAACAAGCGGCGCAGGCCAGACCGAGGCAAGCCGGGCACCCAATTTGTAACTTCAGCTAATTTGAAATCGTATTTCTCCCATGTGTTGACTTTAATTGCTACACCTCACGTATAAATGCTATATTGCCTCTGCATTATAAGAGCCTCGAGTAGCCCAGTAAGTGAAATCGTGTGTTATTACCAGCGATAACCATTGCTTGCGGCGGCGCAGGGACTGTTTTTGCGCAGGAACTTCTATAACCAGACACAAAATATTCCATCAGAGGAGCTTAAGTCATGTCCGCCCCATGACATAAGAGGTGCGCGGGGAGCAGCAATGAGGCGAGGGACGCGGCCGTGGCGGGGAGGGCCAAACATTCTTTATCAGTAATAAAGGACTGTGTAAAGAAGCGCCAGCCCATCATTCATGCCCGCCACACACACACACACACACACACACACACACACACACACACACACACACACACAACACACACACACACACACACACACACACACACACACACACACACACACAACACTACACTAAAAACACATTTATCACTCACGTATTCATCTCTCTCTCTCTCTCTCTCTCTCTCTCTCTCTCTTCTCTCTCTCTCTCTCTCCTCTCTCTCTCTCCTCTCATCTCTCTCTCTCTCTCTCCTCTCTCTCTCTCTCTCTCTCGTGTGTGTGTGTGTTTGTGTGTGTGTGTGTGTGTGTGTGTGTGTTATTTCCCTTTACTCTGAGTTACTTCAATAGAAATCAACATCTTTCGTTTTTTCATTTAGCCTTCATGATGCAATAAGGATCTGTATCTCTCCTTCCATATTTGCCATTGTGAGACTGCCATTATTTCTAGCGAGTACTGTTACATTTACCATTTACCTTCCTGGCTCTAATTTCTGCACGTTTTTTTTTTTTTTTTTTTTTTAAAGAACATAACTCATTAGTAAAGATGGTTCATAAATATCACATGGTTAATTGTTTCCCATATCCTGCCATGCCTTGGTATTGCTCTTGGCGCTGTGTTGCTCTCCCTGTTCCCTCAATCCGCGAACCTGCACCTTCCGTAGTAATGTAATTGTGCCCTAAGATTGCGCTGCGTCTGAAGGTCTCTGATGGACGAGCGAGGAGCCGCGGTAGGAGGTCTGGCGCTGCATACTAACAGGGCGGGGCGACCACATCCATATGTATGAGTCGCACTGAAACAGAGGTGAGTACACGGGCGCTGTTATTAATCACACCCAATATTAATCAGTCACACACCGCGGAGACGACACGGCGGGACGCGCTTGGCTGACCGGGGTGGGACACGAGTCGATTTTTGTGTGACATGTCCGACTGTGTGTGTGTGTGTGTGTGTGTGTGTGTGTGTGTGTGGCGATCATGTGCTCTCCTCGCGATCGCCTCTTGTCCTAGAAAGAATTGAAAGCTTACATACTTCGATGATCTGTTGGTAAAGCTTAGACCACTTCACATAACACAGTCCCCTTCCTGCTAGTTGCTTTGTTACGAAGAACATCGCTAATCTATGACGCAAATCTTAGTCGTTTTTTCGTTTTTATGAGTGATGGAGGCTGATCAAGGGCACAAATTGGGAGGGAAAAAAAAAGGGGATTCCAGCTTACTGCTCTCCCTGAAAAAAAGTAAGATAATAATAATAATAATAGATAGATAAATAAGAAGTTAAACCGAGGAAAGATCGGTCAAGTAACAGAAAAGGACTTCACCACTGTCCGAGAGAGAGAGAGAGAGAGAGAGAGAGAGAGGAGAGAGAGAGAGAGAGAGAGACCGCACGGACACAATCCCACAATATGACTAGTTATTTCATATGCATCCCTGGCATACCATAACTCCTATAGAATATGCATATTTTTCCGATACATTTTCCTTCTGGCCGCCTGGATTGCCCTTGAGGAAAATTGTACCCATAGAGACACATATTCATCCCATCCCCCCTCCCTCTAATACCTGTCTTGCCTTGCCACCTGTCTCGTGTTGCCTCGTGCGTCCTGCTGCTCCCCTACCTCGGCTCCCTTGTGGCCCGAAAAGCAGGGAAAGGAAGGCTGCAGTGGTAGGAAAGAATGAAGATTACAGAAGCCCCAGAATCAGCTACCGATCTCATTACCTCGGCCATATCATACGTTCCGGAGTGTCCCTTCATCCTTGCTACCGCTCAGGCCACACACACACACACACACCTATGCACCTCAGGGGAATCAGAGAGAGGAAGACATCAAGGGGAGGAGGAACACGAATGCAGGTAAATGGAACACAATGTTCGAAAGGGATATTGACGCTATATTTCTAAAGGAACACACACACACACACACACACACACACACACACACACACACACACACACACACACACACACACACACACACACACACACACACACACACACACACACACACACACACACACACACACACACACACACACACACACACACACAGCTCCTACCTCCATCCCCAAATTTCAAAGGATGATGTAGACAAGCTCCTTAGGGTTTGTAATCAGGATAGAACAAGAGGTAACGGGTTGCAGCTTAATAAAGACAGACTAAAATAGAGATAGGAAGAAATCGATTCTCAAATATAGAAGTAAATGAGTGAAATTGTCTCGGTGATCAAGTTGTTAGCGTCGAGTCAATAAGAAGCCTTAAAACATGATTAGATACATTTATAAGCAGGGCTGATAGGTGGATATAAATATGTCCTTATACAGGGATTGCCTCGTGTATGCCTATTGGCTTCTTGTATATATCCTTCTACCATTATGTTTTGCTATTTTTCTTAATTAACGCATCAGACTCAGAAACAATAATCTGCAGATGGAGATAAGAAAAAAAAAAAAAGGAAGATGTATAGACAAACTAATCATTATAGAAAGACACATACACATACTGATTCATAGAGGTAGAAGATACATAGAGTGGTTTATAGAGACCAAATGATACATAGACTAATTCATAGAGGCAAAAGACACACATGCACAGGCGCACACATGGCAAATTTCACATACACGCACAAACAGACACATATACGTCCCTTAAGATTCCCAAGGAGCACGCCACGCACACAAGCCACGTCCTGGTCGTCGTCGGTCTGGCAGTACACAGGAAGCAAGTATACCTGTGTGTGTGGTAATTATCACTGATGACAAGGTCGTGTCCTGCTCTTACCTGGCCGGGGTCCTCTATATTAAGGGTGCGTCCAGGTGCGCCTCCCTAATACACGCACCAACACGGGCTTGGAAGGCAAAAATTAAGCAATTATTGAAAATCCCAAGATGATAGTTGATTGCCTCCCAGCGTGGTATTAATGAATTAGAATCTGAATTTAATGGTGCCCCTTCTCGCCACAGTGATTCTCGTTTTTGTCGCTGCCCTGTCCTGCGTTTTAATCGTGTCGGCGATAACAAGTACGGCGAGGAATGAAGCGAAGGTGAGCGGGAGAACATGAGGAGGAGGAGAGAAAAGATTCCAGCTTTGAGAGGGAAGATTAGTGTGTGGGAGGAGGGGGCAAGCAGACATGGAAGGGCAGGAAGTGATTATATAGGAAAGTGGCAGAGAGAGAGAGAGAGAGAGAGAGAGAGAGAGAGAGAGAGAGAGAGAGAGAGAGAGAGAGAGAGAGAGAGAGAGAGACCAACTAATTCGAATAATATCGCTACTGCTTTAACTCACTATAAAATTTCCATCACAAGAGAGGTCATGGGCAGCGTTGTATTAGCCTTGTAACAAACGTTATTTATTGTTTTGTTTACCACCACTTTAATGAAGCGAAGGCACGACTAGCGGGGAGATGGGGACGAGTCTTTGGATCACGCTGAGACGCTCGTGGCTCGCCACGAATGTAACTCTTGCCTCTGCGCTGAGAAACGTTTTCAATTCATTCCCAAAACCTAAATGAAAGTTATAAGAGAACAGTGTCAACGACTGGCGATCATGTTTTATGCGTAATTTGCTTGCAGGAACAGACAAGGACGCAAACTACCTTTTTCGCCTCGCGCACGCCTGCTACCGCCAAGGTAGGTTCTAGGAGGTAAGCACGCTCAAGGCACGCCGAATATAGGGGTATGGCAAATCAGGGTTTTTAGCGCCGCTTCAAGCAAAAATTCCTCCTTTTCATCTAAACCGTTTTGCGTGCCCATAACTCCTACCCTCTGCTCCCGCCACGCACCTGCCTGCCCACCTCACATCTTTTTCACCCCTGGAGTCACGCCACGGTGCAACGACCCCGCCCCGTGCGTCGGTGGATCACGAGCGGGAACAAGACATGACATCTCTGTTTGGGATCTGGAAGGATGAAATATGATTATTGGTTCACAAGAAATATCGTCGTCCGCTTGTAGGTCTGGCGGAACAAAAAGATCCCACGACCCGCCGGTACTGAGTCATTAGCTGGCGGCGCGCGTCCTCCTCTCCGCTACTTACCCGTAATTACTGGAAGCTCTCGCCAGGGTGGTCCTAAGGCTCCTCCGGGCGGGGGTGTCGCGCTCCCGCCCTCCGACTACACCGACGGTCCGGGCTGGAGGGACTGGCCACGGTTGGGGATGGCTGGAGGCTGAAAGACTTTAAGAGGAGACTGCATACCGACCATGAGGTGGACCACAGAAAGACTGCGAAGAAATATGAGAAGGAAGAAGTGTAGGTGTCTGTGGCAGGTGCGCGCACGGACACACACGCACACACACACACACTCACACACACACACACACACACACACACACACACACACACACACACACACACACACACACACACACACTGACACTACACACACACACACACACACACACACACACACACACACACACACACACACACACACAATTATTGAGAGACAAAGGTATAATTAGGGTAAATAACTGGAAATGCTTGTAAGAATCCAGAATTGCCAAAGATTGCAGTCGTGCAACATGAGGTAAAATAATGCCGCGACATGGGATCACTCATAATGACAGCCACGGAAACTTGAAAATGACAGCCACTGAAACTTGAAGTGGAGACGCAGTATTAGTGTGAGGCCGAGAGTGAGCGCCGCGCCACACAGAGGAGGCTCGTCAAGCCCCCCGTTCCCTTGGGCCTCCCAGTCACGCTACAAAGGGCCCTCCGGGGTGTGCCGCCGCCTGCCGCGCGCCACTCCAAGGCAGTGCGACAGACGGTGCTCCAGGAATTCGAAATTTTATATTTCTGTGTGTGAGAAAATAGCAAGGGTTGTTTCTTTCTGGCGTAGTTGCCTGACTCTCTCTCTCTCTCTCTCCTCTCTCTCTCTCTCTCTCTCCTCTCTCTCTCCTCTCTCTCTCTCCTCTCCTCCTCTCTCTCCTCCTCTCTCCTCTCCCTCTCTGCGCGCGAGCGTGTGTGTGTGTGTTTGAGAGAGAGAGGAGGAGAGAGAGAGAGAGAGAGAGAGAGAGAGAGATACGCACGTGCGCAAATAACCCCGTTGCCACCACTATCCTATATACACTTAAGGAAAGATATGGAAGCATTCCTGTTAGTTCTGCCCTCTGCCTCATTACAGAAACGTTGGAGAGGCGCGCCGCTCGCCCTCCCGGACCCGTCAATCTGGGGGGTTTGTCACGCGCACCCCATAGCGGAATGTCGCCGTTGTGAGGCGCGCTGAATCTACGTAGCTCGTATTCTTGGCCGTATCTTAGCAAAGCCTGTATTTTTATCCCATCAACGTATTCGTTTCACTCTCCATTGATGATTTTTCCCAAGTGTTTTACAAGCTGCGGGGTGATTCTTGATTGAGTGGCACATTTTTTTCAGAGTGAGGTCTTCATTTTCGTAGTTTGTATTTTTGTTATGGAAGGAATTACAGAGTGTGTTTTATTAAAATTGATAGGAATCCAGATGAGACGTCCCTGCAGGTGCCGCGGCCTTCAGGAGGTCGCTTGTGGACGAGTGTTTACAATTCTACTTCTCTTCTTTTTTAGGTGAGGTACTGTAGCTCTCTCAGCCTCGCAAGGGCCAACAGGTCTGTTTCTCTTTGTTCTTCGTTTTGTGTTTCTTTGTATTCTTTTAAGACGTTTGATGTAATTTTAATAGAAGCAAAACTAAAAAGGCTATCATATGAAATGTATACTTGTTTCTTGAGTTAAGTGAGGACTGTCTCATCTAATGGTATTGTTAGCTGTGGCCTTTGTGTGAGATTCAGCGTCAGTGGTGATCCTCCTGTGTTGAGCACATGCAGCTGTCCTTCCAAGGATATGCATGTCATTCCTCCTTTGCGGTTAAAAAAAAAAAAAAAAAAACTAAATCCCATGTTTTTTTTTTATGGATTTGACAGGAAATGGATGTGTGTGGGTGAATGTGCGCCTGTATATATGTGTGTGTGTGTGTGTGTGTGTGTGTGTGTGTGTGTGTGTGTGTGCGTGTGTGTGTTTGCTATGTACACCTGCGCGCCTATACCCTTGATTTAATTTACACACACACACACACACACACACACACACACATACACACACACAGAGAGAGAGAGAGAGAGAGAGAGAGAGAGAGAGAGAGAGAGAGAGAGAGAGAGAGAGAGAGAGAGAGAGAGAGAGAGAGAGAGAGAGACAGACAGGTAAAGAGATAGACACAGAAACACACAGACACAGACAAAACTAACCTATTGATAAAAATTCCAAGCACTTTTTTCAGCTCTCTTTTTCTCTTGTGCTACTGTTTGTGATTTCAGTATTTCAGCCCAGTTTTCCTCAATTTGATGTTGGTGTGTCTGGTCATCCGTGCCTGGCCTTCATTACGTAAGTCGTTTGACACACAATAACTCCACGACTGCCTGCGTGTTATCGAGCAAAACATCACATGATCTCCGTCTCTATGGTGATATCGGAAATATATTGTTATTGGATCTGTTGACCAGCATGTTTTCTCAGTACTTGGCTATGTACACATGAACGCCTGTAACCTTGACACAATTTAGACAGACAGACGGACAAAGGCGACAAAAAGGCAGACAGAAGGCGACAGAGGCTGACAGACAAACACAATTTACGCTTCCACAATCTTAGCTAAGCCTCGCGTCGCCTGGCTGGGTGCAATGTCCCTCCTGTCCTGGGCGGCGTACTCACACCAACGGTCTGTGGAAGCTGTATTTATCTCCCGGTTACAAACACGCCCTGGCTCGCACACTCACCTGCACGCACTGCTCTACGCCTCATTCCATCCTTTCTTCCTTTACTTCTGTTCCTTCTTCTTCCTCAGCACCTCAGCCTTTCTCTTCCTGCTAAAAAAGAAAGAAATGCATTCTTTTGCCCTACGAAGCTGTTCCGCCTTTTGCTCTCCTTCTTCCTTCTCGTCTTCTTCCTTCTCCTCCCTCCCTTCTACGGTCTCCCACACACTCACCTCCTGCCCCCCCGGTATCAATTTCGTGCATATTAGTCTCTGTTACTTTCTTATATATTCAGTAACTTCTTCTTTTTTCCCCTTCTGCGCATTATAATCACTTGGAATAACCTTTTTTTATAGTTAATTTCCTTCAGATTTGATCAGCCATGATTGTCTGCCAAGGTTTCCTCGCCACCAGAATCAAATTGCTGTTTTCAGGCCATTACCGAGGCAGATTTGCGCATCCTGGTGGCTGAGGCAACAACCCATGTGAATAATAATCAGGCTAATAATAAGGATACATTAAATAGACCAACATAATTTTTTTTCCAATTATTATTTAACTTTCCGTGACCAACATTCTCTCTCTCTCTCTCTCTCTCTCTCTCTCTCTCTCTCTCTCTCTCTCTCTCTCTCTCTCTCTCTCTCTCTCTCTCTCTCTCTCTCTCTCTCTCTCTCTCTCTCTCTCTCTCTCTCTGCACATAATCATTGCAGCAGGTTGACGCAGCGCTGTGTTGTGGCCGTTGCTGCAGGTAATCGTAATAACAGCGCGCTCTACTGGCAGCAGCTGGAGGACGATTTGTTATGTAATTTGGTTTGGCAATGGTCGAGTCATCCCTGGTGATTACGTCAAGTTAGACCATCAGTCAAGTCATTAATGGTCATGTTAACTATAGAAATATTACCAGGCAGGCCATTCATTGTGGTCACAGCGACATGACAACTACAAAAAAAGTCACCAGTTGGTCACCAGTTAGTCTCCATGTCATGCTAAGTAAGTCACCAGTCAAACCGTCTACCGTCGTCCCTCTAGCACTCCGTCATCGTAATCGAGTTCCGTGTAGTCGGATACGCGGGGGTGTTCTGTCGGCGCCTTGTGTCCATGGGGTGTAGCGTGTGTGTCTGGACTCATTAGCAGAGGGAGGACCCGCTTTGCTCCATGATAACACCTTGCTATCGCCTCATATAATAGCAATTAGTGATTTTTTCACCTCCCATCACCTTGCGTGCGGTGAAATCTTGGCGAACAAACGGGCGCGTCAGGGATGGAAGCGAGTGGCGATAAGGAGACACACAAACCCGAAATGTTACCAGCCTTCACTACTCCGCCCCTGCTGAACCTCTTTTCCGTCCTAACCCTTGTCACTAGTAGAAGCGTCTGGCCTTACATCCTCAGTCCCCTGCCTCCACTCCTCTCAGCCTTCACCCTTCCCCTTTTCTCCCAGGCATCCACTCCCCTGAAGGTCGCTTGGCTAACGTAATGGCTAAATTGAGCCGTTTAAGGATGTAGTTTCCTTGCCTTAGGAGGTGAGGAACTGAGGTCAGGCATCGGGTGCGCCTTGGCCCAGCGTGCGTCTTGCCTACATCGTCTCATGGCCGTCTGGCGAATGCTAGGAATAATGGTTTTTCTTTTTATTATCTTCTCAGACGTCTATATGGATTGCTTAGTGTTTCTTAATATTATCTCTCTCTCTCTCTCTCTCTCTCTCTCTCTCTCTCTCTCTCTCTCTCTCTCTCTCTCTCTCTCTCTCTCTCTCTCTCTCTCTCTCTCTCTCTCTCTCTCTCTCTCTCTCTCTCTCTCTCTCTCTCTCTCTCTCTCTCTGTCACTGTCCTGCTGGCAATCATTGATAGTATTAACATTTTTCATTAGTGACGCCCACATAATTTCTTCTATTCAGGATTGTACTATAATGAATTCAAGAGGCCACGGGTCGCCCTCTTTCAATGTGTAATTGTCTGTAATTACCCCTAAGTGTTCCAGCCGGAGCTTTGTGCCCAATTTTGCCCTGACTTGCGCATTAGTAAACAGAGGGGCTGACAATGGCGGGGACCGAGCAGTGTTGTGGTCAGAGGACTCAAGTGAGGTGGGTTGTGTCTGGGTGGCCGCCCCAGACCACACCTCACGCCCCACCGCCACCCCGCACGCCCCCACCCACTCCCCGGCCACCCTCACCACCCTCACACTCACCCACTTGCCCTCACACTTGACCCTCTCACTCGCCTCGCTCTTTGTCTGAACGATGATGATTAACGTGGGTTTTCTCAAGGCGAGTCGCGATGCTTGCCACAAGTCTGCGGGGATTGCTCACCACCCTTACCATTCCACCACCGCAGTAACCACCACAACCACGACAACCACAGCAACACCACTACAGCTACTGCCTCCTCCACCAGCACAACCACCATCACCACAATCACAGCCTCCACCACCGCAACCACCACCACCACCACGACCACCACCGGCTCTTCCATCACTTTATCTTCGGCCGCCACCTAACACAGAATGTCTGCTCATGGAAGTGATCCTGTTAATAGAACATTGAATTGAATTATCTCTGCGTGTTTTTATTATTTATTTATGTTAAGATGAAGTTTCTGCCTGAGAAAATATGAGTATAATTACCGCAAGCCACAGAGGGTAAGCACCATCATGGAATCGGGGAATTATGTTTGCAGTGCAGCTAATGGATGAGCATCAGGAAAAAATGAGTGTTTAAAGCAGCTACAACCTCTCGTTGAAGTGTTGACATCGACCCAACCAGAGCATCTCTCTTATAATCTGCGCCAGCCTGGCCAGCCAAGGAGAAATCTAATTATTTCCTGGTTAAAATTTATAGCCGGTGCCCTCCAAGACAAGCAGCAGGATTGAGGAATCCCTGCTGTGCTGATTTCCCTGCGGGCTGGGTTGAATAAGCAAGTTCCTCACTGCCGGAGCACTGACCTGTCCCGCCCTCGCTGCCGCCATCGCTCGTATTTACCCGTGATGTTTATGCGATACAGCAGCAGATTTAGTGGCACGATATCAACACGCCTGGTAGAAAAGCCTTCCCTGCACAAAATTAGCCTTACCTGCTACTGCCCCTTCCCCCCTTCTCACCTAGTGCTCCCCAAGCCTCATTATCTTTTTCATGTAACATTTTCATACGTGTTGGGAATTTTTCCTTCACCAATGGAGTTATTTATTTGATTTTATTTTATTTAATTTATTTACCTGTTTGTTTATTTATTTATTTATTTATTTATTTATTCTTTTTGTTTATTTCTATGTCTTTTTTCTTCTTTTTGACGCTTGGTAACTTTGTCATGTATATCATAAACTCTTGACTCTCTCTTCTTGATTCGCTGCGATGGAAATGACTCGAGTGTTTTGTATAATTTGTGTCCATGACTGTGCATGTTCAGTGTGCATTTATTTATTTTTGTATGAGAGAGAGAGAGAGAGAGAGAGAGAGAGAGAGAGAGAGAGAGAGAGAGAGAGAGAGAGAGAGAGAGAGAGAAATAGGCAGACAGAACTAAATATAGGAAGAGAAAACATAGAAAACATTGTGTTAATGGGACAGTCGTGCTGCAGCAACCCTGAAGAGGGATGCTGTGGGGGTGAACACTCCCAATTGTTGTTGTTGTTGTTGTTGTTGTTGTTGTTGTTGTTGTTGTTGTTGTTGTTGTTGTTGTTGTTCTTCTTCTTCTTCTTCTTCTTCTTCTTCTTCTTCTTCTTCTTCTTCTTCTTCTTCTTCTTCTTCTTCTTCTTCTTCTTCTTCTTCTTCTTCTTCTTCTTCTTCTTCTTCTTCTTCTTCTTCTTCTTCTTCTTCTTCTTCTTCTTCTTCTTCTTCTTCTTCTTCTTCTTCTTCTTCTTCTTCTTCTTCTTCTTCTTCTTCTTCTTCTTCTTCTTCTTCTTCTTCTTCTTCTTCTTCTTCTTCTTCTTCTTCTTCTTCTTCTTCTTCTTCTTCTTCTTCTTCTTGCTGTTGTTATTCCTTTTAAGTTCCTCTTTCTCCTCCTCCTCCTCCTCCTCCTCCTCCTCCTCCTCCTCCTCCTCCTCCTCCTCCGAGAAGGTCTTCATTCAGTGGTGTCGCCTTCGTTGCTGCTGGAGGAAGAAAAATTAATCTGGTATCTCACCCAAGACACCTCCAGTGCAGCATTCCGCTCCACCGCCAAGAGAAAGACTCTGGCTGTGATAATCTCCCAATAAAGCAACCAATTTTATGTTTAACTATCGAGGTTTCGAGGCAGAGACTGTTTGTCTATTTTTTATTTATTTATTTTTTTTTTGAATAGACACTTTGAATACTTTGAATTAGGTAGCTGTGACATTAACAGCGACCGAAAACCCCTGATGAATAAATTAATGTTCTTCAGTTTTACTACTGCATTTCTTTTCAAAATCTGTGGAATGTATAATACGGTAAGCACCCATTTGTAGCCTGTCAACACAGCATGCGTGCCTTCACCTCGTCTCACTTCATTGTGGTCAGCCTCGGCCTCCCCCGCACCCTCCTGCCCGCCTGCCCGCCTCACCTCGCCTTGCCCCGCCCCGCGCACCTGCCCCGACCACTTAAATACCTGAGAGAACATCTGTGACTGTGCCTTCTGTTCCTTCCTTCCCTCACAGTTACTTGTCCTGACCGTAATTCAAGACAAATAAATTCATGCGGTGACTTACTTATCCAGTTTGCGGTCCGGGTGGTGGTGGCTGCTACTCCTGATCTGCGTGAGATAAGACAGTGGTGCGGTGGGTCGCTCTTCTCCCGTAAGGCACTAGCCGCTGACCGCAGGAATGCCGGCCACCCCAGTGACCCGCCGGGGAGGGCAGCACGCGTCCTTCCTGCCGCTCTTCCTTCTCCGTGCGGGCAGGTGTTCGTTCAGCAGTGTCTGGAAGCGTCCTGCAACTAAGACCCCCAGCGGCTCTTGCAGTACCCACCTCTTGCACTCTGAAATTCATATCATTCAGATTTCCCTCGCGTTTCCTGCTAACAGTGCCTTTAGTGAATTACGTCTACCTCTGGACTAACGCTCTTCACTCTGCTGTCTTCCTTACTCTGTATTGCTTTCTGACTATGGCATTAGTCGTCCTCTGGAGATAAGAGTGTGAAAATACTGTATCCACAAAAGTCATGGTTCTTCTCAGCTAACTCGATAAAGGCTAAAGTACATTACATTACAAATGGCAAGCCTTCATCTGATCATAATGGCCTCTCTAATGGGCAGTGAGCGTGTGGACTGTGCGGGCTGGAGGCGCTATACCCTTACGGTGCCAAAATCCTGCTCATTACCCTCCACTGCACGAGGCACCGGGCTGTCCCACTCATCCATCATCCGGGACACGATGCCTACCTCTCGCCGCCCCTCCAGCTAGAACACGCATCCCTCTAATTCCAGAGCATTAAGAGCAACGACCATTCAGCTGCACATATTAAGTAATGATGATGAGAAAACTACTCAAATGTCCTTTTTTTAATGTTTGTATGTGGTTTTCTCGTCGCATCTTCCTGTTGTGTTGTTTTGCGTGCGTGTAGCGATGCGCGTATCGAGACACTCATTATCCTATGCGTCTGGGTATCACGTAGGCCATTCATCATATCGAGGCCTTGCGAATTAGTGTCATTGTGCCCATTATCGGGGGTTTTGGAGTGACCAGCGGCTGCGGGAGGAGAGGAGATGAAGGGACGCGGGACCGAGGAAGGGATGGGGTGCTGGCGGGGCGCTCATCGGCACGTAGGACTCGGTCGGTCAAGTGAATTATCGATCCTCAGAGTAATTGACGCGGGATCATTTGTGATGCTTATGGTGGATGCCTTTCACTTACTGACTCCTTTTCTGTGTGTGTGTGTGTGTGTTTGACAAGTGAGACCTTAGCATTTGAATGTCACTCCATTCTACTACTACTACTACTACTACTAACTACTACTACTACTACTAACTACTACTACTACTACTACTACTACTACTACTACTAACTACTACTACTACTACTACTACTAACTACTACTACTACTACTACTACTACTACTACTACTACTACTACTACTACTACTACTACTACTACCGCTACTGCTACTACTACCACTACTGCTACTACTACTACTACTACTACTACTAGTACTACTACTACTACTACTACTACTACTACTACTACTACTACTACTACTACTACTACTACCGCTACTGCTACTACTACCACTACTGCTACTACTACTACTACTACTACTACTACTACTACTACTGCTGCTGCTGCTGCTGCTGCTGCTGCTGCTGCTACTACTACTACTACTACTACTGCTACTGCTACTACTATCAAAATTACTACTTTTCTCTATTATTTTTTTTAGCATTGCCTTCCTTACTAGCTTATGCACATCGCAGTGGTGAGAGTCACACCTCTTCACGCCCCCTGTCGCTAGCGCTGTGGACGGTGTGGCCGCCGCGTCCCTGTAGAGTGCGGCAAAATCTCCCTGGCCTGTCACCATTATTGCTCACGCCTGCTGCACTGAGACGCGCTGATTCTTTTGCTGCTGCCTGAATGATCTTGTTCGCTGTCACTGGTGTCATTCTTTCCCTGCTTACAGTAAAAAAATACATTCTTTTGCCTTAAGATGTTTAACTTCATTATAAAATCAGGCACGTTTGACCAAGGTACTATGAAAAATATTTTAGAATAGAAAAGTACTGAAGGCACCCATAATTTACCTGAAGGATTTCCTCGTAATGGCATTTTATTCTTTATTACAGGCACCAGCAGAGAAGCGATGAGTGACGAAGGTAATTGGCCAGGCGAACAAGGCGCACCTTAATTTCATTCGTAATTAGCTGAGTGTTCCACTTGAGTAAGTAAGAACTCAGACAGGAGAAGGAGGTGGTAGTGGTAATGGTGGCGGTGGCGGCGGTGGTGGTGCAGGTGCTTGTATCTGAGGCTCGTACGTTACTTGCTCGGCGGCGAGTTAAACAACCCACAAATGTAATGAGTCGAGGCATTAAAACATCAACAATGGTGGCGGGAGGAAGCGGGAATGATGTAGTGTTAGAGTTGTTTATGATGGTGCTGCCGCGCGTGGGGAGGGCGCTACAACACTGACTTCCCTCGTGATGTAGGTAGTGGTGTAGTACTACATGATTAAGTAGTTGTTATTTTGTACCAGTGAAGAACATTCCTATAATGTTTGCTTCAGTGAGTTATTGCAAGGCTAAATAGTTAATCTTCACGGCAGACACGAGGGTCCTGCCTGCCTATCCCAAGATGCTATCAGGCATGGAAGCCCTCGAGGCGGGGCGTCAAGAGGCTGTCGGCAGTAACCCCGCGTGGCAGGCTGGGCGGAAGGGCTGCACCGCCGCCTCCCCAGCCTTGTATCAAATACTTGAATTACATCTCTCCCAAAGTTTTTGCCGACAGGCGTATTTAGCTAATAATTGGCGTACACTTTACTGTTGAGAAGGACGTTCCAACGTGTCTTCATTGCTATTTAGGTAATTAGAGTTATTTACACATTACATTCAACGCCCGCCATGACCCACAGGGAAGAGATGCCGCTGGCGAGGAGACGCCCTGCAGAGCGAGGCTGGTGAGGACCACTCAAGAGGCTTCTGTGAGCGAGGGAAGTCGCCCTCGGGGAATGGTTTTGCTTCCCCAAAAACAAGAATCAGTATCCGGCGGTACTTTTGCCCCTTAACGCTTCAAGAGCGCCGCCTCCCACCGCTCTCCGTGGTTTGAAAACTCAGTCTCTCCTTGTTCGCTGAAGAGTGACTGTGTGGCGCGGTGGCCGGCGTCTGCAATACGGAGGGTTAGCAGCAGGCGGCGTGAGGAACAGGGGGCTGCGGCCACCGTCACCCAGCGTCGCTTTAACGTATGGCCGTCATCTGATCCACGACAGACTCATTTATATATTTATTTTTTGTCTGTTTTTTACGGCTTATGATGTACTGTGTTACGCGAAGGAGTCAGAGGCCAGGGGGCAGGAGGACTCCCTGGCGCGCCGTGCGGGATGCCTGCTCTTTAATGTGCCGCCACTTCCCCGCCTCCACACGGACTCCCACTCTTTCCTCCTCCTCCTTCTCCTCCTTCTCCTCCTCCTGACTCACGGCCTCCCACGTCTTAATCGTTTTTTTGTGTTCAAATTCTCGTAAATTTTCATTCATCCTGACAATGTAAGAGTATGTTGATGGTGGTTCGCTTTTACCTCTGCAAGAGCCGCGCCATCACTGCTGATCCACTCTAATCCTCCTATTGTTTCTCCCTTACTAATTACCTTGGAAACCACTCCTTCACGTCACACCCATCGGTGTTTTGGAACACGTATTCGCCCAGCAGATGAGCTCTTTCCATAACGGTGGCTGTGGGCTTTGTTGTGTTCGCGGCGCTAGGCTCCCCGATGCTAACTGGCCGCGACAACCTTTCCTCTGTGTCTATTCTAATTTCGAGCATGTTAAAGCGTGTCGACGTGCAGCGCCTACCGTCATGATTGCCGATACTTTAGCCTGTCAGCCGCGCGGGTCCTCCCTCGCCACAATCGCCGCGGTGCTCCCTGCCTTGCTCAAGGGTCGCGGGGTTGCGGTGTGCTGCTTCTGCTGTTGACTAACTTAGTGGTGTTCCCTGGCGTGCTTGTACGGAAACACACACACACACACACACACACACACACACACACACACACACACACACAGTGCAAGTATCGCCAGAGGACACTGCCATCCTCCTGCTGTCGTACTTAAAGCGTGTTCATGTACTTGCTTATGTTTATAATTAAATAGGAAATATGAACATTTATACCAACTTGCAAATACTTGAGAAAATTATATTCGTGTATATTTTTTTGTCTTTTTTTAATATCTCATTTATCAGGGTGATATAAGTAAATTCAAGATTTCCATCAGTTTATTTGTTTTTGTTTTTGTTTTCGTTTTTTTTTTTTTTTTACTATATAATCATCTTTGTAACATTCAGCGCGAGTTTAAGCATAAATACCAACATCTCTTGGCCAGGTCTCCATGAATGTCTACACAAGTACATTCACTTCTGGGAATACCCAGCAAAAGTTTCTTACGAAATGTAAATTTGTATTTTGAGTAGCAGTGAAGCGGCATGCGTGTTTTAAAGTCTTGTCCAGACTTCATTTGTCATACGAGAACACACACACACACACACACACACACACACACACACACACACACACACACACACACACACACACACACACACACACACACACACACACACACACACACACACACAGACAGGCAGTGGCTTAAAACAAGCGAGCGGCGGCACGGAGCAAGTGGGCCTCGCGCGGGTGACAAGCTAAAGGATCGCTGGCCATGACGGCAGGCGCTGGACGTCGACACGCTTTAACACAAGAAAAATTAATATGGAAGCCTGAAGGTGCTGCTCTTTGTACCCCGCTCCTCCCAATCTCCTCCTTTTCTCCTTCCCCTCTCCCTCCCTCCCTCCGTCCCTCCCTTCTCGCCGCTCCCACGATCTCGAGCAGACTAATAGTTGTGATACTGAATAGCTCCCTGGCTGAAGTAATTGTGACTTGACCTCGGGCATGCAGTGCCCGGTTCTGCCTCAGTGAGTGTAGGGACGAACAGAGGCTGCTCGCGGAGGCTTATAAGTGATTGCCTCAGCTGAAGCCATGGCTTCACTGCCTGCTCCTGTGCCGAAGCGGCTTTGTTGCATAGACTAAAAGTGATGTGTTTTGCTCCGCCGAAAATGTTCCTTGATTGCTTTTGTTGCGTACACCTGGTGGCGGTGACGTATGTGAGCAGTGTGGACTTGGTGGGTTTGCTCTACTTGTAGCCCGATAAGACTCAGGTCTTCCGGCACTGTTTAGTCTTGCGAGTGTTTTGTTACAATAATTAAAACAGCACTTGTCTCGGCTGGTCCGTGTCGCCGAGACCCGCGGCGCATCAACACTATGGAAAGCCCCAAGGAGTTCCCACATCCCGTGTGAACGTTGGCTTGCATATTGCCTTTCCCACTTACAAATCGACTCTTTCGTCAACACGACACTTGCTTATTTTCTGGCCATAAATATGGTCTGATACTATCGTTGTGTTTTGAAGACCCGCCACTCATGACGAATTCCTGGAAAAACAAAAAAATTTACCTCTCATTAATATTTCTGAGGCGTGAAAACTATCCGCAACACAGAAAGGAGAAGCGGATAATGCACCATATTTGCCGCGTTCATTACCTCCTGCCCTCTCCTGGTTGCAGTCCTTTCCCACACGCAGCTCTGGCAACCGTGGCGCGGTGTCGTGTGAGGCATGGGACGCTAATGTCTGGGAACGAGGCGACGACTGCCCGGGAGGAGGGACCGCCAGCTGCAGTTGTCCCAAGGGTGGTAAAGGACAACATCTGTAACCATCCTCCTCTTCCACCTTCTTCCTCCCTCATTCCTTCTCTTCCTCACCCTCATTGCCTTTCTTCTCTTGGTTTTATCTCTACTCGTTCTCCTCCTCCTGTTCGTTCTCGTCCTCATCTTCTTCCTCCTTATTTTCATCACCACCATCACCATCACCTTCATTGTCATCTCCCTTTTCCTTCCTTTTTTTATTTTCTATGCGTCATAATTTTTCCTTCACTCCTTTTTCATCTTTCTACTTTTCATTATTTTGTTTTCTTCAGTTTACTTATTTTCTTTTTGCATTTTTCATTTTCCTTCCCCTCCTCCTCCTCCTCCTCCTCCTCCTCATCCTAATCTTACTCCTCCTCCTGCTCCTCCTCCTCCTCCTTTTCCTGCTGCTCTCACTCCCTACCATGTTGGCACGAAATTAGCCCAATACAGCTTTCCACGAGATTCTCCCCCTTATGTTTATTTGAAGATATTGGCACAAAGCATAACACAAGACGCAATAATTACATACCAGGACCAGAATAAGACTGGCTTGTATATATCTTGGCAAGGGTGCGGAAGGAGAAGAGAAGGAAGAACAACAAGGAAGCATAAATTACGTGTAAGAGTGTTTTAATTAATAACTACTTTCATGAGATGGGCTTGATTGTGAAGAGAAATTCCGCCGCGTTGGTTTTATTGGCCAATAGTTTGCCCGGGAATTATTAGGCAGCGGCAGCAGAAATTATTAAGGTTCTCTGGTGTAGTAGAGGCGCGAGCATTATCTTCCATCGCTGCTGAGTCTGGCCGTGAGAGATACCAAAGAAGTTGTATATAGCCAGCCAGCCTCTCTGCCTCTCTGCCTCTCTACATCAGCACCTTGATTTGTGAAGGGTACATAAACAGTCTGCTTCTCTCCGCGTTCCTTCTTCAGGTAGCGTGTTTTGCTGTCCTCTCTGGAGCTTCTGACCGATGAAAATAAGAATTAGTTGGAAGAAGAATGTTAGAAAAATTACTTATCGATAAAAAGGAAAATATAAAGTCTTTTTTCCATCTGTCGTTCTTTTTTTTTTTTGCATGGCGTGTTTTGCTGTCCTCTCTGGAAGTTCCGACTGGAAAGAAAAATAACGGAAGAATTAGTTGGAAGTAAAATGATGGAAAACTGACTGGCTGAAAGAAAAGAAAAAAAAAGATTAATATGAAGTATAGATAATTGGAAACTAACCTAACTAACTGATCGGGGAAATTACAAATTAGTGGAAAGGGAAATTATTGAAAATTGACTGATAGAAAAAAAAAAAAGAGTAATAGGAAGCACGAATATTGTTGAGCGGAAGCTGGTAAATGGTAAGAAATTAATTAACAGGAAGTGAAATTATTGGAAACTGGACAAGAGGGGAATTAAGTTACGTTATCAAAGATGGATGAACAAGGTGGAAATTAAAACTACTGGATACAGAACGAGGCTGAGGAGTAAAAATATCGAGAATAGAACAAAATAGGAAGCAACACTGAAAATGAAAACTAAAGAATAAAGGTGAGAAGGAAAATCTTCAGAAAATTATCAAGATGAAAAGTAAAATAATTTAAAACCGGATAAGGCGAAAAGTGAATAAAAATTATGAGAAGCCGAATAGACAGGATGATAATTAAAGTGAACCAAAAACGAACAAACAACAGTGGCAGTAATAATAGTCTCATTAATCGATAAACATACTAGATATATTCACAACATGCAGTCTTGATTTATAATGTATGTAATAATGAACTCTTAAAATAAATCAAACATTATCTCATACATTCAAAGTAGGAAAGAAAGCGAAAAAAAAAAGCAAAAATTTACCTGTAAAAAAAAAACATAATATAAAAATCTAAATAAAAAAATCTAAACGAAAAGGAAGTTTAGCGCGCAATTACACATTGGTCTTGAAATCTTTAATATCGAAATTCAGATCCTAACAAGAGGTTCTGACTCGTTTCCACCGTCAGAGAGAGAGAGAGAGAGAGAGAGAGAGAGAGACATTGCCTGCGAGCATCTGGGAGTGTAAGTGTATATCAGTAAGGCCTCCTGCCAGCTCAGCCTCCCAGTAAATAAGCACAACTGCTGCTCGCCTCCCATAACTCGTGGCGGCGTCCTCATCACCACAGCGCTCGCCCAGGAAAGTATAAATAATTGGAGAGTAAATCAGAGTGTGTTGGTAAATAATTATGAGACTAGTAATAATAATGATGGTAACATTTAATGGTGATAATGATTATAGTAATGATAGCTAATAATATTGATAATAGTAGAAGTAGTAGTAATAATAGTAATAATAATAATAATAATAATTCGAGGAAGAAGATAAAGAAAAGAAGAATCTTAACATCATCATCAACAGTGATAGATAAAAAGGCAAATCGGTTGCCGCAAGACTGACTAAGAGAAAAACAAACACACAATAACAAGACAACTGTGCAAAAAATAATATTAAACAAAAACTAACAGCTGAGACAAAACATTAAGAAATATATGGAATAACCACCACCACCACCACCACCACCACCACCACCACCACCACCACCACCACCACCACCATGATCATCAACACCAACAGCAAGACCAACAAACATCTCCAGCAAACAAAGCAGGACTCAGGAACTCTCCCTGAAACAACACGCACCATATTGGGAAAGCCATCAGTTTGTAAGCTAGCAAGTCTACTGAAAGGCAACGAGGAGACTATGTGGGAGACTCGGCAGCAATAAAAGTCCCGGACAAAAAAGGGCTAATGGCTGTTGGGGAGTGTCTAGCAGCACGGCTCATTTCAGCAGGGCGGGAGTAACAAGTGACGCTAATGACTGAATGAGACTGATGGGAGAGAAGAGGTGATGGAGCGGAGGGTTAAGAAAGAGGGAGAAAAATGTAATGTCTCTATTTTCATTCCTTTTCATTTTTTTTCTCTCTCTCTTTTTTATTTGTTTCGTGTATTCTTGCTTTAGTTTTTTTTTCAGCTCCGTTGATTTATTTATTTTTTATTCTTTTTTTTCAAACTGCGTTCTTTTTTTCTATTCCTCTTTCCTTAAAAAAAAAGTAATGTCTCAATTTTCGTTTTTTCTCGTTTCATTTACTTATTCTTTTTTTCTGTCGTTGAAACTTTCTCACGTATTTTTACTTTAGTTTCTCTCTGCTCTTTTTTTATTCTTTTTTCCTTTTGCTTTTCGCTTCATTCTTTCCTGGTAGTGACAATCTACATTCTTTTTTTTCTCTCTCTTTCTCTTTCCTTAAATATATGTCATATATTTGTCATATATTTGTGCCATACTTTTTTTTTCTCTCTCTCTCTTTCATTTTAATTTGCTTTATCTGTCATGCATTTTATCTTCTTTCTCTTCTAGTAATCTCTTAATCTTCATTCTTCTGTCCTCTGTTTTCATCCTTCCTTAAATGTATAATGCATTTTTCCTTCTTTTCTCTATTACTTAAATTCATCATGTCTCACTGTCTCACTTGTACGTTTCTCTTTTTTCTCCTTCATATACCGCATCCTCTTCCTCTCATTTTGATATACTTTTCTTAACATTACCTTCCGCACATCATTCACTTTTTCCACGCCTCTTCCCCTTCCCTTGCCGCCCTCCCTGATACATCGTTCCCGGCCCTGATACCAGCCTTCGAAATGACTGTCGATAACTCACGCAGCCTCATCGCGAGTGCTCAGTCTAGATAAAGCTTTAAGGTGTCTGCGTGCCCGCCCACCCAACCCACCAAGCCGCTCGCCCAGCAGCTCTCCCATCCCACCCCTCGCCGGCGCTCCATCAGGGAGGCACGAAGCAAGCATTACCTGGCAGATCAAAGTGGAAGCATTTTCCCTTGGATATTTGAGTCTTGGTTTGTTGTTTTCTGTCTCTACCTGTCTGTTTCTCTTTGTTTTTTGTCTGTTTATCTGTTTGTCTGGCTCTCTGTATTCCTGTATCCCTGTGTCTGTTGTGTGTCTGGCTCTCTGTATTCCTGTCTCTGTATTCCTCTCTCTCTCTCTCTCTCTCTCTCTCTCTCTCTCTCTCTCTCTCTCTCTCTCTCTCTCTCTCTCTCTCTCTCTCTCTCTCTCTCTCTCTCTCTCTCTCTCTCTCTCTCTCTCTGGGTCGACCTCTTCTGGGCTGGACGCTGCATATATGTAGTAGTGAGGAAGAAGAGGAGGTTTGGCATCACTTAATTTATACTGTATATCACTTTGCACCTCCGTATCAGTGGGCATAAACTAAAATTTAATTGAATATATGCATAGGTATATGAAAAATAAAAATTGCACTCATTAATATCTCAACTTTATTATTAATTTATGTAAAGGTGGATCCAGGAAGCCCCCTCCCTGGGTTCATCTCGAGAAGCGGTAAATCCGTCCGTGGTCCAGTGCAGCGCCGCAGGTCCCGCCGACAGGTAACGCAGGTAACCCGACGCGACCTGACCCTAAAGTAGACTCTCCCCAAAACCCAACACCACTCCACCCACAACCTCCTCGTGTGAGCTTTACTTTACCTCTGCAGGCTAGGGGGTGAAATCGTACTAAAATTTCTGTCTCTCTTCATGAGCTTAATTTCTTCAGATCAGGAGAGGAAACTGTAGATAATGAGATCCTCCTTTTGTGACCTCGACTTCAGATAAGGAGAGGAAATTGTGCTGAAATTTCTCTTTCCCCCACGAGTTTCACATCTTCAGATTAGGAAGGAAAACTGTAGGTAATGAAATCCTTCTCTGCGACCTCGATTTCTTGAGATAAGCAAAGGAAATTGTACATAAATATTCTTTCCTACCACCTCGACCTGTGAAGTTGACCTCACCTGACCTTGACTCCTTCATATCAGCAAAGGATATTGTACGGAAATCCTCTTGCTGTTATCTCGACTACTTCAGATTACGAGAGAAAATTATACTGAAACTCTCTTCTCACCTGCACACTTAGACGCACCTTTGTCATTACAGCGCTAAGAACACCCTGGGTAATCTGATATGGAGGGCGCGCCGCTTGTCCAAAACCGCCCTTAAGTTTGGCTATCAGCAGTCGATTAAAGTTTCGCCCTTCGCTGCCGCCGCCCCGCCGAGAGATTATGTCCAGCTTCATCACCTCTCAAGACGATAAACACTGACCGTTTCCTGTGATGCTTCTCCCGATAGCGATCCATCATTGCCTCTAATCTCATTCCTTCATTACCATAATTTAGCCACAACCCGACGCCACCGCTGCCACCACCATCACCACCACCATCACCACCACCATCACCGCCATCACCACCCACCCACCATCATTAGTCACGCCCTGTTGTTGTTGGTAATGATGGTCTTCTCTTTTCCTGTCATTCTTCTTTTGTTGTTTTGTATATATTGTTGTTGTTGTTAAGATTATTGTTGAATTTCCCTCTCTCTCTCTCTCTCTCTCTCTCTCTCTCTCTCTCTCTCTCTCTCTCTCTCTCTCTCTCTCTCTCTGTTGCTTGTATTATTTTTAGTAATGTACTTCAATTAAAGTGTGTCATTATTATCGTTATTATTATTATTATTATTATTATTATTATTATTATTATTATTATTATTATTATTATTATTATTATTATTATTATTATTATTATTATTATTATATTTTCGGTCGTGTCATTGTCATTGTAGCTAAATTTCTTTCGCCTTTTTTCCTATTGTTGTTTAGTATTGCTGCTGCCACTACTACTACTACTACTACTACTACTACTACTACTACTACTACTACTACTACTACTACTACTACTGCTACTACTACTCTTCATTTTACTTTATCACCCGTTCATCTTTCTTGCACTTCCTCCTGCTTCTCCACTTCATCCATCCTGCCCACCACCACCACCACCTTTACCCTCCTTTCCTCCTCCTCTTCCTCCTCCACTCCACCTGCACCCAGCTACGAGCGGTGCATAGTATTACCATCAGTCTTGCGAGGGCAGTGGTATACGAGTAGGAGCGAGGGAGGCAGATAGAGAGGTAAGCAGCTGTACCGGCTCTGCATCACCCGCCCCACTGCTGACGTCACTCCCATTACATCGGATGTGACTATGCCTGACGTCCAATCAACGCGTCCTGCCCCATAATTTTAACCTTGCATGTAAATCGATGTAAATCTGGCCGACCCTAATTAAATTTCAGTCATCGTAAACTTCGCGGTGTTTAATAAGATAAGGTTCGGATGACGCGTCCATCAGTGGCTACAAGGAGAAGGGAGGGAGGAGGAGATGCACTGCTGAAGGAGGGATGAGGAGGAAGACAAGGAGGAGATGGAGGCGGAGAAACAGCCTGATAGTTGGAAGAGAAAGGAATGATGCCCACAATTATACCGTAACACAAAACCACTATAATATATATATATATATATATATATATATATATATATATATATATATATATATATATATATATATATATATATATATATATATATATATATATATATATATATATTTTTTTTTTTTTTTTTTTTTTTTTTTTCATAGTGATCCCATAACTGTACCTTCTCATTGACTTGACTTGCCTGTAACTCTTCAGGTAACGAAGATGTCGACATGTTTCTCTTAATCAATTAACATATTTGTTTTTATTTATTTACAGGTACGTAAGTTCTGTTGGCGTTTTTTTTTTTTCCTCTCTCCCGTGGCTTCTGCTGCTACATAAATGTGAGTACGTAGCGAGTGCTATGTAGTGTTATTTACCTGAGACCCGGCTGACTTTATAGTGCAGTGTTCTCCAGCGCCCGACACTCGAGCCGACCCCTCGCGGCCACACTTGTCACCTTTTGAAATTTGTGCCTCCACGCCTCACGCCAGCTGGCAGGTCCGGCTGCCCAAGGGAGAGGAAAAAAATGAAGTTGTTTCTATTGAATCTCTCTCTCTCTCTCTCTCTCTCTCTCTCTCTCTCTCTCTCTCTCTCTCTCTCTCTCTCTCTCTCTCTCTCTCTCAAGACATTTACGTAATGAGTTACTAAATTAGTTTGTTATTTAGTTAACTAATCTAATAGGGCCTTGTAAATAAAAACCTTCCAAGGAAACTACTACATCTCCTATCGAAGGGCGGGCGCGTGGCTTCCATGATCAAAATTACGAGCACCCGGCGACTCCTCTCCCCGCCGACCCTTGCTGTGGGGTGCGTTCATCCCGCCGTGGCTGCCTGGAAGCTGCTGGGGAGGCGGGGCAAGGAATGTGCTGGACGGGCACTCCTGAAACATGGTACAGCAAACCACCGATCCGGAATTTATAGCTTGGGATGATTTTTTTCTCGTGAAATGAACAGAAGTTCTATATTTGAGAAATTATTATTATTATTATTATTGTTGTTATTGTCATTGTTATTATTATTATTATTATTATTATTATTATTATTATTATTATTATTATTATTATTATTATTATTATTATTGTTGTTGTTGCTGTTGTTGTTATTGTTGTTGTTGTTGTTGTTATTGTTACTACTACTACTACTACTACTACTACTAAATAATAGTAATAATAATAATAATAATAATAATAATACAAATGTTATTACTACTGCTACTTTTAGTATTATTTTTATTTTTATTTTTGTTGATATAAGATAAACCCTATAAACATATGACGCATCTATAAGGAGCTTCTGATATTTGTAAAGTTCCCATACCTACTAACACTTTCCACTCCAAAGAAGCATCCTGCAGAGTAGTCACCTCCCCCAACATGTATCAGCAACCGATGGTCCAGTGACATGACATGCTCTCTCTCTCCGTGTTGCATTACATTACAAGGGAGATGTAAGCAAAATTCTTAGGATCAGCAACCAGGGTAGAACAAGAAATAACGGGTTCAAGCTTGAAAAATTTAGGTTTAGGAAGGAGATAGGAAAAAATTGGTTCTCAAATAGAGTGGTAGATGAGTGGA
>NC_087151.1:6290000-6300000 GCF_035594125.1 Scylla paramamosain | reverse complement strand
GTTGCTCCTGCGGTGACTTGAGTGAGAGGCGGGATTGGGAGGCATGAGTGGTCAGGGCTGAGAGACACAAGGCGGGGCTGAGGGGCTGACGGATGCTGCCTCTACCGCACTGAGTTGAGATTGTGTCCCTATTTGCATGAGTTCTGGCGGCAGGTTCTTTAGTCTTGGCCGTTTGGAGACGTGGCAGGTGTGTGTGTGTGTGTGTGTGTGTGTGTGTGTGTGTGTTGTTGTAGTGTGGTCGCGTCCCCCCGCCGCCACCGAGGTGCTGCGTCGCGGCTCAACAATTAACATCACAGAAGAAATTTACGCCCCTTCCTTCCTTCAGATCTCCAGATAAGAATCTAATGAGGCGGGTGAGTGAGTCATCCTGCAGCCCTGACCCCCTTCACCGCGTCCCCCCCGACCACACTCCCTCATCCCCTCTTCCTCACCCGCGTGCGACCCTCGACCTTTACTCCCTCATCCCTCTTCTGACCCCGAGCAACTTTTAAGACTCACACCCTCATCCCTTCACGGCGACTCCTGCACCCTCACTCTAACACTCTCCCTCCCTCTCCAACACCCTGAAATCTTCACCACCTCATCATGCAGTTCCTGCACACCCTAACACTCCCTCTCCAATAAGCTCACCTCCTCATGACAAACATTCACTCCCGAACCGTCATACTCTCAAGACAAGGGAAGCCCCTATCACTGTCCTCCTCTCTCTAACCACGCCCCCTTCAGTCACCGTACTCACAGACACATCCTTGAACCTACGCTCACAAAATCGTCCCTCGTCACTGGCAGAACTACAATATGACATCCTGAAGGTTCAAATTCCCTTAGTAAATCGGGAACACCATGTAGACATCCAATTTAGACGGTCGGACATAAGTTTCTCGGTACATGCGTGCACCTACTAATGTTACCCGTCACCTGTGTCTCTATATTACTTAGCCCTTCGCTGTGTACATGTCCTGCGTCGCATCACCTCGCCGATCATAGCCTGTGGTAGTGGTGGTGGTCGTGGTGGGTGGGGTACGGAAAAGTCTACCTGGGGATAATGACGTGACCAGTACGGCACCTCCCAGTACACCCGCCTACCTGTAGTTAATATAAAGTTCATTACTGTAATTACGGGTCCCAGTTCTCCATCCCTTAGCGCCCCCATTCCGCACAGCAGCGCCCTCCCGGTTACTCTCCCCGCCTTACACCGAACCTTTCACCTCCGCCACACCCTCGGAGAGAAGTTACAACGGCCGCCTGATACTGTACTGATAGTTGCTACATTAAATTTGTCTCGCAGTGCTCCCTTTGTTTATTGGCGCTCTGCCGAGAGTGTCTTTAATATTCATGTTCGTATGTCAGAGCGGCGGGATGTTCATTACCTTCCTCCTGTGTGGTATATATATGTATTAGAGAGAGAGAGAGAGAGAGAGAGAGAGAGAGGAGAGAGAGAGAAGAGAGAGAGAGAGAGAGAGAGAGAGAGAGAGAGGCGATACAAGAAATGAAAAAAATGAGAGAAAGTAAGTGAAAAAGTTAATCTAACCTTAAAAACTAACATTATAACAATTACAAGGGTGGACTAGCTAAGACTCTCTCTCTCGTCTCTCTCTCTCTCGTTCTCTCTCTCTCTCTCTCTCTCTCTCTCTCTCTCTCCTCTCTCTCTCTCTCTCTCTCTCTCTCTCTCTACGGTAACTGACTTTTTCTTGTGGAAGCGATACAATCTGCTGCTTACATTCCCCACACCTCAGTAATATCTGCCTACCGACCTCCTACTCCTTCTCCTCCTCCTCCTCCTCCTCCTCCTCCTCCTCCTCCTCCTCCTCCTCCTCCTCCTCCTCCTCCTCCTGTCTTGTCCCCCCTTTAACTCAATACTCTCGCCGCCAGCCACATATCCAGCCCTTCCCTGGTCCATGAAGTGTTAATGGCATAGTTAAGCAGCCTTCTACCCTTGCATTTCTGTCCCTGTTTTTATGCTCCGAAGTTCGCAGGCTTGTATGCTGAGAATGGTTGTCTTCCTCTGTACGTCTGTGTGCGTGTGTGTGTTTGTGGTGTTTGCTTGCGGCGTATCACAGTAGTCGTGTTGTGGTTGTGTTGGTTACGAGCTGCGTGGACGGAGACGCAGGAAATGTGGCAAGACCTTGAAGGGAGGCAGTGTGTTAGGGGCGTGCAAAGCATAGAAAGGCAGAGATGACAGCACACACACATACACAGACACGAGCCACACGCACGTATGAACACACACACTTACACGCTCGAGTACTTTTCCTATTGAGTTACCGAAGCAGTAGCAATTGTACCCAGACACAAGACACACTCCAGACTGTTGCCACCTCTTCTAGTACAGTAACTCAGGTAATAGAGCAAGGAGCAGTGATCCGCCACCTGCCCAGTCACTGAGAAGGAAAGGAAAATAAACGTTTCTTTATCGAACTTGAATCAAAATTGCCTTCGGGAGATGCTAAATCTACACAAATAATGATGATGACGGTGGTAGTAGTAGTAGTAGTAGTAGTAGTAGTAGTAGTAGTAGTAGTAGTAGTAGTGGTAGTAGTAGTAGTAGTAGTAGTAGTAGTACTGAAGTAATTGTAATAATAACAGCAGCAACAACAAAACAACAACAATACTCGTAATTTTTTTTCTCATTTCTTGCTTCTTCCGGGTTACGTTATGCTTGTGAGCTAATATTTTGTTGTATATAACATTGTTATTGTCTTATTATTTATTTATTTATTTATTTATTTATTTATTTATTTTTATCACTGACGTGGTGCTACTGCTGTTGCCGTGTGTGGGTGACGAGGCAGGACAGCCGGCTCGTGTTCAGGTGGTGAGACGCACTGTTAAAGCGCTGGTGATGTGCTTGTGAGGAAGTGGACGGCAGGTCGTGGCGCAGAGGAGGCGTGGGCGGGAGTGGCGGCTAGGGCAGGATGGTGGTGTGGATGGGGGCGTGGGAGCGGCGCCACCCCATGTCGCTGCGACGCTCCATCCTCTCTGAACGTGTCAATTAGTGTTCATTAGCGGCTCATTAAGGGATGCAGGTCGTGAGGTGCGTCAGGTAAGTTACAAGAAATCCCTGCACGCGGGAGCCCTGAGACCCTCGCTGTCTTCTGCTGGCGGTGTTTCTCCAGCCTGGGGTGGCGCGCCTCTTGCCACTCTGTCTCGACCCTTGTGCTCACTTGCCGCAGAACGCATTCCTCACTTTCCACTAGAAAGATTATATATATATATATATATATATATATATATATATATATATATATATATATATATATATATATATATATATATATATATATATATATATATATATATATATATATATATATATATATATATATATATATATATATATATATATATATATATATATATATATATATATATATATACACACACACACACACACACACACACACACACACACACACACACACGAGTATATAATCTCATTTTTGTTCCTCGTGCAGCGCCATCAGGATGTTCTCACTTTCTCGGTGTTCCCCAGAGCGTGGCTGCTCTATTGAGGCTGATTATTGGTGCCTCCTCAGAGCTAAGTCATTAATGGTACAGGAAATTTCTTTTATTACAGGATTTTAAGTAATTCAAATAATTAAATTTTACGCCTCGCCGCAACAGAAAACGACACACCACCCCACGTATGCCCCTCAAGTGGTGTTTTCCCTCTGGTGAACTGATTTTTTTCCTCCCTGCATCCGCTGGCTCACTGTCCATGTCACTGGTGCAAAGAAAGTTTTTTCTTTTTTTCTCGTGAGGCATGTGTTGCGTCAGGTCGCCTCTATCGTGCTTACCACTGTCCAACCGGCGCCTCCCCGCACCTCCCTCCGCTGCAGCCATTGTCCTCAAGCAGCGTACACACACTGGTTGTTACTTCGATTCTTGGCGTTGTGTTCAGATATCACTTGCAATCAAATCAGGACTGGATTCACAGCACCATTAGATAACTTCACTGATTGCAAGACCTCGGCAATTTTCAACACTCCAGACACATTTCCAACACGCCGTTGTTTCGGAGACTCGCTGCATTTTGCTAATCGTTCTCGGCAACACGAGAGCAATGATAATCTTTACTGGCACTACTTCACTCCAATCTCAAGTCTTACTGTATTTTCTGAGTACCCAATTTTCCAGCTCATCACATCCTTTACCTTCCTGTAAAATCACATCCATTTCGTGTTTTTATAGCCAGTGCACCGAGCACATTCACTTTTTCAGTTTCTCTTCATCATTCCTAAAAAACTCTTATAATACCCCGCGAACATTCCAGCCTCAGCGTTCCAGTGCTCATGCCGTAGCTTGTCTGCCCCACGTTGATCTTTTGGCTCCATCAGTAGAGTGGCCGCAGAATTTGGACCAACGATAGGACTAACCATAATATTAATACTTCAGGCTGCATCAAGCAATAATACTTCAGATCCATTTTGTGTCCAGGACAGCTTCCCTGATCACGGTCAGTAACTCAGCGGTAGTAGTAAAAAGTTCATGAGGCAAAGTATCATCTCGTTACTGTTGCCTTATAAAACTCTTTCCTGAACTCATAATTATCCCTCGTGTAATCTGATTTATTTTTCCGTATTTACTTGCCAAAAAATCTGTGTGGTTGACGCGCACTCAGTGTCTAATAAAGCAGCGTCCCCCGCGGCCACTCCTAAAGGCCTGACACAAAATTGGCACAAGAAGTTGGTTTCATAAGAAATTGAACTCAAACGGATTCAGCCTGGCTGGAGTGGGCCCTATAAGAAGCCTGGGCACGAGGGCGACTCGTCCCGGTGACCCTGAACCCGCCCGCCGCCCGCCGCCCTCTGCCCGCTGCCCTGCTCCTCCATCACGGCCACTGGTTTGCTCAAGTTTATGCTCACCCGGGTGCAGTTTTTCTTTTTTGTGTTTGTGTCATATTTATCAGCGAGATAACTTGTGTTTAATAGAATATGTTAATTGTTTGCTGTTTACTTTACATCATAATTGTTTTCTCGCGTGGCATCCCCACGGTAGACTGAACTGCCGAGGAACGCCGCTGATCAGGTTTCGAACAAATCTGGTACTGAGTCTAAATCTCGAATTCCGTCCTTCCTCCTTTCTTTCTTTTTACTTCCTGGGACGTGTCATTCTTCCGTGGTACCCCCGTCGCCCTGGGTCTGGCCGCTCGCCGCCGCTCCACACCTGCCGCCGCCACGCTTCACATCTTATGTACGACTGTCATTTTCAGGACATCTTTTTACCCCAAAAACCACCGAGTTACGAAGAAAAGTCTTGTCCAGGTTCATTCTCTCCGTCCTGTGGCCAAGCCAAAGGTCCTGAGGACTCAGTTTTATTCGTCATCGAAAATTCAATTCCCCTGCAAACACTGACCGTCTCTAACTACAGTTTATTTATTTTCGAGAAATATTTAGCAATATACGGAGATGGCGTAGCCGCCTCTGGGCTCGCTGGATCACTCGCCATCTCATATAATCGGTAACTTTTCAATTTCCTTCTTCCCATGAATGAATTTATCGCTTGGTTAACATAGAGATGTATGTTAATGTGAAGAGTTAACTGTTGTTATTTACCGGCAAGCCTTTCGCGGATAATGTGAAACACAAGTCTTCCCGTGGCAACCTTTTCCTCTTTCTCTTCTCTCCCATCTCACCCTCATCTCCCTCCTCTCCCCTCCCTCCCACCCCTCCATCCCCTGCTCCTATTGCCGCGTCCCTTCCAGGTGAACTGAAGTTTATATCACAGGCGGCTGTGGTGGCGAGGTGGGTGCTAGTCGGCGCAAAGGTGGAGGTGCTCCCGCCGTGTGCAATAATGCGGCAGAAGATGAAGAAGACATTTGGTCCATCATGTTCTTTGTAGGATAACAAATGGTGATGATGCGTCGCGAGGGAGCACGAGACCGGCACCTTCACCTCCACTGCCTCCCAGCGCACCCTGCCTCGCCGCCTCCCTCAGGTGTGTCACGCGTCCCAGCACAGGTGGAGGAGGTGCAGGCGTAGCGTGGAGGCATGTTAGCCCCATTCCTCCCCGCCCAGCACGCAGGGACTGCCACATCATCGAGACAGCCGCTCATGAGTCCTTACTATCAAAAAAAACTTTCAGAACCTTTCGGCTTCTTATCTTTGCTATTTTTAACAGGCCGTAGTTGAGATTGTTAGGTTTCTCAAGGGTATTATTCTAGGGATAGTTTGATAAGTATTCATCATAATTAATGGAGAAATACGACTGAGAATCGCATTAATCTCTTTGGCCTTTGAAAAATAGTCCTTATGAAAGTACAAGGTTTACCAGAATACGGCCACGGTGTCACTCTCAGCCCATCCCATTCCCGCAGGCCGCGTGGCATCTCCTCCCCAGCCCGGATCTCCTCACCGGCCCTCGTCCTCCCGATTGGATCCCACCGTGGATAATTTTTTGATAAGTTGTATTTAATTATTTCCCCTTTTTTATTCTAACGCAGCTGGACGTGGACGCGCCTCAGCCCACACGTGGAATTGAAAACGAGCACTCCGATAATCGAGTTATTATCCCTATGAAGACCCACGAACGCCGACTGTTTTACCACTACAGTCAACATCACGAGTTTTAAAATGTTTTGCTACAATATAATTGGACATATTTTTTCTCCACAAAATCTACAATGGAGGTGGGTGGTCAGGGTAACCTTCCATCGACTCTCTCTCTCTCTCTCTCTCTCTCTCTCTCTCTCTCTCTCTCTCTCTCTCTCTCTCTCTCTCTCTCTCTCTCTCATATCATTTAGCACGACATCAGTCCACACCATCTCAGAGAGCCTCGTCCACCCCACCAACTCTCCTACTTCACCTCCACTCGTGACATCCAATCAGTCTTTGTCACTCCCCACAGAGCAGGTTGTTCCTGTGTGAGTGAAGGTCTGAGTGGCGGAGGCCTGGGTGCGCTGGATCACTGAGGGTGGGCGCGGGCCAGGTCAGTTTAGGGCGTGGCCAATGGGCGATAGTAATAGTATCAAGTAATAGGACGAACCTCATAAAAAGCAAGTAGTAAATTCCACATTCGCCATAATTATCGATAACAGCTCTAATTTCCTTCACTTAATGTAAAAGGGAATCTGGAATGTTTATTCATGCTGAGGGTGCGGCAGTGCAAGGGGGCGCCTCGTGTGTGGTGCGCGGGGCCGTCGGTAAGTGGCTTGTATGGTTGCACCTGGTAATCTTCCCTCGTATGTTAAATTTTGCTTAATATAACCATGGAACTCCGTTATTACTCTGATTTTAATGACATGTATTCCACTCTTAGCAAATTATATTATTCCTTTTCCCCGGGGACATGACACGTCGCTACGGAGGAAGAAAAAACAGCATGTATCGATGAATATACCTAGTGGGACGCTTTGTTTCTTGCCAGGTCGCCATCACCTATCCTGCGCTTGTCTGAATATTAGAGTCTGATGTCTGTGTTAGTGGTCCGCCGACTCATGCACATTCCCCCTCTGATGAAGGTTGGCTCGCCGTCGTTTTTTAGGCAGCGACGCCGTTCACTTTATGCCTTTGGTTACATTAAGTGGTTTAGCAAATTGTGGTGTTGGTATCACTAGCGAGGAGTGATGTGGTGCGTGTGGTAGTAAGCTCCTCATCCCGCAGAGAGCCTTTCATTAGCGATATTCGTGCTCTGAAAGAGCAATAGCCGCTGTTATTTGAGAAAATTGAGTAGGTGAGGCGAAGATTCAGTTTCATACAATTGTGGCCGCCGCTCAAACTGGAGACTTAACTCTTTTTTGACCTGGGGTGATAATAGCACTTTAGTTGATGTTTTAGGCTGAAATTGAAGTGCTGCCTTGTAGATGAGCTTCAGAGATGAGGCCTTGCTGAGACACTTACGAAGAGCAGGTGGACAGAGGCTGTGGAGATTTTATCATTGGAGACATTTTTCTTTGAAGTTACTCATGTTGGCGAATCTTGGTCCGCTCGTGTCTCACCCTCTTCCTCTCTTCCTTCCTGTACCTTGAAAGCTGCACCCGTCACGTTTAGTTGCGGTGTGATGTAAGATGACGTGCGAGGAACAGTGCCGCGTCATGCGAGACCGCGAGACACGCTCTGAACGGATGGTCTATAAATACTAACCTCTCACCGATAACAACAATCAAAAGGTTTGGTGTCATTCGGAAGACAAACCGAATACGTGAGGGAGAGGAAATACCTTTGGCTTCACCAGTTGAGTGTCTTTTTACTGCAAGGTGGTTTGGTCGTTGTCCGCGAGTCGCCTGAACACACTAACCCAACATTGCTCGTGGATTAACTCAACCAGTGGCTTAAATTCCCAACATCAGGAAACAATCAGTACAAGGAGATGATTACACACTATTACAGCCATCGGTTCTCTATCCTGTCCTCCTACTTCTGTCACCCCCACTTCTTGTCTCCTCTCCCTCCCTCCTCCAGTCTCTTATCCCGTCCCCCCAGTTCACCAGCTTCTTTTTTCCGCCCCTAAGTCCTTGATAGATTCCAGGCGGCGATGCTGACTGAGAGTTTTATGTTTTTTTTTACGAATCTGATAACTTGTTCCTGCGCTCTTCAGGTGACCTCTCCCTCCGTCCTCCTCCTAACCTCGTACCCTCATTTACCCTTCCTCGTGAACCCGCGACACCAGACACGCCGCCAATTCCTGACGTTACCCTCCCGGCCAGCAAAAAGCCTCAGAAATTCAAGTCACGAGAAAACATTCGAGCAGATTATTGTGTCGCCTCAGCACCTGCGGGGATGTGCGAGTGTCGGGGAGCAGGCGAGGGCAGGCAGCGTGACGGTGTGTGTGTGTGTGTGTGTGTGTGTGTGTGTGTGTGTGTGTGTGTGTGTGTGTGTGTGTGTGTGTGTGTGTGTGTGTGTGTGTGCTTGCCCGCCCAGCCCATGCAACGCCGTCTCCTTCCCTCTGGTGCAGGTGAGGGGTCTTCCTGACGTGCGCCCCAATTACACCTGGTCACGCCGCCTTTGATGGGTGATGCTCTTCGTCTAACTATGATTTATTCCCTCAAATTGTCACCCTCAGGACAATAAATTGATTCGGTGAATTTTTTTTTTTTTTTTTCGCATCGCCACGACGACACGTAAATGAAGGATTACCGGCGTGTTATTAATCCGGGATGATGGCGATGAGAGGGAGGGAGAGGGGGAGAGACGGCTAGGGAGGGAGGGAGGGAGGGAGGGAGGTGATAGGCTGGCTGCCCTGATGACTTTATTTGTGTCTTGAGATGCACACTGCTCACACACCGCACTACCACCACCACCACCACTACCATCCACCACCACTACCATCACCACCAGCACTACCACCATAGCATGCTCGCCTCCATCACCACCACCATTCCTCCCTTCACCGCAGTCACCATCGCCATCGTCTCCGTTACCATTACAACCACACCTGCAATTTCTCTGCTTTTCCTCCTCACTCCCACTACCACCAGTACCAACACCACCACCACCACCACCTTCATCACCACTGTCACTATCACCATCACTAAAAATTATACAACTAACACCACCACTACCAACAGCAACAAGTCACCACCACTACTACTACAACTACTACTACTACTACTACTACTACTACTACAAATATAACCACCACCACAATCTCCGGCGCCCTACACGCAAGTCAGGGCTCTGGAAGTAGCAAGTGTTTTGCCGCTTGGAAGATAAACATTTTTTTCCAATCCTGCCATATTTTAGCGGCGGTCTGATGGAAACGACCCCCACACGCACCACCTTGCAGGCTAATGGTGGCCGCGGGGTCTCCCAATAACCGATAATTAATGCAGTAATAGAAGAGTTTCTTGTATTATTATGCAACACATCCATCAGATCAGAACAGCGGATTCGGTTAATTTAGTGTCAGCTTAGTCATGATAATCAGAAGCACAGCGATCCTTGGTAACACAGCCCCTGGAAAACCTTGCTGAGGAGATGGACAGAAAGGGGTAGAGAGAGAGAGAGAGAGAGAGAGAGAGAGAGAGAGAGAGAGAGAGAGAGAGAGAGAGAGAGAGAGAGAG
>NC_087151.1:6257500-6275000 GCF_035594125.1 Scylla paramamosain | reverse complement strand
AATCCTATCAGTATCAATGTTTGCAGGTGATGTCAGTGTTTGTAGATGGTAGTGCTTGTTGATGTCACTGTTTGTAAATGACACCAATGTTTGTAAATGTCACTGTCAGTGTATGGAAGTGATATCAGTGTCGATGACTGAGTGTGTGCTTCAGGAGTGTGGCGGGACAGACTCAAAATTTCCTGTGATAGCGCAAATATATCAAACTGAACTGAACAATCTGGAGACCAATCAACCTCTAAAGTGTTGATACAAGCCCTGTAAACGATAGTCACAATACTACCGAGAGGAGATGACGCTTGCTTGATCCGCCAGACACTGAAAGGGCGACCTAGTGTAGAGAGAGAGAGAGAGAGAGAGAGAGAGAGAGAGTCGTGGTCACTGTTGCTAAGTTAAATATCGGTTTAATTCTTTACGTGTCTGATTTTTTTCTTGAACGTGCGATGACTGGTGACTTCAAGCTTCGTGTTGCCTCCAGGTCATCATCACCACACTATATAGTTATGGCTTTGTACATTCCTAGATTTCCTTTGTTTTTACTTTCACCAGTCCTCCATCAACCTCTTCCCATACCCTCCACTCCCCTCACCCATACTCTTCCCCGTCTCTCACCCATACCTTTCTCACCACCACCACCAGCACTTTCACCTGCCCTGCCACCATCACCAGGTACTCCAACCCTCCGCCACTGCCCGCCAAATTCACCAGGTCCTCATTTTTAACACAAAAACTTACAAGTGTTCGCTATATAAGACTGTCTAGGGGTATGGCTTTCCTTTGTTTTTGTTCACACTACTTCTGTTTCTTTTCTCTTTTTTTTTTTTTTATTGAAGCAGTCCACTAAATCATCTTTAAACCTTTATCCCGAGGGCTCCCAATCTACGGAAGTTCCACAGTTGCAGGTAAATTATATATAGGAGATAAATACGTGATCGCACCCCTCAATTTGCGGTCGCGTGAGGGCGGGTTGCCTGCTGGAAACGACGTGAAAATGTCTCGTTCCCACAGGCTCAGAGGACTTTCAGAACTTTGCACTTGACCTGGGTAAGGATTTATTTGTAGATGGATATTTTTTTCCCTTTGTGCTTAAGAGGAGTGTGGCGCAGTCTTCCCTCTGCCTGTGTTCTTGTAATATGGGCGGTACCTTCCTGCTCCTTGCGAGACGCGGCGCCTCTTGACCTGTGGACTGAGTGTATGGAAGGAGGACTTACCAGGTGACCGCTGTATTTTCATGACGAGCAGACACAGTGGCGAGTGTAGACAACAGGATTCTATCTGTTTGTGTTACTCTATGTACATGAAGACAAGCGAAAAGAAGGTAACAATGGTCAAATTAATGAGATATTGACACCTTTAAAGACTAGAGAGTGTTAGGATCATCCGGCACAGGGGACATCGATCACGTTGCTCACTGGTAATGTATATTTCTCTTAGATAATGAATGTCACACAATACTATGCTGAATATGTTGTAAGCTCCAAACACTGGAACCCAAAAAGGAAATATGTTAATCTGTCATACTCCATTATGAAGTTTGAACTTATATTGATAGAGATCATTCAGTTGCCTCGCAAGGTAATGCATTTGTAGGCTCTCATCAATGGCAGGATATGTCACTTAGTCACTTGTGGATCTGAGAAGCGAGTTGTGTGGAAAGGAAATAGCTTCAGATGGAAAATGTGAGCTATTCGTGTGTGTGTGTGTGTGTGTGTGTGTGTGTGTGTGTGTGTGTGTGTGTGTGTGTGTGTGTGTGTGTATGTGTGTGTGTGTGTGTGTGTGTGCGTGTGTGTGTGTGTGTGTGTGTGTGTGTGTGTGTGTGTGTGTGTTTGTGTGACGTAACCATCGACAAAATGCTAAGAGATTATTATTTATTAGAAGGCGTCGTGAGCTGGAGGACAGGTCTTTTGTTGTCCACTTATCCCCCTGAGCCCAGCAGCAGCAAACACCGCTTCTCAGGTGGCGACAGGTAACAAGAAAAGATGAAGGATAGATCGCAAAGTAACGACTTCTGGATGTTCGCTTTCCGGGCGGCTCTCGGTTCCCCCGCCGCAAGATTCAGTGCGAGGTCTTCCCCTGTGGCCGGTGTACCCTTCCACTCTCCCACCCGCAAAATTGATTCCGTTTAGTTGTTATGCTATTGAAAGGAACGAATGCAACAACGTCTGACGGTGGGCTTGCCGATCTCTCCACCGCCACCAGCGCCGCTCACTCGTATGTCTCTGCCACACACCACAATCATCAGGCGACGCACTTCACTTTTCCTGTGTCACACTCCTCTATCAAATCATAGGTTGAATTTGATTTGTAATATCTCAATAGCATCTCCTGATGAGGCCTGACGTGTTACAAGTGCTAAACCGCCACCTCGCAGCTGCCATCATAACCCTTACTGATTTTGGCAATAAATACACATTGATAGGTTGATAGTGGCAGCAGGACCAGGAAATGGTGTCAGGGAACTAAAAGTCTCCTGTCCCCCTCTTTGTTTGATCGGAATGGTGGGAACTGCGGCGGCTCTGGCGGCGGGTAAAGTTCCTGGGTAGGCAGGTGACCCTTTTGGATCTCATCACGTGATAAGTCGAGATCGGTGTCCTGCGTGTGTCATTTCGGCGGCGAGGTGTTGTTTGTGTAGCCGAGACATATTGTACTCCTGTCGTCGCACCCTCGTCTCTATGGTTTCGATTTGTACCTGCGTTGTCGCGCCTCTCGTCTTGATGCCGCACCACGACCGACACAGGTCTTGTTTGTTGCCTCTGACCCCTCCACCAACTAACGGCTCTCCTGTAGCATCTCATTTCTCAACCATTATCTTTCAATCATCACTCCCAAGGCCTCGCCCTCCCTGATTGTCGCATCGCTGTCCTCCCTTGCCTCGCCTCTTGTCCTCTTTTCTCTCTCCTTTGCTTCGCCTCTCCACGTTCACAAGAGGGAATTGCAGCAGGTTTGAAAATCTCATTGTGTTTCCCATCTTAAAGTTGTTTTTTATTTTTTTTCATCGTATTTTCTTCTCATGCTTCACTTATTGGAAGGCATTCTGAAAATATTTATATTGTGGCCGTGCTTGACTCATAATAGTGATCTTATTGTTCTGTTCCTTTAAGTCGATCTTTTTTTATCTTCCATATAGCCATGAGGTGTAGGTAAAGAAGTCATACAAATTTTACAGTTGCTACGGAACGAGTAAATACTAATTTTGATGAAAAAGAAATGAGATTTAAAAATGAGTAAGGATTCATGATGTAAACTATATTCACTTTGCATAAAATGAAGGCGCATGTCGTGTTTCTTCTTTTTTTTTCTTTTGTACCTAGTGATTTGTAAGTTTCGTTGTGCTATTTCAGCTGGCATTGCCATGCTAGAGGCCTGGCCAGCTGCCAGCTGCTCCCCATCAGTAGGTAGTGAGTGTGGGAGCAGCGGGCGGCGCAGCATACACAGCCTCAGTGCATCACGCAGCTTGTTATTCTTTTCGTGGTACATACAATGAATTATGTCGTCTCACCTGCCTGGGAAAAGATAAATTTGCTTTCCTCCAAAGAATTTATTCCGGCCGTAATTTTCAGCTTGGGACGGGCCGGGGCGGGGCAGCGGAGACCCGGCAGTTTGTTGTGTTTAATATCAGGGATTTGGTGGGTAATGACCATCATTTCCTGGCCGCGAGGAGGAGCTACCGCCGGCCCTCGGCGAAGCACCAACGCCGATGGGACGGTCACGAAGGGTCACTTCCCGCGCCCTCAACACGGGTCTCTCAGCCAAAGCGGAACTCGTAGCCAAACACTGTCTCGCCTGCTCAGAATAAAATGGGATAATTCTGTGAGCCGTCAGCCCGTCAGTACTACGGTGACTGACAGCCGAGGCAGCTCCGACACAGGACTCGATTTCCTCCTCCTCCTCCTCCTCCTCCTCCTCCTCCTCCTCCTTTGCCTCGTCCTTCCTTTTATTTTCTTCCTCGTCCTTCATAGCCTCTCTCTCTCTCTCTCTCTCTCCCTCTCCCCTTCATGGCGTGATCTCACTCCTCCACATCTCTTGACCTACGCGATGCAACACAACACAACGAACATCAGCGTACATCCACTTTCCTCCAAGCTTTATAATATAACCCTCCGCCACCCTTCCCTTCCTCCTCAGACGACCCCGGCATGAGTGGGTCACTTCGCCGCACCTCACCCACACACACCCGCTCATGTCCTGCCTGCCCGTGTCGCCTCGCCTCGCCTCGCCGCAGCTCCCATCACACAAAATTGAAGGGGCTGGAATCTTCCCTATATATCTGTACATAGCGAAGTTTATGGTGGCGTAGAATGAAAAAGGGAAAACGATGAGTGTAAATAGATATGTAAGAGGCAGTATATGGGTGGTGGTGTTGATGGCGGTGGTTGTGGTGGTGTTAGTTATGTTGATCATAAGGTGCACTGAAGGGATTGTGTCGCCAGGATTGAAATAATGTGTGGCGGGGACCCTGGGAGAGGAAGAGAAAGAGGGAGAGGGAGGGAGGGATTTGTGTTTATGAAGGTGGTGGTGGTGGCGGTAGCAGTAGCTCAGTGCAGCCGTAGCGGTGGTGGCAGTAATGGTCGTGATGATGACAGTAGTAGTAGTAGTAGCAGTAGTAGTAGTAGTAGTATTTGTTACTGTTTCTGTTGCACCAGAACCAACAAAAGCAGTGCCTTTATCATCATCAGCAACAGTAGGAACAAAAGCATAAGCAACAGCAGCAGTAATACTAGTATAGTATTAGTAATAGAAGTAGTACCAGTAGTATGAGTAGTATGGTGGCTGTAGTGGTTGTAATATTAGCAGTAATAGTAGTAGATTTTATTTAAGTTTTCCCCTTTTCCCAAAATATGCATGCCATTTGTCCAACGATTCATGAAAGTCGCTGCGTCGCTGGACACAACATTATATCTGCTCCAGTGAAAAGAATGGTAACTCATGACAAAAATTACTAAAATCCAGCTTTTACATATTTCTTTGTATAAAAATGGAACCAGACAAAATCTCTCTCTCTCTCTCTCTCTCTCTCTCTCTCTCTCTCTCTCTCTCTCTCTCTCTCTCTCTCTCTCTCTCTCTCTCTCTCTCTCTCTCTCTCTCTCTCTCTCTCTCTCTCTCTCTCTCTCTCTCTCTCTCTCTCTCTCTCGTGACCTGTACTTAGCTCTGTCAAGTGGCAGATCCATCATAAGGGCGGGCATCTCTACGTCCGCACCGTCAGCGGCCCACGTGGCAAAAAGCAGCAGCCTGCACCACTTGGGGCGTCGGGAGGGAAGCCGCCGTGCCTGGTGCTTCACTGGCCTACCTGACCCTCCCTCCTCCATCACAACTCTCCAACCCTCTGGCCGTCCCTCCCTCCATCCCTAATGCACCACGGCCACGATAATTCTCACCTGCAGTTATGAAGTCTGCTTGTATTAGTTATCTATAGACATTATCGCCGTCGTCACTGTCCGGGAAGAGGTATGGTTCATTACCAGCAGTGGAATTTTGGCGATGATAACACCCTCAGACTCGAGCCTCAATTCCATATAGAGGAAAGATACAAACATGAGAAGGTTCTAATGTGGCCGTGAGCGGGGGTTGCCTTAAGGTTATCTGCACGTCTGTCTGTCTGTCTGTCGAGGAAGCAGCTTAGTGAAGGAATCCTGCGTCTGTTTCCTAATGCGCAGTGGTGTTGGTGGTGCTTGTTGTCTGTTATCAGGATTGTTGCCGCAGTTCTCTCTCGTGGCTGCCGCAGTGCCCTGGCTGTGTTCGTTGCCTGCCGCCTGCTTCAGTTTTCCCCCTTAGTTAGCTTAGGAGATTTAGTGTCCTCCGTGCGTCATTTCATGCGCGTGTAGTTATTTTGTATTACGATGATGATATTATGCCTTCTGTTGCCAGCTGCTGCTCGTCATGCCTTATATCTTTTTGTGTTGGTTTTTGTTGCTTCTCTTTTGTTGCTGTCGTCGTTGTTGTTAATGTTTCTCAAGCCGCGAGTCTTTTTCTCTGTCTTGCTTGTGTATTGTTGCATTTCTTACTTTTCAGTCTTTTGTCTTACCCTCAGTTTCCGTGTGTGCTCCCCGCCATCTCCTAGTGTTGGAGGAACCGCCGACTGGCCTTCACCGGTTACGTCCGCGTACATTCCCTCGCCGCAGCTCCGATAGTTTAGCTGAGCACAAAAGAAGTCTTGCCACTTGCCCCCTTCCCCCTCACCAGTCTGTCTCAGCTCAGAGGTGAGGGAGCAGCTCGAGGCAAGGATTAGGGACTTTAGGAGATGCGCGTTGTCCCGGCAAGGAGGATGTCGTCGGGAGCCGTGGGGGGTCGTCGGCTGTCTCATTGTACCTCATTCTCCGCTCATTTACAACCTCAATGGCGGGGCGGGAAGCGCGCGGTGGAGGCGATTGTAGGCCGCTTAATGTTTGGGTCCGCCCACTGGGAAGACCGCGCGCCCCAGACCAGCCGTATTCCTGCCCCCCACCCCCACCTCCCCTCCAGCCCTCGCTCCAATTAGTGACCTGAGGGCGTGGACGGATCCGCCACCACCATGTTATCGGACACGTAGTAAATCCTAACTTACTTCATTTAATTTGAGAGCGTGGAGTTGTGCACGCTATTGAGATACAAGTATATGCTCAAATTCCGGATTAATTAAGTGTCTTTACGGGATGAACTTGTTCCATTCAGAGATTATCTTAAATGGAATTTCCCATTATTATGAATCCAGCGGCTTCCACTTTAGATTACCTCGCTTTTATGTGTCGAGCGTTTATCCACCAAACTCCGGAGACCAAATGTAACGCGGCAGCACCACCTCCATCGTGCGGGCGGGGCGGCAGGGGAGCGGGGGGCGCGGCGCCTTGCTGGGAGGTGGACACGCACGCCGCCGTGACCATCGATAATTGTCCAGATTGTGGTAAATGACCTGGACGCGAGCACCGGCCTATTGTTGGCCTTAATTTGTTGTTGGATGTAACGAGTTTCCACAACAGAAAAAGATAATGTAATTTATTAAACATGATGGAAGAAAGGAAGTCTAATTCATCCGTGAATCTTTTGTTGTGAGGCAGTTGAGGGCGCGACGCAGCGATGATGAAGTGACCAGTCGCCGTAACTCAGGAGCAGTTACCTCCTGCATCTGCAGTGACGGCGGGGCTGCAGTGTCTCGTACAAGACTCGGGCGTCGGCCTGATGGGTTCTTTCATCTAGTCCAAGGTTAGATGGCGCCTGTCTTCCTGATTACCCGTATTTCCCGTTACATGCCAGCGTGCCTCAGGGCAGTGCCTGTGACCGACTTGGCGTGTGTGACCCATCACCTGACAGTCGTCCACCGCACCAGGCGAGTGGCGTCGCGGCCAAAAAAGGACACTGGTCAGAGGGCGTAGAGGGGAGGGCGGCCCGCCATTGTTCACTACATAAAGGACATCAAAGGTACTGTTGACTTTGGGGAACCTGTGGGGCGGACAGGTGAAGAAGAGAGCGCGGCGACAGCTGCTGCAGGAGGAGTGGACTACAGAACAACAGGAGGATGGCATCGGGTGACAGAATAGGAGAGGTGTACTTGGAAGTGGGAGAGAAAAGGTCGGGGCAAAAACGGACAAGTACAAATTTGAGTTTAGTGACTGACACCTGTTGTCATTTGTCGTTCACGGATGAAGGTTGTCATCTGTCAGCAATCAGAGCGTTATCACATATTTCCACGACCCCTACACCTGTTCCTTTCCTTTATCGGCTGTTTCCTCTGCGCCTGTGTTGTGTTGCAGAGGGAAGCTGCAGCGACATAATGACGCTACAATTGAGGGTGTGATGGTGACAATATCTGTGTCGGTCCGGCCAATGACAAGGTCCCTCATGTAACTCCAGAAGCCTGCCTTGTTCCTCCCTTCACCGTATCCGACGTTAATTCTTTCCATCTAGCTCCGTAGTGTCGCCGCGGAGATGACACACTGGACGCCAAATAGTGTGTTGTGACAGATTTACAACCTCAGACGGAATTATTTTTATTGACATGTCCGACCAGACCCCGTAGTCTCCGGGACCCATAATGTGACGTATGGAGGGGCGGACAGGTCGCCCTCGCCCCTTCCTCCTCTGTCAGACCCAACTATTGCTACACCTTGGCTCGCCTCGCCCCACTCGCTCCTCTCCCGCCTCTTCCTGCCTCCTCTTCATCCTGATCCTCTTTCTTCTCTTTGTTTCATCTCCTCCTCCTCCTCCTCCTCCTCCTCCTCCTCCTCCTCCTCCTCCTCCTCCTCTTTGTCGATGTATTCTTCCTTGAGCACCAATTTCCCTCCTCTTCTTCCTCTTTCTCTTCATCTTTCCTTCCTCTACACAAGTATCCTCATTTGCAAGCCTCAATTCCTCCTTCCTCCCATCCCCTTCAGGACACATGGAGGAGTCGCTGTCAAGAACGTTCACGGAAGTATAAATTAATATTCCGCCTCAACCCTTGTATAAAGCCGAGCCTCGTGTGCAGGTAGCGGCGCGTCATGGGCGGGACTTGACGGAAAGTAATTACAATGGACAGGGAGTTTTGTGGCCGCAACGTTCCTACCACCCAAAGAGGCCTACCACAGCCCCCACGCACCCACCACGCCTCACCCGCCCTTAGGAACGAGCTTACCGCACCTCACCACACTCGCCCCGCTCAGGCACACACCAGACTCACACACCCCGCTTGATCGCCGCCCTGGAGAGTGGTATCACATCCCACCGCCACCCACGGGAGTCTCGCTGTACTCAGTCTTTCCCTGCTCGCCACGCCCCCCTGCCCGCCTCTTGCCTTACAGAGATAAAAGGTGTAAGTAAAGGCCCCGCCTGGCTCTCTTGTCCAAGTCCAGAGGAAAATAATTGCAGTCACGTCAGGCAAATAAATCGGTGTTCCTATTACACCCTCCCCTAGGCCGGTAATGAACTGGGAGGAAATTAGTTCACCAGGGAAACGTCCAGCCTTTGTCTCTGTGCTGCTGCTTCCCCCTGCCTCCCCTACCCTGCCTCCCCATGCCTCCTGCCTCACCATAACCATCACCACTATTACCGCCCTTACACATCGCCACAATGACCATCCTGCCATACTACCGCTCCACCACACAACCACTACCACCACCACCACCTCAACACGCCGCACCAGCTCTCCGCCGCCGCTTGAGGGCCGCCGTGAGTTCCCGCGGGCACGACGCTTCCTGCTCCCGCTGGTGTGCCCAAGGCTGAGGGGAGTGGCGGGGGAGGGGGAGAGGGGAGGCTGATTGAGAAAGAGTAGGAGTGGAGTCAGGAGTGTGTATCAAGGTGATGGTGGAGTGGTGAGGGTTGGATGCTGGCTGTAAACATGATGAAACTATTTAAACGAGTCACTGGGTGCACATCACTGCGAGGGCTGCAGCGTTGTGAGCTATTAAAGAGAAAGATAACTTGAATGATTCAAGAATGAAGACTTTCATTGTCTACCTTGGTTTTCCCTCTCAGGAAGACGAAGGAGACGCGCTGGCTTGATTGAGGTTTTAAATGCGTAAAGCTGTTTAGCAAAGGTGATATATGTAAAGTTATTGCAGCAAATGAGCATGCTTGAGCTTACAGTAATGGCCTCAAGTTAGATAGGTGTAAACCTGGGAAAAATATGGGCAGAAACTGGTTCTCGAATGAGCGGGACAGGCTTAACAGCCACGTGATAATCGCGAGTACAATAGAACGCTTTAAGAGGTTAGCACTATTTATGCATAAGGATGATGAAGGTTATCAGGTAAACAAGCGGCGTCTTGTGTATGTTGAGTGGCCTTTTGCAGACTTGTATTCTTGCATTGCTGTGGATGCTTCTCGACATTCAGATATGCGTTGAAAAGTTGTACTCTTCACTCGACATAAATTAAGCACCGTAAGTTACGTTCCAGGGTAACATTAGCACACGCGGTGCAGACGGCAAATATGTACTCACTAATCAACGTACCATTGAATGACTGAGATTGGTATTATAGTAGACCACCTTTTCCTGGTGCGGCTTTTGCAACTCCAAGTCGGTGATGGAGAGCCGCGAGATCGAAGCTGAATCTTTCAAGAGAGGAAAAAAAGTAACATTTTATATTCCTGAAAATATGTGGTGTGTTCAGGAGGATTATGATTCATCCGTGTTGTTGTCGAGGTGCGCACGAAGGCCGGGGGTTGGGTGCGCCAAGAGGAATAATGGCTGACGTGTTGAATTATTACGCCGTTTATGTCTCACCAGAGCTCTTGGGAGGCATTGTCTTGGGCGCCGCGTCTCAGCTGCAGACTTGAGTGTTTTTGCAAGATGTTTATTGTATAAGACTTTGTATGCTCTCCCCAGGGGGACAATAGACCCTCAATGGCCTGTAATGCGCTGCCTCCCCTATGCTGCATGGCGGACAGGAGTACCAGTGAGTGCCAGGCGCATCGGTGACCGGCCCTCCGTGTCTTGGTGACAGCGGGGAGGTGCAGGGCGGCCAAGGTACCGAGCTGTCCACGACATAATTGCCCAGTTACCAGGGACTTATTAGGCGAGATTTAAGAGGGTTTACCTGGTAATGAGCGAGCCAGGAGTCTGCGTCACCTCCTCCCTGCCACAGCAACTCCGCCCCGACAACCTAACACCACCACCACTTTTCTGTGTCTCGTATAGCCTTTATGCTCCACCACCACCACCACTACCACCACAACTACTATCAGCATTGCTCCCATCTAAAACTAGCAGGAGCCATCGCCCCGCCATGCATATAAAAAGCGTGTCAAATCAACATTGCGCTTTTTTTTTTTTTTTTTTACGGAACAAATAATTTTTGGTAAATGATGAAGAGAAGGACTGGGTGTGCGGACGAGCTGTTTGTAGAGGCGGCGAGGGCGGCTAGGTGACCTCCGCTGCAAGGGAGGCCACCATAGTAATTAGAATCCCCGCTGAGGAAGGAAGACCGAAATCTGTTGTCTGAGTCTGGCGTGTTCCTCTATGATCAATTAAATACAGTGGAATGCTCATGACAGGACTGGATATCATTATCATTATAGCTAATTGCCGCGAGTTATGTGACACACATCATCATCTTGCATTCGGTAAATCTCCCTGCGACCTAACGGCTCCAGGTGGCGGATAATTTGGTGAGTGTGGCAGCGCGGGAGGACCGCCGCCCGCCTCCTGCAAATGTCTTAATCCCAGTCATTGGTCTTGAGGAAATTATATGGTCAGTTTTGTGAGACTGAGAATGTGGTAGTTTACACGAGTTCGCCATGCCAACGCCCCGTGTGGAAGCTCGGTAGCTGAGCGCGGCGCTGCTGCTGCCACCACTCTCCCAACGGCACGCACTGATGCAGGCACGCACGTGTGAATGTATTGCCATAAATACCAACACACACACACACACACACACACACACACACACACACACACACACACACACACACACACACACACACACACACACTTTGATAATCTTACTAAACTTTTTTTTCTGGAGCAGCATTTGTGAGGCCTTTTCTTCGTTTTTCCTTTCTCTTTTAGTCTGGTTTTGTCCCTTATGCCAGTCTCCTTCACATGTAAGCACACACAAAAAAATAATAAATAGATTAAATAGAAGAAATAAATATGAAAATAGAAAAAAAACATTTCTTGGTTAATACATTTTGTTTATTTAGGAGCAAAATCTAATATTCGTTCTAAGTCATATCTAAATGGATTCTCCATCATCATGGCATAACCGTCAGGTTTTCTTCCCCTGACGCCTCGTGACGCGGAGAGAATGAACTGACTCGAAGAGATCACGTGTGCGTAGCGGCGCGTCTCCTGGAGCAGCGCCTCGTGTGTCGCCTGACCACCGTCACTCTTTTCCTGCGAAGGCCACAATTTCTTAATCAAGGTCTAACCGCGCCCAGCAAGAGAAAAGGGAGGCATTTCCTTCATTCCGGAGTTCATTCTGCCATTGTCTCCAGGTTATCAACACCAAGTTCCTCTAATATCAAATTCCATCGGTCTGCTGGTAAGTATTTTTCAATAAGATTTTTATCGACACAGAAAAAAAAAGATTACTGATAATTTTCAGCGTAAGCATATCACCGGACGATCTACGAATAAGTTTAACTCACTATGGAAGTAATTTTCTGTTTCGTAATATTGACTCGACCATTTATGTAAGGTTGGTCCACTCCCCAACACCTTACGAGCAATGCTTGGTATTCACATTTTCTAGTTCCTTCCCCGGGCTGCATGCAGAGTTACAGCGTGTGGATGCATATCATACAACAACACACAAAAAATACTGTAAATTCCGTGTTGTTTGATACTGAAATTGGCAGTTTACAATAATAGGCTTCACGCCTCGCCACACACACCAACACCCCACACTCCATCTTGCTACATACACACGCACACACACACGTACACACACACACACACACACACACACACACACACACACACACACACACACACACACACACACACACCACACACACACACACACACACCACACACACACACACGCACACACACACACACACACACACACACACACACACACACACACACACACACACACACACACACACACACGTTCAGGTTAAAGGGGCTAGGTAGTCTTCGGTCGTATTTGCATACATATCTTCATGCCCCTCGCGGCTGTAATTTTTTTTTCGTGTGTAACAAATATAATCACATACACGGACATGAAAAAAAAATGAAGCGTTTAACCTAATATTTAATGATAAATGACAGGTATGCAGAATGCTGTCGCGACTCCGCCTAGATGCTGCCGCGGCCCTGCTGGAGGAGGGGGAGTGAGTGGAAGAGAGAGAGAGAGAGGGGGAACCATATTCTGAAACACTTCTGCGCCTCACCTCTACTATATACATTCCAGAGGCTTTACTTGGTTTTACTTGTTTTTAGGGATCTTTTTTCATCGTTCTAGTGACATATTAACAAGATTTATATATTATTAACGGGAGAAACACTTAAGAACCCGGTTAATCATCTGTGGCCTTTGAGAAACAGACGTGGCGAGAGAGAGAGAGAGAGAGAGAGAGAGAGAGAGAGAGAGAGAGAGAGAGAGAGAGAGAGAGAGAGAGAGAGAGAGAGAGAGAGAGGTTGGCTTTAGAGGCGTTAACTCGAGTACCTTCCCCTGTTTGATGCGTACCCTTGAAGCGGCGCCTCGTGCGTATTGTGATGGAGTCCTTCCCGATACGTATTATTGGGTGCAAGAAGGAGCAGCACAAAAAAATACGTCTCCTGAATAGACAATGTAATCAAGGAAGATGTATTAGATAGTACTTGTGTTTGTATGAGGGGAACTAAAAGGTGAGAGTGATTTTAATGTAAAAATGACTGCTCTAGTGTAGAAGCCTGGGTTTTCATTCCTCTCTCACACACACACACACACACACACACACACACACACACACACACACACACACACACACACACACAAATAAATAAAACGGATATCGAAGGTCTTGTATGTGTGTGTGTGTGTGTGTGTGTGTGTGTGTGTGTGTGTGTGTGTGTGTGTGTATGTGCTTAATACCATACAGAACTAAAGAGAACAATAAACATAATCATAAACCCAGTAACTATTCAGCATTTGTCTTTATACTAATACACTTACGGTGTATTACTTTACCGGTAGGGGTAGGTCTGACTGGTTGAGGAGTGCAGGGTCCTTTTCGTTTCCGAGCTCTCCGTTTCCTTTTGTCCTTTATTGTCTCTTCTGTCTTGCCTTTAAACACTAGGTAGCAGGAGGTGCTGCCGTAGCTGAGTGGCCAGTGTACGGCACCACTCCCTTTCTTCTCAGCGCGTGACGTCTGTGGGCTTTCTTATACATTATCTGTTGTTCCTAAGCTGTGTCAGGCAGGGTTATGGGATGCATGGCAGTGACAGATTACTTGTTTTTACTACTTAATTGTCTGCTTTGCGCTATGGCTCAGTATACAACCGTTCTTTGAGCCTCACCTCACGTAACCCTTCCATGAGGTGGATTGTTTATATCCGCCTTGTGTCTTTACATGTATATTTTACTTATTATTTATCTATCATTTTTATTATCGGATGGGAATGTTGAAACCAGCCCTGGTACAACATGTTCCAGTGGTAATCCCCGTGCTAACAAGTGTCTTGGAATTGTTTGGTAACATTCATGGTCTTAAACACCACTTTTGTGACTTGTTGCCTGAGATGGATATGACGTTTCAAAACATTAGTTTCTGAAATGAGCCATGTATCTGAGTTCTTTGTACCAGATTTTAAGAAACCACTCCTACTTAGGAGTTTGTGTGTGTATACGGCCCTGTTTTGATGTTAATCGTTTACCACCACGTGAATTTAGGTTTCATGAAGTCATAATTATTAAAATATGTAGCCGATTTAAAAACTTTTATATTTTCTCTATCTATCAAAACTTTGATCTTGATAACACAATGATTCTCTAACGACAGCTTTGGTAATGTTCAAGAATCAGAGAGTAAGGCAACGTTTATCTTCGTATGTGATGTTAACGCTCACCACAGGAAATGGCTACAATCACTCTCTCCTGATCAGCCTGGCCTGGCTGCACTGCATTCTGCAAACTTCTCAGCCAGTGAACAACTTATGTGGCCCCAGCCACGCTTCAGGGAACTGTCCTCACCAGATGTGGTTACTGATTTTACACATGTGGTTGACATTGCTGTTGATTCTCCTCTTGGAACTTCTGATCTCTCTGCCTTGTCCATTAAAGTCCAAACAAAATTTCATGTATCTGATATTTTCTTTTCTCGACAAATATTTCTTGAAAGTGGAATGGGTATTGATGGAATTCTTAGTTATATAACCGTTGTGACTGGCACACCCTTTTTAATGTTTCTCCCTGTGAGAAGTCTGACCAATATTTTTGGAAATTATGAAAAGGAAAATATTGTGTAAAGCAATTAAAATGAGTCAGAAACACAGCATGGCATGATTAAGGGATGAATGCAGGAAGACACAGCGTGTAACAGACTGCACACTGCTCGTGGACTCGTAAACGCCTGTACAAGATTCTTATGGAAACATTATGTTCAGTTGGTTGGTGAGGCTCAGCGTGTTTATAATTCAGCCGAATCAAAATGCAGTAACTATCTTAGGGATATTCTAACTGGTGCTCTCCAGCCGCACAGATGGTGGCCTGCTCTCAAAAACCTATTTGGTGTTGAATTCTCCTTGCCTTCCCTGTCCAACACTGATGGCTCAATTACCTGTGACCAAACTGAAAGGCGAATATTTTGGCCTCTTGAGTTTGACGGCAAGTAAAGAGATGCAGAGGTTATCTTGCCTTCAACATGTTTTCTTTGGATCGAAATTTGCGTATTTGAAAAACTACTTAAAGACGCGAATTCATGTGTTGGATAGGATCTAACGGATAGTATTGATAATGATAATAATAATAATAATTAATAATAATAATAATAATAGTAATAATAATAATAATAATAATAATAATAATAATAATAATAATAATAATAATACCTACATACATACACAAGTACGTACATACATATACATACATACACGAATTACCATAAATAATTTGTCAGTACACGTCTTTATGCTGCACAACATGTTTCCTGCTGATGAGGCGTTTAGTTAGTTTATAAAAGCACTAGTGAAGGCTGGTGGAATATAAATGCATGATTATTTAGAAGCTATGAACGTATAGATAATATTCTGGATAGATAAGAGCGAGGCGGTGGTGGGTGGCGCGTGGTGTGTGGTGTGGCGAGGCGTGTGTTCCGCAGCGGCGACGAGGTGGTCACCTGGCCGGGCGGGGCGGAGCGGCGGGTTCGGTTATTTGGGGGTTATTGTAAATCACAGCCTCACCCTTAATTTTTTTTTCAACCCATCCTCCAGCACACAATCTCTCTCTCTCTCTCTCTCTCTCTCTCTCTCTCTCTCTCTCTCTCTCTCTCTCTCTCTCTCTCTCTCTCTCTCTCTCTCTCTCATCCATGCATTCTTTTTTTTTTTTTTTCTTTTTTATCGTGGCCGCCACAAATGGTGATCGGCGTAACCCGTCATTACCACCCCGAGTCCCTCTCGTCTTTGTCAATACTTCAAGCACTAATTAAATTATTATCCCGGTATTCGGGCCGCCATCTCCTTCCTGTGGGTCCGGACTCCGATACATAATGAAGTTTGGGTGACATTATAGACGAGTCATGTCGGTTAGCTGAGTGAGGGTCTGACGGGCCACCGCTGCCGCCTCCGCCTCAGCCATCCCAGGAACATGATTAACATTACTTCTGACGCTGCCTTCATCCGACTCCACGTCTTTTTTTTCGTCAACTCACTGCTTCACCGCTCCTCGTCTTGCGTCCTCTGCGCGTGTGCCTGTTGGGTGTGTCTGGCAGGAGCGTGAGGTCTGGCGGTGGTGGTGGTAGTGGTGGTGCGTCTGGCGGTCAGTCATGGATCAGAAAATTGCAAAACATGCCAGTCATATACATATTTGCAGTTTTTCTCTCTTTTTATTGGTTTGGTTGGGTATGTTTCTCTCTCTCTCTCTCTCTCTCTCTCTCTCTCTCTCTCTCTCTCTCTCTCTCTCTCTCTCTCTCTCTCTCTCTCTCTCTCTCTCTCTCTCTCTCTCTCTTTTACGTATAAATCTTATTAATGGCCTCTGGTAATGAGATCTACTTGGTTTCTCCGGTCGTCAGGGTTACGCTGACTCACCTCCAGCACGCGTGACACTTTTACGTGCTCAGCAAAACAGTAACTTTTTCAAAGAGTTAATCTTCTTAAACACGACTCAGTCCTGCGGCTTTTACTGATGCTGCACTCTATCAAGATTAATCATCACAAAACAAAAAAATAGAATACTACTACTAATATTACTACTGCCATATTCCTCTCGAAAATACCAGAGCTGCAAAAAATTCTCGGGTTAGACATGTAAAAAGAAAGTATTGATAGGGAGAGCAGCAATAATCAAAGACACATGGATCTATTAGGCCGAATAACTCCTGCTTCTGATAAATTACTTGTTTGGAGTGATGTGCGTGACCTGACTGCGTAGTACATGCTGAGTGGTGAGGGTGACTTAACAAAACTCTGAAGTAGTGAGGTGAAGGAGTGGCAATGAAGTGTTTAGGGGCCTTCGTTATCTTTCTCATTTTTTTCCTGTTCAATCTTTATGGGAGCGGCAGCTTTTACATTGGGCTTTTTTTTTCTTATCCCATTTATGTTCCCTTCTTCGGCCTCCTCCTTGCGTAAAGTAAATAATCAAATAAAAGAAAACATTATTTTCGTTTCTGAGTCATTCGTACACTGCTTTTCTCTTTTCATCATGTTTCTTTTGTGTTGCTTTGTATTTTTTTTTTCTTTTGCTTATCGATTTTTTTTTTTTTTTTTTTTTTTTTTCCTTCATGGAAGGCTTCACTATCCCTGTATTAGTTCCTTCGATTGTTCCACTTAAGAGGTCGGCGCAGCAGATCCCCGTCTCCACCTCACTCTGTCTTTTGCATCTTCTTTCAGACCCATCACCCACATTTCTCTTTTCAGTGCATCAGTAACCTTTTTCTTTGGTCTTCCTGTCTTCCTACTGCTGGTGGG
>NC_087151.1:6207500-6252500 GCF_035594125.1 Scylla paramamosain | reverse complement strand
AAAAAAAAAAAATCCTTCCGTATGACAAATATAGTAAACACATGAATTATTTGTGATAACAATACATGTCTTTATTATAACATTTACATTACATGCTTGTAACATTACATGCTTGAAAGAGCTTGACCTTAAAACTATCTTTGGCAGTAGAGACTTGAGGTCTTATGGGGTAATAATACTTTTGCATTTCACGTGGCTGCGTTGTAACACGGCTGCCCCGGGGACCGGAACACCCCGACGCAGGCCCGGGGCGACGGCAGCTGCCGCTGCTCTTTCCGCGCCGCCTCGGGGATGCAGGCCGGACGTGTATCTGTGGGAAAAAGATCAATGAATTTTTTTTTTTTTTTTTTTTTTTTTTTTGTGTGTGTGTTAAACTGATTCCACAAAATTAAAAAAAAAAAAAAAAAAAAAAAACCTGCTTGTTACAGTCGCACTGGCTAGATCACTACTTACTGCCCTGATGAAATCACATGATCGACATGGCTGAAGGAAACAACACCCATCCTCACCTGACTAGATCAAACGGAAACGAAGCAGCTTCCAGGGCAGCACTAGTGCAGCAGCTCCACCAGTGCTGAGATATAGGTCTGCGCCATCTGCAGCGTCTCGAATTTGGACAGCTTCTGGTCCCCGCTGAGTGCCGGGATCACCTCCCGCAGACGGTCGAAGGCGTCATTGAGTCCGTTCATTCTTCGTCGCTCACGGGCGTTGGCTGCCAGGCGGCGCTTCCTGAGCACGTCGCGCCCCACGGGCTTGGGGGGCTTTCTCCTGCACTTGGACTGGCGCTCGCTTTTTGGCACCGGTGCCGTATCCGTTGTACCGACGACGGCGGCGGCAGCGGCAGCCAGCAAGGGATGAGTGGTGCCAGGGGCGCCCCAGGACCAGGAGGCGGGACTGTTAGAGGGCCCTGCCCACGTACCAGGTGACCCAGGCTCGAGACTCTCACAGCTACTGACGGGGGAGCAGGAGGGGCTGGGGCGGCCCTCGGAGTGCCAGGACGCCGTTGTGAGGGAGGAGGACCACACAGGGGAGGATTCCTTGGCGGAGGGTTTGCATTGTGAGGTAGAGGCGGCACTGGTATGGTCGTAATGGGACATGACACTGTAGGGCGCGGCGGGATCCAGTTGGGTGGAATCCATGAAGGGCGAGTATCCCTGGCAGGACGCGAGGTGGAGCCACTCGGACACTGACATTCTCTGGACGCCACGCAGCCGAACTATGACCCTCGCCCATTCCCTCTGCCTTTTATGGGCTCGGGCTGCCTCGGTCACGTGACTGGGACGGCCAATCCTGTGCGGTGGGCAGCGGCGGGGCGGGGTGGGGCGGGGCAGGTAGGGGCCTCCGGCTGCTGCTGTGACTGCTGCTACGCGGCTACTTCACGGCGGCACGGGCATTACTTTACCCTTTTTTTCGGTCTCCCTATTTTTTTTTTTTTACGGTGCACAGATCTCTCTCTCTCTCTCTCTCTCTCTCTCTCTCTCTCTCTCTCTCTCTCTCTCTCTCTCTCTCTCTCTCTCTCTCTCTCTCTCTCTCTCTCTCTCTCTCTCTCTCTCTCTCTCTCATTCTGCAATACTATATTCTTCAGATTTCAGTTTCCCTGCCCCTCTGCCGGGCAGCGACACGCCCTGTCCTGTCACCCCCAGACACCCCACCCCGAGTTGGCTCTCGCCGCTACTGACTGTTAATTATCGTCTTGGTTCATTATCACGGTCAGGGGGCGAGGGTTGTGGGAAAGGACCTCATTTAGAAAGTTCCTTGTATCCCTTCCAAGCCCTCCCGCGAGATGAACTGGAAGGGTCTTTGTCATCAAGTGTTTCTTTCAAGTTACTAAGCTGAAGAAGGCTGCGCTCAAAGGTCGTGGTCAGAAGTCGAGTATAACTTCCTGAACTCACTTACACTTCAATGTTTTCCCTTGATTTTAAGTCCTCTAATGTGCTGATAATCCCTTCACAAAACCTGATCATAGATTCTTAACATTTTGAACATTTTAAATACGGTGGAAGTGAGTGTGGCAAAGTACTCGACAATAATTGACTTTGACTAAACTTGGAAATAAAGCGCGAACGTAGTAGAAGGAAGAAATGAAAGAGAAAGGAAGAAATGAAGGAGGAAGGAAGAAGGTAGAAGGAAGAAATGAAAGAAGGAAGAAGGGAGAAATAAAGGCGGAAGGAAGAAAATAAAAGGAATAAATGCAGGAAGAAGAAAGAAATGAAGGAGGGAGGAAGAAAGGTACAAGGGAAGAATGAAAGAGGAAGAATGCTTTTTAGAAAATCAGATCTTGCACCAAAGAATCATGGGAGATCTTACTTATGGCAGGGTTGATATGGAATCTCTCTCTCTGGAAAGTTCTTTGATTTCATAATGTGAGATGGGTTTTGTTCTAAGAAATTAAAGCATCGTATATGAAGTTTGTGATACTTTAAGGAAGAGTGAACAATTGTATTCAACTTTCATGGCCCCTGAGAAAGCATATAGGTTCATGTGGAAGCTCTCTGGAAGGCTTTATAATGTGGGATGGGAAGTGTTGGAAGTTAGTGGAGGGAATTCAGGTATTTTGTATTAAGGCAAGCTGGTGTGTGAAGTGGAGAGAGAGAGAGAGAGAGAGAGAGAGAGAGAGAGAGAGAGAGAGAGAGAGAGAGAGAGAGAGAGAGAGAGAGAGAGAGAGAGAGAGAGAGAGAGAGAGAGAGAGAGAGAGAGAGTGTGTGAGAGAGAGAGAGAGAGAGTGTGTGTGTGTGTGTGTGTGTGTGTGTGTGTGTGTGTGTGTGTGTAAGTGAGATCTTAACTTCTAAGTACATTTTGTTTAATTTTATGTACATCGCTGACCAATCAGGATGAGTTATTTGCTCATTTTCGCTTTGTGTTGTGTATTATATTCCTGTACTTAAAGACAGAGGCAGTCACTGGTGTTTAAGCCTTGCGCGGGAGTTGGTATGTGCGTTAGTTAGTTAGGACATAGATTTGTAAGATAAAAGTTGCATTATTCAGTTCATCACCAATCAGAAAATATACTTCCAACTCTAGGTTAAAAGTATGTAGATTATCCAGTGCAGTTTGTGAAGGTGGTAAGGTGAATAAGACACTTAGTGAATGATTATGTTGCACCCACGCTGGTAGGAAAAATTTGTACGAGTTTACCTTATTAGATAGCCGGCCGCTCCCAAATATAGAAAATGAGTTGACTAGAACTATTTTATGGGTAACTACTTTTTCTACATAGACGAAGCACAATTTTGCAACTGTTTCTCAAGGGGCTATCAGCAAAGCTAATCCACAGTCTTGGTTCCAACCTTCCTTGTTCCTCACTCGTCATTCCAGTGTCTGCTGCGCTCAAACTTGATAAAGGCAATTTAGGAAGATGCTGGTTCTCAGTTAAGAGGTAGATGACTGAATGGACTCAGTTATCAGATTGCTAGTACAAAGGTAATGAATAAAAATGGAAAGCACAAGTCCATCAAAAAAGGGGAAAGGGTGTGTAAAAATAATATGAAAACATCAGAGAAGCTGCCAGAAGCCAGTAGGCCTACACGCGGTAGTCCCAGTACATTCGTAAAACATACATATTTATTCACCGATATTCATAAACTATCCAAAATCTTCTTTTAAAAAGCTCCCTATTGATACTAACATCCTGATTACGGAGCCCATTGCACTCATCAACCACCATTATGTAAAGTCCATGCTCACGGAAACATTTTATTGTCAGAAAAAAAAAATACAAGTAACTAATCATGATCGTTTACACGTAGCTGCATAAAATGGAAACGTTTTGTTTACATTTTTAGTATTGTGAACACCGCTCCTTCTCAAATATTTCTTCGGCAGTCCAGCCCAGTGACCATCTTTGCCTTTCTTTTCTGTCTTCCCACGTTTGCTAGACATTTCACTCACCAGCCTTAGATGACACACTGTCTTGTTGAAGGATATTCAGGTCTGGTGACAGAATCAACATATTGTAAACAGTGGATAGTCAGTGGTTATCTTCCTTATCTCCCCATTCGTAACTGACTGCCTTTTAGTCTCTCTTTATATCTTGTTATCTTCTGTCACTCTTTTCACGACAGATTTTCTCACCTTCCCAGCTGCTAACTTCCCTACTCCCCCAATTCCCTTACGTGGTCCCACTACACAAAACTCACTACTTATTCCTATCCCTATTCTCCCTGTTTACTAATGCAGGAATTGACTAATATGTTTGCTTCACATTCTTTTTACTCTTTACCTCGTTCCAGCTTTTTCGTATGACAGTTTTACTCGAGAAAGGAATATCAAAACCCAAGAACAAAATTGGCCACATCGCTTTTGGAATTCCTCGCCAGCAATGACTGAGCGGGCTTTTGCAACCTTTACTTACACCCTCTCCGAGTCTCTTTCTCATGTAAGAATCATAAAGAAAATCGGCGGAAATACGGTGCTGAGTGCCAGACTGCAAGCCCTTGGGGTACACTTCGCCTTGACCTGCGCGGCCTCTGCCCTTATCCGGCGCTTACTACAGGGCATCCATCCATCCATCCACTCCTCACACCCTCATAGCCAGTCCCACTCCTGCGCGGTGGACGCCACACGCCCCGCCAGCCACTCAGTCCCCACTCGTCCATCCTCGACTGCACTAAATTACACCTTATGGAAAAGACTTCTGACGGCGACCCACAATCTGAAGGTGAGATGTTGATAAGATCAGCTATTGTTTTGCTCTCGCTAGCGGGGCGTGGGAGAGTGGGTGAGTGACGGTGGCAGGGGAAGGATACCTCACTAAGCACCGCCAATAATCCACTCCTACCCTCTTATTTCATTATTTACCGCCTCTTCATTTCATATTGGGAGGAAAAAATATGTGCTACTGCTCTCTTCTGTCGACACCTCCTTCCTCCTCCTCCTCCTCCTCCTCCTCCGAAACCCTTCCTGTTTCTTGTATTCTTATTTCCTCTTCATTTATACTTTTATTCTCATCCCTATTGCATCTTCTTTATTTTCTTCCTTCTTCTTTTTCTTCATCTTCTTTTTCTTCTTGTTCTTCTTGTTCTTCTTCTTCTTCTTATTATTATTATTATTATTATTATTATTATTATTATTATTATTATTATTATTTTTATTATTATTATTATTATTATTGTTATTATTATTATTATTATTATCATTATTATCATTATTATTATTATTAGTAGTAGTAGTAGTAGTAGTAGTAGTAGTAGTAGTAGTAGTAGTAGTATCATCATTATTGTTATTCCTGTTATCATCATCATTATTTTCTATTGGTTATCGTCTTTCTTTTTCTATTTGTATAACGTGTTTGAAAATCCTGCAACCAGCTTGTAACAATACGTCATCTCTATATATCTTCTCACAAGACTCCGTTGTGTACGTGTTTGTTTAAATGGAAACACACACACACACACACACACACACACACACACACACACACACACACACACACACACACACACAGCTCGCCTCCTATATCAGCAATCCCTGCAGCCAGTCATTAGAGGGCAGGTTCGATCGCCCCTCACCGATTCTAATCTTTTGATGCTATAACTGATAAACACAACGAGGCGGCGTGACGAGCGGCGGGAAATGGGCGAGTGTTCTGTGGGGCGGGGCGGGGCGAGGCGAGGCAAGGTGAAGCAAAGGATCAGTGACGTGCTCTGCCTGGCTTTTTGTCTCTCTCTTCCTCTCTCTCTCTCTCTCTCTCCCTTGATTTTACTGACGAGGAAGGAAGAGAAACACGCAGGCAGATACGTTACGAATGCAGCAGTTCTTTGTTTAGTTTATAATAATGACTTGTGGAGTATTTATGTTAGTTGTTCAGGGCAGAATGTGCAGTATTGGTGGCTGGGTGTCATGTTGCTGATTATCTAAGGTCTCTGTTCACTTTCTTTTAGGTTAACCACTTCACGGCCGAGGATTTCCACAAGGCAGTACGTGGAGGATCAATCTCACGCCACAAGTTTAGCAGGAGGTGAAACGCAGCTGCTCATTTGGGCAGGTATGTACTGTTCACTACTTTACTGACTATGCGTAATTCACTCCAGCCACTTATAGGGAAGAAGTGCCGTATTTTTTTTTTTTTTTCTTATTCTTAGTTTATTATAAGTTCGGGTGTTCCATTATCACGAAGAAATTATTAGTGAATGAATGAAAATAATGTACTTAGCGATGTCGCGTAGTAGTAGTAGTAGTAGTAGTAGTAGTAGTTGTTGTAGTAGTAGTAGTAGTAGTAGTAGTAGTAGTAGTAGTAGTAGTAGTAGTACTAGTTGTAGTAGTAGTATTGTTATTGTTGTTGTTGTTGTTGTTGTTGTTGATTTTGGTCATGTATATAGCAGTTGTAACAGCAGTATCAGCGTTGTTTGATGCTCCTGTATTAGTCTTGTTATTGTAGCAGATCCTGCTGCTCTTTTCTGATTTAATGTTGTTTGAAGTTACTGTTGTAAAGTGTGTGTATGTGTGTGTGTGTGTTTTTTTTTTTTTTTTTTTTTTTTATGTAGGAAGGATACTGGCCAAGGGCAACAAAAATCTAATAAAAAAAAATGCCCACTGAAATGCCAGTCCCTAAAAGGGTCAAAGCAGTGGTCAAAAATTGGTGGATAAGTGTCTTGAAACCTCCCTCTTGAAGGAATTCAAGAGGTGTGTGTGTGTGTGTGTGTGTGTGTGTGTGTGTGTGTGTGTGTGTGTGTGTAATAATAATAATAATAATAATAATAATAATAAACGGTTGCGTGTGTGTGTGTGTGTGTGTGTGTGTGTGTGTGTGTGTGTTTCGGTGACAACACCCTCCTGGGTTGGTCTGGGCCGGGACCCGAGCCTTGTGAAAGGTGTGGGGGCGTGGCGGGGTTCCTTCAGCGGCGAGCTGGCCAACTTGTCACTTTAAATGAGTGAGATCAGATGCTATCATTTCGAGGAGCGACTAGAAACAGGAACAAACAAACAAAGGTTAAAGATAATCCACAGAATCGATTATATGAGCGCCTCTTGTCACCGTAATAATACCTTAATGACTTGGATCCGAGCCGCATCACGTCCCCGTTAAGGAGCGCCTGCCGCCCGTGAAGTGTCACCACTCGCTGAGATATAGACGTGTCGACACACACACGCTAATTTGTCCTTCACGTCGCGGCGTGGTGAGGGGCGCCCGCAGCACCGCCACCACCCTGGCGGCGAGTGTCCTCAGGCAACACCTGGACCTGCCGCCGCTGTCTTACACTCAGCCATTTCTTTTTAAAAAGCTATAAGTTTACCTCTCATTTGTCGGGAGAGGATACAGGATTGAAATGTGATTAGTAAGTCGTTCATCAGGGTGATAACATCAAATCCCGGCCGCCCTGAGGGTGCGGGCAGTCGCCACGCTACCTCCAAAGGCCCGCCACCCTCACTCTCGCTTTTATATGGATGCTTCAACAAAAGTCAAATGTTAAGTGTAATTCCAAATCATAATTGTAGGAAGATTCTTTCAACTGTCTTGCCTCGTATTAAGCTGGGTCGCATCCCCAGCTGCCCTCTGTCTCTCTGCCAGGCTCTGATTTGGTGACTGCTGTCTGGCTTCTCCCCTTGCGCTAGACGATAAATCATCTACTCTAGCCTGCACGAAGCATCATACTATGGCCGCCTCATGAGAGGTGTGATAGCTTAGCATCCAAGAGTAAGATGTCAAGAGGAAGCGTCTTCCCGCTGCCGTGGCCGCCGTGTGCCTGACGCAGTGCCAACAGCTGTAATCTCGGACAATTTTTTGCCACTTACATCAAATCTTCCTCTGGGTGATATAAAAAAATTGGCCACGTAATCTTGCAATTGCGTTTATTTTTTTCAGTCCTGGCTGCTCTTTGTTTATTGGCCTGTAATCGTGGAAGATATTTTTTGGATATCAATTTAGGAAATGGCCGGGAGTGGCAGCGATCGACACGTCAAGCGATGAAAAGAACAAAAAAGAATCTTGAAGGTGTTCCATTACTGAGAGTAGAGGGCGGTGGCGACCCTCTCGTGACGGCAGCTCCAGGAAGGGAGGAGGAGGACCCGCGGCCAGAATCAGGCGTAGGCCAGACCTAGCCACACACTGCTGTGGTTGGCAATATTACTGACAATGTTAAGTGAGTGAATGCGTCCGTAATATATAGATGATTTCGAGTGAAAATGCACTGAAAACAGTAATTTACTTCATAAATAACACATGATCTGCCGACAGTCCTGCAGCACAAACGAGGCGTGACATGTAAAGGCAGTCAGTCACTAGGACAACAAATCTAAACATCGGGATGTGGTGACCCGGCTGAGAGTTTCGTTTTGATCGGACAAGAGGCGAGCAGCTTTTACATGAAGTGGCCTTGCTTCAACAAGACATGGTGCACTCGTCATCAATACGCAGACAACGCTTTGAACAGTACGGATGTAAGGAGTCGGATCCAATTTGTTAGGCAATTGTTATAGTTGATGCACTAAGCGCCTCGTCACCAACAAAGTAGCAGCCAGGATGTCATAGTATCAACAAACACTTATAGAATTTTGTGTTCATGATATTCTGAAATACAAAGAAAATTAGTATGTAAAAGAGATAACATATATAATATGCAAAAAAATATGGCTTATATTATGTGAAGGTATGATTTTGCTCAGGGAATTACCTTGTGTTCAGTCATTATAGAAAATGTTTCGTCTGCAGACTACTAGTTTTCCTTCTGCCGTCCAGCCCCAGACAAAGTTTGCTTGGACTTCTGGACAGTGACGTCACGTTCGTAAATACACCACCTTCGATACGGTTCAGTAATGTTCGTCAACAATGTGAACACTGGTCTTTACACACTACTCATTCAACAATTCAACACCTCCCTGGCGCATATCACTCATTTTTACGTAATACTTATTCTATATATTCTAGACACCTCCATTATCCCCATCATAAAATATGGCTCATGAAGTTGTGCGGCACTTAATGTCGTTGCAACACCCAGCCGTCGCCACAGGAAACTGGAATCTTTGTGAATCCCGGCCCTGTCGAGCTCAGCACACATACAGTACACACACCTTGTGCGTGTATCACCTCCCTCTCAGAGATGATGTGAGCCCTGTAGTGGTGTACGAGCATAAACGTAGACCAAAGTAATTCTTCATAAAAACGCAAGAATAATCCCCCATGTAAACAAAAGCGAAGTTTTGAGAAGAACCAATCCATTCACATTAATTTTATGTCACCTTTGCGCACATTTCCTAGCAAATATAATTAAATAATGAATCTTTTCTTGCTCTGATGCAAATGCTCGCTGCAAACACCGAATGGGACGTATCTAAAGTCTTCTATAGTAGGGAAAAATTTATCACAACCAGCCTCGACGAAAGGAGCATATGGGCAATGCTGCGCGTCTCGCACTCGTCGGCAGACGGCATTAAACAAAGCCAACAAGCCTTCATTGTGAAAGTAGACCAATATGTAACTCAGCGTTGTAGTCGAGGCTGTGAGAAGACTTGACCAGGACCTGTAAGAACATATATAAGAATGTAAGGGAAGCTGCAAGAAGCCAGCAGGCCTAGACGTGAGCCTCTATAAAGATATACGAATGTACAGTGCAGTGCCTGTACCCACATGTTATCCAAATCCATAAATTTATCCAGTATTTATTTATTTATTTATTTATTTATTTTCATTTTTATTTATTTTTATTTATTTATTTTATTTATTTTTTATTTTATTTATTTTTTTTATCTCCGTTATCTTCGTTCTCGTCAAAATGGTGATGAGTTCATGTTCGGCGCAAGAAGACCTGTCCTCGTTGCTGCGCCATAACTCGTTCAGTCAGTTGATCGAGAGCCGATCAGTGAGCAAGCGGGTATAAAGTCCAGCAACAATGAAAAAATCAAATTGACATTACTCAAGAAAACAGTAATAGTCAATCTTATTACTTAAAACAGATGATTATATATATATATATATATATATATATATATATATATATATATATATATATATATATATATATATATATATATATATATATATATATATATATATATATATATATATATATGCTAACTTTCTGAATTATTAACTTATTTTTAGAGCATCAGAAAATGCAGGAATATGCAAGAAGCTGATGTGTTCGTAGCTGTCCCCTTTGTAGCTGTCCGCTCTTTGTTTACAAATGAAAGCCTGACTGCTATTAACATTTTACAGGGTATATTTCATCCCTATATTTGGCTATTCTTTTAACCAAGTCTTCAGCCATGTTGTTGTGGACATCAGCGGACACACGAAGAAGGGGACAGCTACGAACACGACACCGGCAAGCCTACACATGGCAGTCCCTATACAGAATATGCATACCAGCATCCGGTCATCATCATTATCCAATTATCCATACATTTATGTAGTTTTCACTTAAATCTCTCTATTGATTAAGCACTATCAACTTGATTACTAAGACTATTCTATATACCTCTCTATTTAAGAACATATTTCTTCATATGTCTTTTCTTATCTATAATTATTTACCGTTCACACTTTCATTTGTGATTCTGCGTAACATATAAAGAATTCACCCAACTTTGCCGACATTCCCAGAGAGTTGGGTAAACTAAGTCGAGAGTAACGCATCTCAAAATAAAGCAGCCGCCGAAGCAACAAAAGTGGTCCAGCTCGATGTTTGTACGTAACTCAATTTGGCGACCTTGTTAAACTGTGAAATAAGAGAGCAGGGTGAGTGAGTGGCGGCGCGCCCGAGATAACGAGCGGAGATTGAGCTGAAAAAGTGGAGTTGTCGCGGCGTCATCTCCAATTCTTGGGTAATAGCAAGGTATACAATCCATCCTGCCACCTGAGTGAGAGAGAGAGAGAGAGAGAGAGAGAGAGAGAGAGAGAGAGAGAGAGAGAGAGAGAATCATAGAAGGCATGCATCTTTGAAACTGTTGTGACCCTACATGAAGAAATAAGAAATAAAGGAAGAAGAAAACAAGAAAGAACAGAAGAGAAGGGGAGAAAAAAGAAGGAAGAAGAAAGCAGAATGAATAAGAAAGGAGTGACAAAAAGAATGAACTCAGTATTCTTATTCTCAAACATTTCGGCTCCTTTATATCGACTAGTTTCAACTGACTCTGGTGAAAGTAATTAGGGTTTTCAAGTGTTTTTTTTTCTTTTTTGTGATTGTTGTGATAGCTTAAACATTATTCTGCTCCAGCAATGCAAAAAACACTTCCGACTTGTCATCTTTGTTGCCTTTGAAATGAGTTCATGAGAGAAAGCAAGACGTTTAAGAACAGGAGCCTTAGTATGATCAGATTTTCCTTGACGTTCGTAAAGACTGAACTGAGTTGGAAATTAACACCAGCTGTGGCTTTCTCCGTAGGGGTCACACGATATAAATGCATTGCTGTCTGTGTGCTTATTCTTCCATACCAGCAAGACAGGACGATCAAAGATACATTGAGATGCACTGCAAAAGCAGAGCAACCAAGCGATACACAGCAGTTCCCACAGTCCAAGATAAACCCAGGGGGCGGACAGGAACTGTAAGGCACATCCGGAAGGGGCTGGACAGAGAAGGGTGTGGAAGCAGTAAGAGTGTTCCCCTGTAGGATAGATAATGACGGTAAGGATCTCCATTATCATTTTATATTTAGGTTAGTTAAGAAGCTGAGCGAGGAACGGTGAAGTAATTAAGGACTCATTAAGAGATAACCGATAATGTTTCTTTTCAAAGACTTCGCTACGTGGCGGCGCCGTGTTCTGGAGGATTCTGAAGCCAAGTGAACACCCTCACGCACCACGCGTCACGCCTCCTCCACGCCAGTGACTGACTCTGGCGTAAGTGCTTTTCTAGTAGCGGTTACACCCGCCAGTTGCTGTCACCCAGTGGGATAATGTGCACCTGCCTCAACCCGCCAGTCACGTTCCTGAGCAACCATTGCGTTGGATCGTGTCCGTGACCCGCGCCCCGCCGCTCCACCAGCAGCAGGTCATTTACGTATATACTTAACCAGCGGCAGTCGTGCCTGCAGCTGCACTTGCCCCGTATGGACACTGAATGGCGTCGCCTGACCTTTGAGCTTGACCCTCGTGACTGATCGGAACATAACGTGACCATTCCACCGGCCAGCCAACAACTAGCTGCCAAGCTGTCACTTCCGCCCGCTGCACCCGCCACCTGCTTCGGGCCAATTTCCAATGATACTTCGTACTGGGGCGACGGCAGAAACGACGATGCACTTCCCGTGACCCTTCAGAAACTTGCTGTCGGGGCGTGAGCTGCTCAGTACAGAGCTGAAGTGACGTCCTGGCTTGATTTATTAGTGAGCTTTTCAGTCATCATACCTCGCCTCCGATAAGTGTGGTGTGTATATTATCGTATGCCTTATTTATTGTTGTAGTGCTACCGCTAGTTATTCTGCTTTCCTTAATGATCAAGTTAAGCTATGGAAAGTCCAGAATATGAAAGTCTTTTCCATGACTCTTGCCTGTGGACACAACGTGGAAAATTACTTGGATGGACAAGGCGATGGCGGGGCTTGAAGGAGAAGTGAGGAGAGTGATAGGACGTCATGGAGAGCGACAGATGTGGCTTTCGTGTGGTGATGATTGATCCTTACCTCGCCGCTTCTCGATCCGCCCGTCATGCCCCCCTTCCCTCAACACTTACAGCACCTGCGGCTGCTCCTCCCTCGGCGATCTCTGGCAGTCCGTCCTCCGCCTCGCCTGCCTTTCCCACACCTTGACGCCTCCTGCACATCAACACCTAGAGCTCTCATCTCTTGGTCTTGATGCGCATGAGGCTCCTCTTGTGGGGAGAGAACATAAGCAGAAGACAAAAAATAATAATAATAATTGCAAAAGTCACTGTTTACCTCCGCATTTAATCCCCTTTGGTAATGTAATGAAGGAGCAGGAGGAGCCAAATTATATCACAGTCACCTTGTTTCATCGGCGCTACACAGGAGTGATTCTTCGAGTACAGGCAGTATTAGTGGTGGAGGGAGCCGTGACGAGCAGCGCGACCAGCAGCAAGGTGTGGACTCATCAGGATGGTACACACTTGAATACTGCGTACTTCACCTCCAGACACACACACACACACACACACACACACCCTGACAACTGCTTCATCAACGCTAATGACGCCCACAACATGACCTTTGCTTCTTCCCTCTTACTTCAACTCGTACACCTCCATTTGCTTTCTTTGCCACTAATTAACCTTCCCTCTCATTCCTCCTTCTGAGTTCTTTTATCATTCCTCCTCCTCCTCCTCCCCTATTTCTTTTGTTCCTTTCTCCACACTCACCTCTTCCCCCACTCCCTGCTTCTCCCTTCCCTTCCCGCCCAGCACCCAGCCTCACTCCTCGCCTCGCCGGGCCTCCCTTAAGCTTCCCCAGCTCAAGCGACGTACTGTTGTTGGATAAATGAAAGTCCCGATAACATCTAGGGAATTAGGACAGGCGAAGCAGCGATGGTATCAGTGTGTCATTAGCCCTCCCCTCTGTCACCCCCGAAGACTGCCCACCCCCACCAGACCCCGCCACCACCGCCCGCCGGTCTCTCCATACATTTAATTGAGGACTGGATGATATACTGAGCGGTGAGGCCAGATTGCGTCTCCTCCAGGGTATAGTATTGTCTCTCTTCATATTTAGAGTGGGTTTGTACCGCGCGTTTTCTTTCAGGCGCGGAGGAGGAAGCTTGGCGGAGATGAACTGTGTCGTGTGTGGTTATGAGATCCGATGTTTTTTTTTTTTTTTTTTTTTTCTTATATTTTTACTCTCTCTCTCTCTCTCTCTCTCTCTCTCTCTCTCTCTCTCTCTCTCTCTCTCTCTCTCTCTCTCTCTCTCTCTCTCTTCACTCCTTATTTGTGAGGTAACGATGATATTGTTGTAGTGATAAAATGATACTTTAATCTCTTTTCATTTCTCCCTTTTGTTTATTTATTTTTCTCTCTCTCCGATTTTTTTTTTCTTTTATTTTCCCTGTCTTGCGTCTGCATTTTTCTTTATTCCCTTCAACTCTCTCTCTCTCTCTCTCTCTCTCTCTCTCTCTCTCTCTCTCTCTCTCTCTCTCTCTCTCTCTCTCTCTCTCTCTCTCTCTCTCTCTCTCTCTCTCTCATACCCAGCCTCTGAGAACATTCATTTGAGTGAGTAAGGCTGACTCATCACTGTTTTTGGGAACATTCCTTATACAGTATATAGGCGCGATTCATATTAAATGTTATTCGTTAAACATGCCTCAATACTAACGCTCTCGGACACCATTTAACAGCAAATATATGGCAGGCCTGAGATACAGGTCTATTGTGAACACGTGCAGCAGAGCCAAAGGAATTTTGTGTGTGTTGCAGAAGAGGAGGATGTGTGTGTGGTCGGCCTCCCTTCTGAAGCCTCTCGTTCCATTCTGGCATCCTTCTTGAACACTTCCAAGAGTTCATGATGATGCTGATGCCAGCTTCATCTTTGTGGCTACCCTGAGAGGCGCCTCCAGATTTCTCTAAGGGTCTCTCCTGATAATTGATATAAAAGATAGGAAAGACCTGACCAAGGCACCACCGGTGCCAGTCAGCAGCATGTTTCCACTACCATATCAACAGTGCCAGTACCGCCACCAGGAGTAAATTGCTGCTGCAGGTAACAGTGCTGTTGCTGCTACTGATGTTGATCGAAGAGCATCATCATCCATACAGGAGATTCGACATCTGTCAGTAAGATGAAAGAGAAAATACACTGCTCCCTCCTCACTCACTTTACGATATGCGTGTGAGTTTAATATACTCGTTTTAATATACTACACAAATTTATTATGTTGTATTTTGATTTAAGTTTGAACTAATTTATTACATGGTAATTTTTCTTTCAAAAACATCTTTTCCCATTGTGCACTCTTTTATGCACTGGCCTTGTCACGTATCCTTCCATGTACCCCATTATTTCCAAGTACCTTTTGAAAAAAATCAAGCACTATAGCTTGCACCATGCGCCCAGTTGACTAACATTGCTATGATTATTATTTATTCTCATTCCTTACTCTCTCTCACTTCTCGAAAAATTTAATTCTCATTTTCAGTCAGTCTCATTCTGTTTATCAATCCTCAGAAATGTTCTTACTTACTTTGGCATTTTATCTTTCCCTGATTTTCACATTTACGTTTGAGTTCTCTCTCACTCACGCCAATGCACGCGTTACTTGAAGGCTTGTATGTAATATGAGTGTGTCTGTGATGCGGGTGTTGTTACGCCGGTGTTGTCTATACTGAGGTATTCGAGGTGTGATATTGGTACTCGTTTTAGATTGACTTTATTTTCGAAATTGCTTAAGGACAACCGACCTCCATCCGAACACAAGGTTCGATTTATACTGTAACTCTGTAAGGCACCTCTGGAGTACTCTGCTTGGAAAATATTGTACCACTTATTTAACTTGCAAACTTGTAAGAATGTTTTTATCTTGCAGTTTTATGCCGGGGAAGAAAAAAATTTAGTTGGTAGTAATGTAGCCTAAATAATAGTGAGGAAGTACAGTACAGTGCTAAGAGGCATAGCTCTCTCTCTCTCTCTCTCTCTCTCTCTCTCTCTCTCTCTCTCTCTCTCTCTCTCTCTCTCTCTCTCTCTCTCTCTCTCTCTCTCTCTCTCTCTCTCTCTCTCTCTCTCTCTCTCTCTCTGAATGGCATCATGCTATGCAATTTTTAAAATGTTTATTTGGCATTCGTATATCATCATAAGTATTTAATAATTTTCTGTAAATAAAGGCTTCCTAAAATCACACTGAGCCCGTTATCCCTTGCTTGCCCGCACGCCGCCATGTTTAAATGCCCTACCAGGTGGTGGCTACTTCTTTGTTTACGTTCACGGAAAAGGAGGTTCCTCGCCGACCACAGACAAGACAGGCTCTGAGGTGTGTACAGAGTATGGATGCCCACTGTGTGCTTCTGCTGGTGTAAAGGAAATGCACGTATTAAATCAGATATTGCTTAAATAGATGACAACTAACGCAGGATGTCAATTCAAGGATCGTGTGTGTCAGGGTTGTGCTGGTAGGCTTGTTTTTCAATAATTATTGTGCTGCCTATAACATTATGATATCAAGCCAAGCATTCCCCGTTAATTTGATGTGTTTCACGTACCTCAGATATTTATCACCACAAAGGAATACTGAAGTACTAAACTGTTACGCCAAACCAAACATTAGTCATTATATTGATGTGTTTCAGGTGTAGCTGATGCTAATCTACACAAATAACAAGACACTGAAACTAGATTCTTCCCTTGCTCATCCTAGCACTGTGAAGGACCAGGTGGAGCCTCAGTTTGGGGTGCGTCACACAGGGCATACGGTGGGGGGTGGAGGGGCACTGATCATCCAGTTGTCAAGCCAGATTTAATAACCTTCATTTTTGTCATTCTTGCTGGTAAACGGATTTGCATGGCCCCATACATATTTTGAAAACGGGAAATTTCTAGCCTAACTTAATTTTACCTAACCTAACCAGACTTGTGGGGCCAGGGCTTCACTCCCATGAACCCCCTTAAGAACACTAACCTAACCTAACCAAACTGATGGGTATTGATCTCCCATCCACTGTACCTAACCTACCCTTGGGTGCTTTGCCACCCTTGGACTCCCCATAAAACACTAACCTAACCTACATAATCTTACTTAATCTAACCAGGGGTGTGGTGAACCCCACTTAAGGACACTAACCTAACCTAACTGTATACCATAAATTAGTGGAAGGTCCAGTGTGTGGTTGGTCAACTTCCTTTCCTGCATCCTCATAGGGTGCTGACACCACCGAGAGTTCAGCACTCAAACAATGCAATCTTGAGAAATGCACACCGTCACCATGCTTATGGAACTACGCAATAAAATCTCAGTATTTAAATTTGCATCCATTGCTCTCAGCTGCCATTGTGACACTGAATATCCTTGACTGGTGATTGGCCAAAAATAATTTATGTAATGGCTAAAATTAAATGACTGTGACATTCTAATACATCATTAAAAAGACAGCTTTCACTGGCTGAATGAAAGAGATACAAGTGAGCATGCACCATTCCATTGTGGAAACCAACATACTAACATGCACTACTGATGGAGCCAGCTCAGGGTGAGAGAGAGAAAATTGAGATAAATCTAGAACTCAATTTGCAAGTTGTTTATTATATACAGTAGTGGTGTAACTATTAGAAATATTCCAAATTATGTGATCTACATCTTGAGCATGATTGTAAGTGCCAGTGAAGTATTGTGTTGAACTGCACTGGAACCCATATTTTCTAGGAGGCTAGTTGGCAGTCACAATAAAATGCTACAAATCTTTCTTAAATACCTAGCTAACCTGATGGATAGAATAACATTAATATTCAAATCAGGTAAGGTTAAGTAAAAAATAGCAATCCCTAGGTAGTTGAAAAGGGTTATGGTCTTCTTTGTATTGTAAGGTTGGGGAAGAAAGCTCTTAGAAATTATATGGAGAGTCATTCATCTTTCCGGTTTCTCAGATGCCTGGGTGTTTTCACTTTATAGCAATTTACCCTCTATCATTTATATCACCAACTCTATTATTATTATTCTTTTTTTCAGAAACAGACTTAAATTAACCCTGTAGCTGTTTCAGTGTTAATAGTTTTATATTGGTTATTTATAACGTTCTGTAACATATTCTATAAATAGTCTTATTATTCACTTCATCTAAATTTCAGCCAGAAAGAAAAAAATAAGTATTGAATTCCTAAAATAATAAGGGGTTACTGTCCTGTTGTCTCTATCCACATGTGTTTGTGTCCTCTAACTTAAGACTTCACATTAATGAAAGAAGAAATACATTCATCTAAGTAGGTAAGGTTAACTAGTTGTACTAGTTACTACTTCTTTGGACCTTGGTCATAATGGATTGCCATAGTAGATCTTCCTTCTTCATCTTACTTTTCTGTGTCTTCTTCTGATACATCAGTCACCCACATCTTCCCTCAGTGTATCCATAAACATTCTCTTTGGGCCTCATTTTTTCTTACAGCCTGGTGGGTCTGTCTTCAGCATACTTTTCCCCCACTGTCTTAGCATGTGGCTCATGTCATATTGCTCACTGTTCTAATACTACATAATCTTTGCAGGTCCTGTATGCTGCAAATTGTAGATCAAGTTTACAAAAATGTCTTCAAGAGATGAAAAAATTTTGGAACTCGTTGAAAAATTAAGTAATACTGATAAAAAACTTGATGAAGATGAGCTCACCTCAATCTTGACCAAGACCTATACCTTGTGTCGAGTGCCCCCTCTGCCAGACCCCAATGTGCCCTACAGTGCCGCAGACTTTGCAGGTGTTGCAAGTGAAGCAGAAATCAACCTTAGTATTGTATTAAAATTACTGAACTGTGTATCTGTTGCAAGAAGTAAACACAATCAACAGTTTAGTCATGGGTTTGTGAGGTATATTGTGGTCACTTGTCTCTTGGCTGCTTGTGAGTACTGTGATCAAAGTTATGAATGGAGTAGTTCTGAAACAGCTGATGTGTCTAGGAAAATAATGAACAAGTTGTGTGACTTGTGTGGGTGTGGTACAGTGACAGACCTCCTCAATCCACAAAGGAATTCAGCTGAAACACAAAGTTGTGGTAACAAAAGTGTTTTGGTTAAGGATACAAGTCAAGACTTCATGAAATCCACCTTGCAAAGATTGAGTGAGATGTTAAACAAAAGTAACTGGAGGATGTATCCCTCTTTGAAGATGACATATTGGTGGATTTTAAGAAACACATGTGTAAGTGAATGGCCTCATCTTGATAGTTAAGCTCTTTAGTCATTACATAACTTAATTACCTTAGTAGGAAGATGAAGAACCCACAGTTAGTACCCTAGGATCAAATGTGATAAATCTTGATCAATCAGGGATTACAATACCTGAAATTTTTGGATATTTTTGTTTGATGGAATTTTTGGTTTTAGTGAAAAATATTCCTAAAACAATGCTCTGTGCTTTTTTAGCTGAGTCCAGAATTAATCTTTCAGAAGGATGATTTAGGGGAGCACTTGGTTCTCCTGTTGCCTCCAGCACTCTTCATAGTGGATGACTGGGAAGACAGGAACAAACTCCTTGGCATCCAATGTCTCCATCATATTTTAGAAAACACTGTAAGTCCTGATGTCAACTGTATTTGTGAGTGTGTGTGTACTTGCATGCGTGTGTATGTGTAAATGCCTTGATGTGTAGTTGTAGGACATTCAGAGTCAACTAAATTTCACTTGGGCCATAGTGATCATTATGGTCTGGTTGGTGAGATTAATAGTTCCATCAGAGTTTCAATGCCTCTTTGTTCCATCTCATGGATTAGTCCAGTCATAGTAAAGTTGTGAAAGTTGTCAGAGACTAAATGGTATAATTTCTAGAAGAAAATAAGCCATTAATAGATAACCAGCATGACTTCATCCCTGGCTAACTTACTAGATTTCTTTAATGATATATCATTCCAGGCTTCTAATCTCTTCTAGTGTGTACTCATGACCCTTCCTCCCACATCATCCATTAATAGAACTCTCCCTTTAAGCATTTCCTGCTCTGAATAGCTAACAGATTGAAAGATAATCAAAATAAAGTAAGAACAACTTATGGATTGTACAAGAAGACAGGACAGATGGAGCACAAGGTGGATAAATGACTAGTTTTGCAAGAATAGCTTAAAATAGACAGAAACAGGAATGAATGGAGAAATTTGGGGGAGCCTTTGTCAAATGATGGAATTGTATAGACTAATGATGATTGTGTTGTTAGGTTGTAAGAATAGTAGCTTTGTTATCATTAGAAGTAATTGTAATTTGGGCAGAAAAGCATGTTATATAATTTCTAGGAGCTCAAGTTATGCATTCGTTGATGTGCAGAATTCTGACAGTGTCCTTTGTGCTTCAATCAGGTGGGTTCAGAGCTGCGCTGGTATGGTCGAGCAGCTGTCATATATGATGCCCTGAAGCCCCTGCTGTATTCGAGGGAGTCTAAGGTATTATCCAGCCTGTACCCAACCATCATAAAGGTGGCAGAGATCTTAGAGGCTGATCCTGCTAAGGCTGAAAAACTGGAACATGTAAGTCCTATCAACTTCTCTCCTCTGACTGACTGTCTTCAGCATCTCTCATTGCCACATTGTTGTATCTCTTGCTATCTTCTACTGCTGTTTTCACATTAACTGCCCTTCTGATCCTGCTAACAGCTTGCCTCCCCTCCTCCTGTGTGGCCTCACAACACAAGGCTTTCTTCTTTTTCTCATCCTTATTCTGTCCACCTCTCTAATGCAAGAGTTAACCTGTATTTTCAATCATTTATCCCTTTTTCTGGTAAACTCTGGAACTCCGTGCCTGCTTCTGTATTTCCTCCTTCCTATCACTTGAACTCTCTAGAATAAGCTTTGAAGACAGTTATCCTCTGAATTTGGATAACCCTTTTGACCTGTTTCTGGGATGCACTCTAGTGGGCCTTCTTTTCTCCAAATTTTTGTTGCTTGTGGCCAGTGCCCCTCTCACTTTAAAAAAGTTGTTCGTGTGTGTGTGTGTGTGAGTGTGTGTGCTATTGCTTGCGAATGCTCCATATTTACCTGATTGTGGCTAAAATGTGGCTGTGGTGCATATAAGGTTATCCTGAAGCTTTTTTTCTGGTGTACTTATCTTTTCATGCAAGTCATTTCAAGCTTATGGGATCCATGCTGCTCTCATGATCTCTGAGATTGTTGAGGTTTTCCTTTCTGGTGAAAAGGAAGTATTGTAAGGAAAAAGGTTGGCAGCAGGCCTACCCTTCTGTGGAGCATTAGATCAGCACATCCCATTTCAGGGGCAGTAACTAGGATAGGGTAAAAAATAATGAGTTCAAACTTAATAAAGTTGATTATAAAAACTAGATAGGAAGGAATTGGTTCTCAAATAGAGTGGGAGATGAATGGAATAGACTCAATAAGCTTTGGAAGTAGACCATGTGTAGGCCTGATGGCTTCTTATTTTCTTATGTTATGTTCTTTGCCTCTATTCATTTTAATTTTGTTCTTGATATAAGTACATCTCTTATGCATCTCACCTTCAATGTTATGTGCATGCTGACAATTATACGTGTGAGTGCGTGCATTGATATGTGAGTGCTTGCAGACATGCCTACATTTATATATTCAGAATTTCTCTCTCTCTCTCTCTCTCTCTCTCTCTCTCTCTCTCTCTCTCTCTCTCTCTCTCTCTCTCTCTCTCTCTCTCTCTCTCTCTCTCTCTCTCTCTCTCTCTCTCTCTCTCTCTCTCTCTCTCTCTCTCTCTCTCTCTCTCTCTCTCTCTCTCTCTCTCTCTCTCTCTCTCTCTCTGCATATTCAAGATTTGATGTGTAATAGTACTACTCATCCTGCAGGACAGCACTCTTGACTTCATCATGCAGCAGTTGCTACAAGAGATGGCTTATGAGCAGAAGTTGTGTCTGCGCTCAGTGTACACTGCTGCTCTTCCTCTGCTTGTACTGGCCTTAAATTTGTTTGCTGTAAGGTAAGAGACTGACCTAAAAAATATTTCTCAGTATGTCATTATCATTAATATATATTTCAAACTCATTGCTTGACTTAAGTAACTCTAGATCCGAAAAGAAATTAATGCATCAGTTAAAAAAGAAACATCAAGAGAAGTTCTCATCACTCAGTAATGCACCATGCAAGTCATGTAACCTGTCCTGTACCTTGATACAGACATCCTCATCTTATTATACATTTCAGGAACCATGTTACATTGTTTTTGGGAATACCTAACTCGTAACAAACAGATGAATTGGGATTCCAGTTTGATTGAGGGTGTTTTAGCCACTGCTAATTCTCGTTAAGGTCAAATAAAAGATGTATTATAAGGGTACTTGCCTTAGTAAATTCACCACATGCAAGACTAGCCAGCAGCCTAAAGCATGAAGGTATCAGGATGTCATTGTAGAGTCATGCTCTGCCCCAGTGCTACAGTTCCTGCCATCACCAGCATTATTGTGTATATACCTGGATACTTTTATCCAGTATTAGCAAGCTATAATAATATTTGGGAGAACAGAGTCTGTCATTACCTTTAATCGGACACTGTAGCTCATCATGAGCTTATAATATTTACATTAATACTGTTTTTTTTTTTTTTTTAATACAAAAACTGCTTTATATTCTTATACATTGCTTGAAAGTATTATGCACCTTTGTTATGCTCTCATCAAACTGTAATTATAGTTTACTTTTCCTAATACTTACATGCTCAGAATTTGTGAAGCAATGTGCCATTTCCAGGCATGCATCATAGATGAAAGAAAAGGAGGCATGATGAGTCTACAAATTATGCATATACTCAACACACTGTATATTTTATTCCTTATTGCTACTGAGAAACAAATCCTCTTCTGATGGAGCAGAGACAAGGGAGTGGCAACAACATTGTGACACCTTTATGTGTCTGGCAGTTGGCTGGGTCTTACATGCATTGATTTACAAGGGTAAATGGCTTTATTATCCACTTTTGTTACTTAACTATAGTGACAAATATTAGCAGAGTGTCTGAAACACACTGTCAAATTATTATCCCAATTTATCAGTTTGTTCAGAATTATTCCCAAAAAATTATGTAACACAGCCCTGGGAAGACATAGCAGATCAGTGTTAATAAAGTGCTTTTGTTGATTTTCTGTTGTTCACTATATTGTTTTCCATACATGTTTTAAAAATATGTGATTTGGTAATAACTTGTAGATTTTTCAATAATTTTCTATGCTTCATGATTCTCGAAGAATTAGTGAAGGATGTAGACAAAATACCATCATGCATACATCAGGTGTGTGTGTGTGTGTGTCCCACTGTATTCTCTCTCTTTCTTTCTCTCTCTCTCAGGTGGTCTAAGGAATTAATGGATGTCTGTGAAGATTATTTAGCAACATTTGAAGGACCATCAGCACAGGACAGAATAAATATTTTGAAGTTAAGTACTTAATTGAAAATACAATTACTTCTTGAACTATTTGAATGTTTACTCCAACTGCAGCCACTCACAACAGTTACTCACACACACACACACACACACACACCAGAACAATTTCCTCTTGCTCCTATCTGTGCATCTCATCCTTCTCCATTCTAGTCCTCTTATTCTTCCAGTTAGTTCATAAATGATAAATGCTTAAATTTGCACCAAAAGATACTATTCCATAACAATATTAAGATGTATAATTTGACAAGATAAAATGTTGTACAGGCCCTGCAGTACTATGTGAAGGCTTGCTGGCCACAAGTTCACTACCATGCCATGCACATACTGAAGATGGCAGTGCGCCTTCTGTATGATGTGACTGAGGAAGACTGTGGCATAGAGGCAGAGGTTAGTTAATCCATGTTCTTGATGTTTTTGCATTTTATTAAATTTGAATGTTTACCAAAATTATTCTCAGAGGAAACCTGCTGCTGGATGGTTTAATGAAGCCCTGTTCCCAACATTGGCAAATTTTGATGGAGATTCCTCTACAACTCCGCTGCAACTTCCTGAACATCAACTTTTTAGCGAATGTGTTTTCACTCGTGCTTTGTCAGTGTGCTGCGAACGCACTACAAACTTTTCGTGACTGTGTTGCAACATCAACACAAATCTGCTGCGACTATGGAAAACATTGCGAATGCAGTGCAACTCACTGATAGAATATATATATATATATATATATATATATATATATATATATATATATATATATATATATATATATATATATATATATATATATATATATATATATATATATATATATATATATATATAAGAGAAGCTTATAACCCTTTTTATGTGTATGTCATCAGGATGCTTCCACAGCAAAGTGAATTAGAATTTTACCAGCTTGAGTTGGACCTTAAGCTGGAGGAGATTGAAGTCGATCCAGCTTTGAATAGATGACGAAAGACTAGAAAGGAGAAACAAAAGAAAGAAGGTTTGTTGGACAAAACCATGGCTTCTTAGGTGACAAGAGTTTGGCCATTATGACAGTCTGATAAAATAACTTGCTGTGAAGGGTGTGCAAAGTTTTATAGTTAACCTGCAGATGTCCAAGGAGATGTTTGACAAAGTAGTCACCAGAATTATTTACAGGGAAGTGTCAGTCCACTGCCACATGACCAGAGCACAAAGGTGTGAGGGACATGTAGCACAGGTTGCTATCTTGGCAAATCCACTGCAACTGTGCTGCAAACACAGCAAACTGGCTGTAACACAGCTGTGAATCTGTTGTAACACCAGCATCAGTGCTGCAACAGTACTACAACACCACAGTGTATGTGTTACAACTCTCAGCTGTGGCAACTCCACTGCCAATGTTTTGAACAATCCAAGACATTTGTTCGCTGTTGTCTGGCAAATGAGCTGCAACTCAGCGCACTCAGGCAACTCTGTTGCGAATCTATGTTATCTGGAAGGCAAAACGTTTGCCTTCCAGATTTGCCAATGTGGGAACGAGGCTTTAGTCTTTCATCCCCTCTAGTGAACTCTGAAAACTTTCCAGCCCCGTAAGGGAAATAAGGATGTTAAAGAAAATGATGGTGATGAATGAGCCAAAGGAAATTGTTGATTTCCTATCCTATGGGTAAAAGATTGAACATGATGTGATGAATACAAAAGGTGTGACAGCTGCCTTCAAAGGATCTAGCCATTATGCTTCACTAATAAAAAAGGGGTTACAGATGAAAATTTAGAAAGAAAATTAATTAAAGAAGGTTAGGGTTGAGATGTTAAAATATATAAGAATAAAATCAGTGGCTGCATTGCTTAATAATGAGTGGGAGAAGTAAATTTTGATATTAGTACTAATATTCTTTGTGAAACCCCTTTGAAAGATATATCTAGTTGGATGCAACATAATTATGGAAATGAAAGTAATGAAATTGGGAAAGAAGAAAGGAAGTAATGAAATTGGGAAAGAAGGAAGGATTTTAATTGTTGATATGGTTAGCAAGGTGTACTGGGTTTGCAAGATATGGTCACAATTTACAAGTAAGATGGGTGGAAATGGGACAAAAACAGCCTTGCCACCCATTCTGAGATAGTAATGAAGAACTTAGAATATCTATCATCTAGGTACACAAATTTGGGATATAAATGTAGAGAAAATATAATATATCTTAACGTGTGTTAGGAAAGGTGTAAAACTTATGAGTTGCCTTATAAGGAGGCTAAAGTCAGAATGTGGGAAGAGATCTGTAGAGCCCTGTCATTATGGAGAAGTGGTTCATGGTTACAAAATTGATGAGTTTTTTTGTCTTCAGAGTGTTGAGGTTATAATGCAAGAAGTACAAGGTCTTGTTGTGCTCCTGCATGCAGCTGCTCCCAACACAGTACGAGAATTGTGCCGAGGCTTGCAGGATGTTGCTGTCCATCCACAGTGTGAGGTGGTGCTTCAGAGCCTGCATGCAGTCACCCTGGAAGATGTAAAGGAAGACTCCCGCACTTCCAGAGGTGAGTCGCTCCTTGCATTGCACTTTGGCTTTGAGACAGGCTTTAAAGGATGTAACCATTTTTAACAGTGTTGAGTATGATGGTACTCTTTTGTCACTTATCCAGGAGATAAGAGAGTAAATAACTTACAAAGTGCTGTGCCAAGCAGTTAGGTACAGTTCTAAATGCCAAATGCAAATGTGAATTAAAAGGTACAAAGTTCTAAATGCCAAATGCAAATGTGAATTAAAGGGACGGAAAGTATTATGTACTTCATTGATTAGATGTGGAGAATAGACATAAGTCATTGGGAGTGGAAGTCAAGTAAGTTAAAAAGTATTGCAACCTTGAAAAGTTGTCACAAGATCAGCAAATGAGTGTACACCAGATTGGGATCATTGCCAAGCTCTCCACTCATCTGTATGCAGCATTGCTTCATACAGGTGTCAAGTAATCAATATAACTAATTTATATATTTACTTATTTATTCTATTCATCTTTTTAGAATAGGATCTTTTAGTGGGTATAATGAAAAACATGCTTGCAATAAATATTTGATTCACAAAGTGCAAGTAATATCACCAGACATATTCATGCCTGCAAAAATTTCCTCCAGCACTCGTACATGTTGAAGCACCAGGGTGCTCTCATTGTAGCATCACATATGGGAAAGTAGAAAAGTACAGCACTCAACCTTCATAACTTGTTACATAAAAGCTATGCTGCATAAGCTTGCTCAACATCAAAAACCTCATTTATTCATTTTGAATGTCATGGCTAAGAAAGAATTGTTTACACATCATTTATGAATGGATCTAAAAATTGATCCATGTTGCATTGTTTTTGTTCCCCTCAATATTCAAAATATTTCCAAAATCACATTGCTTTTAATAAGATTATCATCACCACTTAAAAACCTATAAATACAGGAGAAAGTTAAAGCATACATACTTTCTATAAGGAAATAACTAATTTTTTTGTAACTAAACCACCATATATATTGGGAATGCAGAAAGTAGGAACTTATTAACAAACCATCTACATCTGAATATTTCTACCAGTCTATATGTGGACAATACAAAGTCAGGTTGTTTTATCCAAATTATCTTGTATACCATCAATGTGAAAATGTCATCACATGGCAAAGGTTTTTGCCAAACCAAAGAAATCAAACCATAGTCAACTAACAAGACTAAATGATTTATCAAACATAAATTTTGAATCATTCATGGTACACCCTTATCTATAAAGTCATTATTGATTTTCCTTAAAATGTTTGAGGTGGCTAAAGTCCTGAGCTCTGGAAGGCTTACAGGCAGCAAAGCTTTGCCTTACTTGAAGCACCTTGTGAACAACATGAGAAGAAAAAAGCAAATAAACATATCACAGCTTTGTCCAGGAAATTCAGTTTTCTGTGATGTGCTTGTTATGCCTTGTTATTTTTCTAATTAATCACCTGATATAAGTAGACTTACATCATATTTTTGGTGAGGAAATGTATATTTTTCCTGGCTTTACTTGCACATCTAAGATCCAATGTAATACTGCTAACACTGCACTTATCTGTACATGGGAAATTTATACAACCCACACTGCAGGCTTTTTTTTAATTCCCTTAATTTCATTGCAAGTAACTTGTGACCACTACTAGTTGACCCAGTACAAGATTTGCTCCCCACCATGGGCATTTCTAACATTGCTTGCCAGAACAATCATTTTCATCACACAGTTCATTATAAACTCAGCAGAAAATATTGGTATTTTTGATTCATAGAATTTCTGTAAGTTTTAACTAGTGGCCATTTTTTATCACAAATAAATCAAATGTCCTGGAATTCACACTTGAACCAGTTTATTATAACTGCAGTAGTGCAATGGAATAAAAAAATATTTTCACTCCCCAAGTACAGTTCTGATTTTTGAGCAAATAATCACAAAATAATCACAAAAGTTTTTATTTCACTCACATTTGAGAGGAAAGATGCTGCTTTATGTAAATAATTCAAGAAAATGTTTCATATGATATGTATAAAAATGTACATACTTTCTCCACTTGAAAGCACATGAACTTTATAAAACATCAACACTATAGTAAATGAGTATTTTGTTAGAGTAGCACTGCACTATTTCACAGGTTCCAAGAAACTATGGTAGTGTGTCCTCCATGTTCAGGGAGTCACATAACTCGTGCAAACAAGTTTTGCTTGGACCATCAGCACTTCACAGTTGCTTATGGGAGTAAACACTCACTTCAATATTCTGTATAGTTCAGAGGAACACCATTTACATATATAGTATATTTAGAAAAGTCTAGCACACAGCTCAAGACAGGGGTGGAGATTCTGCCTGTCTCTGGTCCCACTGGTCATCTTGACAGATAACATTCAAGGGTTTGATCTCCTCAATATTGTAGATGTGCCCACCAGGGTGTCTGTAGTTGGGATTCTTTTCTTCAGAAGTATTTCTTATGCTTATATCACTCAGGAGGGCACCTTTAGTGAGTGGTGGGTGGCAGCAGATTGATGAGTGAGTGAGGGCTGCTGAACCTCCCCCAGGGTACAGGGCAGCCTTTAAGTAATGTTCCCCTAGCACCTGCTGGAAAATACAAGCAATAAGTAGCTAAAACATATCATGTAATAATTAGTACATAGAACAGGAATGATGATATAGACTTTTGAGACTGCATGGGCAAGATATGGACAGTTACAAGTTAACTATAAATTTTGTGTTGGGATATACTGCAAGTGATTTGTCTGCTGTATGAATAGAACTGCCCTTCTTTTTTGCCTTGGTTATTAAATATTTAAAAGGATGGGTGCTGTGAGGGTAATGAATATAAGAATGTCAGGAGGAGTTGGAGTCTGATGAATACTGATAGTGGGTAATTCAGAGGAGATTCAGACATACTACCAGTTATGTACTAGAGAGAAAAAAAAATGAATGAAAGAAGGAGGGTTTATAATGTGAGGGGCTGTGATGAGCAACTGTGGTTTGTAAACATACTGTGGAGGGCATACTGTGGGTCTGTGGGCAGAAGAGAAGAAGAGAGAGAGAGAGAGAGAGAGAGAGAGAGAGAGAGAGAGAGAGAGAGAGAGAGAGAGAGAGAGAGAGAGAGAGAGAGAGAGAGAGAGAGAGAGAGAGAGAGGATTGTAATCTGTAAACATGCTGTGGGTCTGAGCTGTAGTAAGAGGGGAAGGGGAGAGGGTTTATAGATGTGAGGGGCTGTGGTGAGCAACTGTGGTTCATGAACATACTGTGGGTCTGTGTGCTGTAGCAGAGAGAGATAGTGTAATAGTAACAGCAGCAATAGTGCACTGGTTTTCTCTCAGCAATGTCCACTTATCATCTATTGAAGTTTGCACCATACAGTATTCATCAATAACAATTTGTAGTATTTGGCTCACAGCACTTGTGTGAATTAACTTGACAAAGGCAGTCATGTCATGTCACAGCAGGCATCAGGAGTGCAGAGCCCTGATTATCTCTTGGAATACTTCTAGTATTGTGATGTCTTTTTCAGATTGAGATGGGCAGCAGATATATCCTACATGCCATTATGGTAACATGAACACATCAGTGACCTGCCTCTACTGTGACCTGCCAAGTTATGCTGCTCATAATTATTTGTCACTGTAAATTGTCAGTCAGGCAGCCCAAGCACAGGATTGCCCTTGAATATTATTATCCAACATGATCACAAAATTCAAAATTATTTCAACTCCTGCATCCAAGACTGTCATCCATGGTTAACTACATATACAAACATAACATTGAAGCCCAACAGAAGACCTTCATGATAAAACAGTTTTGAGTTGTAAAAGAACACTGACAACACTACAAGACAATACTACAAAACTTTAAATTTTTAATTACCAGTTGGTAACATAAATGCCAAAAATCAGTTTCAGGAACAATTTTCTTGATGTAAGATGTGTTCTACAACTCTGGGTAGTTATATGAGTTGCAGATGTACATCATACATAAATATGTATATTATAGAAATACATCATTCAGAAGTTACCTGTGCCATCCTTTGTCTTTTATTCTCCTTGGCAAGCATCTTAGTGGCCAGTAGCACCAGTACAATCAGTATGAAGCCCCCAGCAATAGGCACCGCTATTGTTGCTGCTCGGAACCACACTGTTTCTATATCCGAGTCTTGTATTTTCATATCTGCAACAGCAAAAGAAATTAGGACTCTGAAACTCCTGGATCAATTGCAAGACAAGTAATCTATTTCACTGGGGAGGCCAAATGTTTTCAAGGAAAAAAATTAATCCTTTCAAAATTTGATATTAAATCTTCCTCCAATCACAGGTTGCCTTGCATCCTGAGCTGGCATCTGAGGAAGACAGTTATGTATAATAGAGGGAAATGTGGTGCTTAGAATTCATAAGAAATAAAAATATAAGAAAAAAAATGTAGCTCATGTTCTGTCTTTCAGTTCAAAATTTGGATTAGACAAATGATGTGAATGTTGGCAATGCAATGAGAAGGTAGAGGATTACCATAGAAGGCCAGTAAAGAAATTCCCTTACAAAAATAAAACCACAAAAAAGATATTCCCTTACTCCCAATGAACGTCAATGCCAAGCTGGTATTGATTCCACATTGCATCCAAGGTCAGCGATGCACAACACTGACCTTCATACATCAGCCCCGCCAGGAACCCACTCGGAGCCCCACTTTACGGTTATTAGGCAAGACTTCCTACTAGACTCACATCCACATGACTCATCTCGGTGTGTAATCAACAAGTTACAACAGGCTGAGTTGGCGGTGGGTGGGTGGTGGGGTGTGCGGGAAGCCTGACTAGTGGGTGTCATAAGGTGGCGCGACAAACAGACGCGTGATCGATGCTGGTGGAGACGTGTTCACTGCCGTCAATACTCTAACTTCCCTCACCTCCCTCTCCCCTCCCTCGCAATCATAAACAAAGGCACTACAATACCTATCCACTTTGAACAATAACACGTATGTAACTGGGGAATAATTTCACTACTAAACATTTTTTCTCTCGTAATCACCAACAATTTTAAACATTTTTAAACTACAGTCTTTTAAGTGGTTTTGGAGCCTAGATAAGATCACCCTTTTTTTCTGCGATTATGCATTTTTTTTTTTTTTAACAAGAATGTTCATGAAGGCCGAGCAAAGCAATAAAGGGAAATGTGTGTGTGTACCAAGGCGCACAGGACTCACCAGCGTGGCCGTCGCCGTTCACCTGGATGTAGATGTCAATATCCTGGAAGTTACACATGTCGTAGCGGCAGCAGGTGAGGGCGGGGTCTGGCTGTGGAGGCGTGGACGGGGCGGGGGTGAGAGCGAGGACTCCTTGGGGCGGCTTCACTCCCCCTTTTCTTATACACTCGGCATGCCTGTTCCTGTCAACACAACCACAAGTCAGTACACTCACCAATGCCGCCAAGCACTCTACTTCCTAAATCTAAAGGGCAATTCAAAAACTGTTAGTGTTTCTGAGCCCTATGAATCCAAGGCGCTTATCAGTCCAAAGTTCGCACAGATGATTACTGAGCTTCTTACTTTTTTTTCGTTTTTTTTTTTTTATTAACAGAAGAATCATTGTATCACTAGACTTACGAAAAACCCACCTAACTTCTACTACAACCTGTTAAATGAAAGAGATACGACAACCGTGATTTGGAAGTACAGTCCCGAAACTCCTGAAGCACCGACAAGGGACACAGTTTAATCATTCAACCAGTTCACCCTGAAGATTCAAATGCTAGTTACTTTTCTGTACGCAATGCATGTTAATGTTATGCATTTTATTCATGGATACAGGATGAAGGAGAATGGAGTTGTCTTCAGAGTTTGTTAGGCGGCACCTTATCATAATGACCAAATTACAGTTGTAAAATAAATGTTATCACACAATCAGCTGCTGCAACACCACGCACACCAAGCACACTCCACGTGTACGTGTGTGTGTGTGTGTGTGTGTGTGTGTGTGTAACAATCATAAGACGAAAAGCACGTATCCTATGCAATTGTGCGGTAACAAATTTAACTAAATGGATTGGGCCTTCAGAATCTTCACACACACACACACACACACAACCTTGAAATTATAACTTAAGTATGATAAGGAGGCTTCTAACAACTTTAACCTCGATAACAAGTAAGGTAAGGCAAGGCATAAATCACGAGGTTACATCTAAAGTCGAAACACATTAAAGTGACGCACAGAAGCCAAGCAAGGACTCACTGCCCCACAAACACAAACACACACACACACACACACACCTATCACTTCAGAAACGAAACTTACTCAGGCAGGAGTTCGACGCAGCCGTGCATGGGTGCCGAGGGACGATGGAGCTTGTGGTTGCCGGTGTAGGCGTGGGTGGGCGCAGGCGTGCTATTGGTAAAGCAGGCGCCCAGCAGACTCTTGCACATGTAGCCCAGCTTGACGCACCGCGGGAGGTTACAGTGGCACCGCACCTCCGCCCCTGCAAAACACCAATGCTCGTTTACTAACATACCAACATCGTCCTCACACACACACACACACACACACACACACACACACTTGCTAAAGGGCTCATAACCCTAATTTACATTACAATATATTATCCCGAACAAACAAAGTGGGCACTGGACCCATTCGCTCCTCGCCGCACACACCCCTGTTGGTGCAAGACTCAGTGCTCGTCTCCTTCCTCATTTGGGTATTTTCAAGGTCAGGAATCTCCATCCGGGCAGAAAATAGTGGGCTATAACCAACCTAACACGTCTACTGATGTAAGAAGCAGTGCATGACCAGCCGCAACATATTTCAAGAATAACATTGGTTCCTGCATTCCTGACGCGTCCCGTAAGAGGTAACTTTATAACACGGGCAAGCCTCGCCATCCCGAGCCTGCCTCCCCTCGCACCACGGCCAGATGGCGATGAGCAGCGGGGTGCCGAGGAGGGAGGAGGAATTTGTTTCAAGGGGCTGTGAAGGGAGGGAGGGAGGGACACACACCACTCCCTCTACTGCCTCGGCGCGCCACAACCATCAGTCGATTCTCATGGACGACGACGGTGACAAAAACAACAACAACAAAATGACAAAAAAAATAAATAAATAAATATAATGAAGTAAAAAGAGGCGAGGTTATGAAGCGGCGAGTTCATGCTGAGGGCCACAGGACGCCCCCGCCCCTGCTCGGCACACACGTCACGCCTCCCGCCGGCCACCCCTGCGGTCTGTCAAGGGAAATTAATATTGCTAACACAAACACGTTTCCTAGTGCGGTTCCAAGAAGAAAAAAGTATTGCCAAAGGTGTTTATCGCATAATACTTTACCCACAACACGACCATGTTCCTTGTAAACTGAGCACGGCATTAGTTTTCATTTGGCATCGCCTTGTTTGACCGAGTCTCGCAATGTGTGCTTCGTTTTTGGTTTCTTTCGAATGACAACACCAGGAATAAACATAGTTACATAAGGCCATAATGGAAGCTGCAAGAAGCCAGCAGGTTTCTACGTGGCAGTCCCTGTATAAAACATATTTAGTAAGCACCGGACCACATCGGACGGTGCTAGCAATAATGTCAGTGCACAGAAATCCCTTTGGCTTCAGACCGGAAAGGAAGACACTCATCCGACACTGGCCCGCCCGCCCAGCCAATCACGGTGTGGCAGGCGCGGAGAATGGCGCGTCTGTGCCTCATTTCATGCCACTAATGCGACGTGCACAGTTTGTCTTTTTCTTTCCCTGCCTCATTAGTGGAGCTGAGGGACACACACACACACACACACACACACACACACACACACACACACAGCACCACCATCACCACTGCCACAGTGCTCACGTCCTTCCTCCACGCACTTACACATGCGACAAGTACAAATGCCTTGTCCCGGGACACAGTCAGCTGTAGTATCAGTTACCTCACTTGACCTTCCCCAGATTTCCCCAGGTGGCCGTTCATCACCTGAGCCACAGTTGGGTGTTGAGAGCTGGCCGTCATCCATCACAGCCAAGCCTCCAGCCCGCGCAACCATATTCGCGGCCTGACACTAAACACTCCACCAACACAGAGGCAAGGTAAAATTATCCACATGATTTACGCACAGCACTAATGAAAATCGCACTGGAGAAGAAAAAATACTATAATTAGTCCGATAAAACTGACAAGCACTAGTTTGGTCACCTTCCCGCAAGACATCTGGCCATTCATTCATACAAGTGTTAAGGAATAGAAAGTAAGAGTGCATTAAAATCAGTAATTCATCCTAATTGGGTGTGGAGGTCAGCGAGCACAAAACGGACTTGTGCTACCGCGGCGAAGCAATAAGCAACACCCGCCTGAGGCAGACACGTGGGTCTCCTCTGCGTTGTCAAGCTTTTATGTGACAGCTTAACTGGTCCAGCATTATGACAGTGAAGAGGGAATTCTGAGATAAGTACGTAACTGGTTGTGATGACTTGTAAGAAGTGCGCTCTCTCTCTCTCTCTCTCTCTCTCTCTCTCTCTCTCTCTCTCTCTCTCTCTCTCTCTCTCTCCATTAATGTCGCATCAGAGCAGCCACACTCAAAGAAAACAATAATCGTGAAAAGTCTTTCCAATTTTATCATTACGAAACCCTTAGTGCCACAGAGGATGGAAGGAACACTGTGGAAGCAAATTAATTAAAAGGTGGGAAGAGATCAGAAGGCGAGGCGAAGGAAAAGAGGGGTACAGTGATCCACACTTTCCAGAACAAAGGCGGCGCTGTAAGGGGAAGAGTTTAATTAAAGGCGGGCGGTGCGCGTCAAAACAACATTATCTATACGACACTTTTCAAGGCAGTGAAAACATACGTAAGACCCAAAAAACCCGGACGCGGGTACTTCCACTTCTTCCTCCGACTCGCTCTGTAAATAGACAAAGTGACCCAGATAGATGCAGCGCCGAGACTCCACCTCGACGTGCCTGGGGAAGGGAAGGGAAGGGAAGGAAGGGGAGGGAAGGGAGGAGTGTGTGGAGGTGGGAAAGGAATGAAGGGAAGACAAGACGGAAGGATGGGGAGGGAAGGGAGGAGTGTGTGGAGGTGGGGAAGGAATGAAGGGAAGACAAGACGGAAGGATGGGGAGGGAAGGGAGGAGTGTGTGGAAGTGGGGAAGGAATGAAGGGAAGACAAGACGGAAGGATGGGGAGGGAAGGGAGGAGTGTGTGGAGGTGGGAAAGGAATGAAGGGAAGACAAGACGGAAGGATGGGGAGGAAAGGGAGGAGTGTGTGGAGGTGGGGAAGGAATGAAGGGAAGACAAGACGGAAGGAAGGCAAAGAAAGGGCAGGCCAAGATTGATGGGAAACAAGGAAATCACATCATGCCTCCACAACACATGAGCGACGGCTCTCTCTCTCTCTCTCTCTCTCTCTCTCTCTCTCTCTCTCTCTCTCTCTCTCTCTCTCTCTCTCTCTCTCTAATTTCCGTACATGTCTCTCCCTCCGTCTGTAGTAACATTCTTCCGTACATCACCTCTCGGACCCGCAAGCCTTGACTCTTTCCTTTAGCTGCATTCCAACACTAAGTGATGGTTTTGGAGTCGCTTGGCATATAATAAGTCAATCAGACTCATAAATACTTTGTCAAATGTATATGTGAAGCAAAAAAAAATATGCTCATTGTGTGTGTGTGTGTGTGTGTGTGTGTGTGTGTGTGTGTGTGTGTGTGTGTGTCCCTGAAGGTAATACGCAACCGCTGGTGGCGGCCAGGTGTGCCTGACATGGGCGGTTCCTCTTGCTAATCTACTGGATCAGGCGTTATTCTTTCATTCTCTTCCTCCCTAAACATTTTGTCGACTCCTTCAACCTCCGGGCACGCCACTTTCAGTGTGTCATGTGATATGACCCGGGACCGCCCCGCTGCCCCACTCCCGGAGCAGAGCAAGGCGTGACACACCCGGAAACACCCGTCCAAAATAACTGCTGGTAAGGAGACTCCCACGTCCCCGCCAGCCTCGGGAAGGTCTACCGAGGGTTCACTTGGCAACAAAACCATGCAGTATGATGGACGATACCAAGCGTCAGAAGGACGGAAGCTAAATACAGCGTCCTACACTTGATATAATTTATATGGCTCGGTAAAAACCAGTGTGAGTTACAGACTCTCTGTCCGCTGCCAACTCTCACACCAACAAGCGGAGAGTAAATTCTAATATCAAGTAAGGTGGAGGAAAAAAGTTTTTTCCCAGCCTTGGAGGAAAATTGAGAGGCGGGTGACATATGTTGGTTAGACGGGGTGGGTGAGGCGTGACGCCTGGCGCCACGGTGCCGGCGGGGAGGGGTGCGGCGCCACCGCCCCCCTCACTGGGGGTCCACACCTGCTCCCTCACTCACGCCACTCCCATCCCTTCCTCCCCAACCACAGGCGGTGGCTTTGGCATATCCACTTACACTTTGTAAGCCAAAGGGACGAGCATCGAATCACGCGGAGCAACACTTCACGGCACAACAGCAGCATGATCTACGCGTGCACCAGAACCATGCAGGTCCCGAGGCGCCAAGTACTGCCGCCGACACTGCCTGAATGTCGTGGCGGGGCTTTGCGTTGTTTGTGGTGAACAGATATCATTTCCCTATTGCACCATGATCCTGAATTACTAAATAAAGAAAAAAAAAGACTTACAACGTGAAGTACACACACACACACACACACACACACACACACACACCGGTAGCAGTGTGGGAGACAAAGACGAGTAGCTGGTCGGCGTCACCCCCCACACAATACCTCCCACCCCTTGCCACCACTTACGGGAAATGCCTCGCGCACTGGCACTCGACACGGCACCCCTGCTCTCCACCATTGCTGCACCAACGCAAGCACATAAAAATCTCCACGCGCAGACGGAACTTCCTCATAATATTTCACCCAGTCGTCACAGAACAAGATCCAAACAACGACAAAATACTTGACATGCGGCTGGTAAACTAGAGCTGCCCTAGACAGGAGGCAATGACCAAACAAGCCTCGCAGCCTCCTGACAGGACAATACTATCACTGTATTATGTGTGTGGCTATAAATAACAACACAATACCAACAGTAACAACAAGGAACAACAAACAAACAAATCGTTACCGTGACAAATGCTTTAGACCCAGTCAAGAGCTAGTGTCAGTCTAAAATCTCGCCACAAAAGGGAATTGTATGATGTTAGACAAGTAGAAAACGAGGAGCAAGCGTAGTACTGTACACTTACCCGCCTCGCTCGCTCCTTCCCGCACTCACTCCCTCGAAGCATAGAAGCGGTCAGTCGAGTAACCGCCTTCTCTCACTTTCACTGTTTAACATCTTCCCTCAATCTGAAGTTCCCTGATCAGCTAAGAATCCACCAATTGTCAGATTGTATAAGAAGACTGTCAACAGTTCGCGAGACTCAAGATTGGAGGTAAAAAGCTGAAAACAGTGGAAGGGTATGGCGTATGTTACATTGACTACATCTTGGCACCCTCACTACGTCCCCCTCCTCTGTTTGCCTAAAACCACACTAACAAAGTTGCGGTCAGGTTTCTGAATAATCTCTTCCCATACAATGAGAATTCCATTGCTATATTCTACACAGACAAAGGATAAACCGTGGGTAAACTACTGCTACAACTACTACTACTATTGCTGCTGCTGCTGTTGCTGCTATTACTGATGGTAATAAACAATACCTCCTTCTCCTCCTATTACTATCACCGCCACTACTATTATTACCTCTATTACTACTACTACTACTACAGCACATCCAAGTACCATAGGTGGATTGTTAACTGTTGCTATTAACAATCGTAAATACTACACCTGTTATTCCCAGGTACCATTAAGCATATTCTGGTCAATAGAAGGTATACCTTGCAATACTCGTCGTTGCTGATAAATAGCACTTGGTAAAAATGAAAAAGCTGTTGCTAGTAATAAGACAGCAGCAAGACAACCCAATTGTTAGCTGTGCCCCTCACTGGTTTTGGTGGGTTTGCACACTGGTTATTGCTGCAGTATTAGTACCTGTGTATTTATTTATTTAGAACCAGCACCAGCAGTAATAGTAGTAGTAACAACAGTAGTAGTAGTAGTAAGAGTAGTATTTGTAGTAGTAGTAGTAGTATTTGTAGTAGTAGCAGTTGTATAGGTAGTAGTAGTAGTAGTAGTAGTAGTATTTTTAGTAGTAGCAGTTGTATAGGTAGTAGTAGTAGTAGTAGTAGTAGTAGTAGTAGTAGTAGTAGTAGTAGTAGTAGTAGTAGCACTTGTTGTAATGACAGAAGTAGCAGCAGCAGTAGCAGAGCAGGAGCTCTATGATGCATGGTGGTGCTACTAACAGTCAGTACAGCCACAGAAAACTGCACCATCATCCGCACGCCGCCACTACCACTGCTGCAACTCCTGCTACGTAATCCACCCCTACCCCTGCTGGTCATTACCCCAACACCCACCCCTGCTAGTCATTACCCCCACCCCTACCTACCCTTGCTGCGTCCCTCACTACCCTACAACAACACAACAGCGAAGGATGGACAATAAAACCCATTCCCTTCATCCTCAACAGGTTTCCCCTACCTAGGACCTCGACAGGCTGCTCCCAAACCCAACAACGCACCCCGGGCTCGCTCTTCCTCCTGGCCGACCTCTTACCCACTCACTCACCTACCCTACCTTCCTCTCACCCTCAGCACCGACTCGCCTCTCCCAACCTGCCCGCAATCCAGGACCAGAACCCACTCATTCCGCTTCCCTGCCGCCCGATCACCTTACCTGCCTCCCCGCAGCTCACCTGGCCGGCCCCACCCCATACCTGGCTGGCGACGCGTGTGCTATATAGTGAAGAATTCGCTGACCCTGCAAACCAGTGGACCGGACAGACCTGAACGACCGTGGGACAATTATACTAATGGCGGTGGTGGTTATAGTAGTCGTAAAGCTGTGGTGGTGATGGTGGTAGTAGTAGTAGTAGTAGTAGTAGTAGTAGTAGTAGTAGTAGTAGTAGTGGTGGTGGTGGTGGTGGTGGTGGTGGTGGTGGTGGTGGTGGCAGGGATAAGGGTGGGGCACTGCAGCCAGTAGTAACAGAAGCAACAGGACTGGGGAAGGATAGGATTGTAATGTTAATGATTCTCTCTCTCTCTCTCTCTCTCTCTCTCTCTCTCTCTCTCTCTCTCTCTCTCTCTTCAAGAGAGAGAGAGAGAGAGAGAGAGACGGGTAAAAGCTGAACCCTAATCACGACATCAAAAGGTCAGACCGCCCAGCCCAGCTTTCCGTGGGTTGCAGAGCGAGGCGGTAGTGGATCGTGGCGCCTGGAAAGCGGGGGAAAAGACCAGACCTGCCATCCAGGCGCCAGCAGATGTGGGGCGTGCGTGTGACGTGCGGGGCTGGATTAGTGCGAGGGTGAAGTAGTTCGCGTAAAGAGGATGAAGTGTGCAGCAGTCTGTCCCTCACGAGTCGTCGCCTTCCCTTACCCTATCGCGACAGTTCATGATGACTTTTACTGCGTCAAAATGTAGCACAGTTTATTTTTACCAGTAGTTGAAACATACTGTAGTAGTACTCTCTCTCTCTCTCTCTCTCTCTCTCTCTCTCTCTCTCTCTCTCTCTCTCTCTCTCTCTCTCTCTCAACATCGGCTTGAAAAGGCCGAGGAAATGCACACAATAGGTGGCTCAGTGAGAAGAATAGAGTGCAGTAGAGTGGGTGGAGTGGAGTTACGAGAGATGTGGGAGAAAGGGGAGGGAGCGGAGAAACGATTTACAGACGTGGGGGCGAGGACGAGCACTGGTAAAAGGAGGAGGGGACGTGACTGAGAAGGCAGTGAGCGGGCGGAACCAGAGATACACCAAAATATATACTGCAACCACTGGCTCCCACTGGCGTCATGATACCCACGGACACCAGCTTGGGTGTGCGGAAGGAGCAGCGAGCTGAAGGCCGAAAAGAGGAACCCGGCGTGAAGCAACGTGCTGGCAGAGCGCCTCGGTGGTACTAAGAACCAGGGACGATGTTGGCGGAACACCTATGGGGGTGGGGGGAGAGGCTGGGAGCGGTGAAATAATGGGCAAACTGAGAGACCTGTTGACTTCACACCTTCCCCCTCAGGATCCGCAGGTGGACAGGCGCGGGGCTGCTGTTTTATATGGGCGGCGCCGCGCGATCTCTTTCCACCCATGAGAGAGACTATAGTGATTTGGATGCACTTCATGGCGAGAATCAACCTACATCTATAGGTTACATAATGGGAGAACAAAACACGTCCACTAACTATTGCATACAGCATACAGGTATATATAATTGTATTTTTGGAACAATACGAGTAAGCCAACAGCCTCGCCGAAGTAGGACGTCGACGCTACCAGCACTTAGGGTCGAGACAGCAGCAACAAGCAAGGGCAGCAGCAGCGACAGGACGGGCCGGTCTAACGGGCAGCGACACTCCCTGGGTCGAGGTGGGCGGCGAGGTGAGTCGGCCGGTCCGTCTGGCGGCTGGCTGGCCGACGGGCAGGGTGAGTGAAAGAGTAGACGGCAGAGTGATCCGACACGTGATTATGAGGAAGAGAGTCTCGCCGGAGAGAGAAAGGATGAGGTGAGAGCCCCTGGTCCTCAGCGAGCAGCGGGTGGTGGCCAGACACGCCGGTTCACAGGGTTCAAGGTGACGTTTGCCGCTGGCCACGTGTCTCCCGGCGGTGCAGACACCAAGGTGAAGGCAAAACAACTCAGCTCACCATTATCATGAACATAAAATCCAATGGCAGGTTTAACAATAATCCATAATCAAGTTGTAAGCACTAAAACAAAAACGACTGCCTACAAGACTGTGACAAGACCTGTACTGTCATTAGTCTTCCGACATGTCACCTGAACAAACCCCTTGACAGCACGTAAATATGACACACGTGTAAATCAATGACATGCGTGCCGCACATGCAACATGCAGTAGGGAACTTCAGAGACCTGAAAACAACAAATAAGGTAGCGGGTTACCCAGTCCTGGATCATCACAAGGCAGTGCGAGGACGACAACGTTAAGCTGAGGCATTCAACTATCAGCCTTGAGTGGGAGCAGGTTCCTGGCGCCGAGACAGGCATACCAGAATTGTTTTCTCCTTACCAGGACTCGTTTCTCCATGCAGCAAGCTCCGAGTACCAGTTTTTTTGCACAAACTGTCGCTGCCTTAAAGGCTTGAGGCAACGCTTCCTAACCAAAATTCAGAGCAAAATAATTACTAAGAGTTGGGTAGTCTCTTAGAATGAATTGTGTGTCTTTGTAACGTCCTATTCCTCCACCAAACACTGTACTGTCACTGTATGACGTCTAGAATTCTTCACTCGTACACAAATCAACACTATGATACTTGTCAGGTATATCAGATTTTTGGGTGAACATGCTGCCGTATGTTGGCAGTGTCACAGGATCGACACCTTGATGCTCTTCGCTTCACTAACACAATCATTGCACCAGTGTATAACTAACAAAACCACTCGCTTGACAATAAAACGATTCATTTGTGAAAAAAAAAAAAATACGTTGATACAAAAACCTACTTAACCCTCCAGACGACGACTTATAAACGCTGAAGTCTTAAGCCCTTCACCACACAGGGAGGCACATAAATACCTAGTGCCAATGCATGGTTCTCACCTTCCGTCTCATGCGTGGTGTCCTCTCCCCGCAGACCGAGCGATGGGCCGCTATCACCAACACTCTCTGTAAAGTTTTTATGCACAAATTCTCCCTTAGCAACCATTATGTCTGTGAACATTTGGCCCATCACAACAACCGTCATAAAGCACAGCATAGGCCTCCGCCACACTTCTCCCGGCGAGTTATCCATCATGACGACGGAGTGATCACGGAGGAACAGCCAGATATAACAGATTCATTTTCGCGTCAGGACCGCAGACATCCTTCCACAACCACTGTCAGACTCGCACTGGAGCTTCTAGGCTTCTCGCGCTGCGTTTGCCTAATTATAAGGCGTCCCTGGTTGGCCACCGATAAGAGCTTGGGGATTTTCATTGGCAGGGAGAGGGAAGAGCGGGGTTGCTATTGGTGGAGAGTTGTGTGTGGCAGGATGACAGCTCTGCTGACACAGGCGCCAGTTCGGGGTTGACTTATTTAGTACTGAATATATTGACTTCGCTTACTTGTATTATTTTTGAAACTTTGCCAGTAGCGGTTACTTAAGTACATCTTTAAAATATAAACATTAACCAAATAATAAACAGACTGGAAAAAGCACCACAAAAGTCCTCGCCTGGCAACTCTGGCCACGTGAGAGAAGACCAATCTCTACCACAAAAACTTCTTCCATCAACACAGATTTGACGTTTGGTTTTGATAACAAATGGGGCATTAATCAGGTCATATCCCGTGGGACGGCGGTGGGATATCCAACACGTGCCAGGGGTGACATGATAACCATTTCCTATTTGCTGCTACGGGCCAGTGTGTGAGGCTTGCTGGGACAAGCCCGAGAGCCGCTGAGCAAACTATCTAACAGGTCGGTGGCCGCGAGGGTCGTTACAGGAATTATAAGTGCGCCCCGACACCCTGAGTGACACGCTACGAGAGACAAGATGCAGCTTACGGATGATGTTGTTCAAGAGTTGAAAGCACCCCAGATTATAAACAGACTTCTCAGTTCTCGTGAAGTTAAAAGTGGCCGAGTAGCCGTGGATGCTGTGAACTGTATCTGTCCGCCAGCCCTTCACCTGTTGCCGGGCACTTCCAATGTGATGGTGCTGCCGGAGGAGGCTGCTCGCTGCTTCCCTCGCCTCAGGTAGTACCGGTCCACACGCGCCGTGGCTGCACCAGTACTTATCTTGACAGTCGCTGAGATTGCACCAAACCATGGAATCAAACAGCCAGGAAACTGAGGCGAAATGCCATGCGTTGTTTGAGTGTACGAGTGCACTGGGTTGTCAGGTGATTATCTGATGAAGCGTTGGTTGCGCCCAAGATACTTGGCATGTGATCAGGCGCTGCACCGCGGCCCTCCTCTTTGGTCTCTCCTTATATCATTTCTGCCTGTGTGGCACTGAGAGGAGGGAGGGAAACTGATATGATAATGATGATGATCACAGCAACAACAACAAAAGCAGTGAAAGTAGCAGCAGTAGCAGCAGCAGCAGCAACAACAACAACAACAATTAACAACAACAACAACAACAATAACAATAACAGCAACAACAGCAACAACAACCTTCTGCTTGAACTCAATACTTTGCTGATTATACTGAGAGAGAGAGAGAGAGAGAGAGAGAGAGAGAGAGAGAGAGAGAGAGCAGTGACTGACGCGACGTCCAGCAGATTATTTAGACTAGTCGCGGGCTCAAGGCAGCTATTAATGCTCGGCGTGCACCTCCTCGCCATACGTCGACGCGTGCAGCCTGCCCTCTCGCCGTCCTTATCCTCGACTGTTAATTTAATGATAACTCGAGGTTGAGGTCCGGGAGCGCCAGGCATGTCAGCTCCTCAGCCATCCCTCATCCCCTGCTCGAAGATGGCTGCGATAATTACCCCTTATGGCTAGCGAATCCTTATCTCCTCTATTAGTTAGGTAAAAGCTGCCCACCGCATCACAAAAACGGGCGGCTAAGTTTATGGCAGACTCCTCCTCCTCCTCCTCCTCTTTCTCCTCAGCACACTATGACTTGGTTTATCTTATAACTCAGAGGGGAAACGAAGGAGAGAGAGATCGAAAGGACGGGAGGGAAGACAAGTGAAAGGGGAAGAAGCGAGGAAGGGTGACGTTCAAGAAACATGAGGCAGGGAGGTGGGGTGGAGCCAGTGCGGTGCATGCAGGGCGAAGAGGGAGACCGGCAGTTGAGGGTGAATGTGTTGGCTTGGAACTTTGTGCCTGGGTGGGGAGGAGGGAGAGGGAGAAAGAGGGGAAAGGGAAGGAGGGTTGTGAAATAGTGGAGTCCATATCATACTTCTTTTCCCTTGTGGGTGCTCCAAGAGAGAGAGAGAGAGAGAGAGAGAGAGAGAGAGAGAGTAGTTTAGTAGTATGTGTGTGTGTATGTGTGTGCATAGGTGGTAGGGAACTATAGGTGTGATGTCAGATAGTGATTATCAGTGGCCAAGATATCATCCCCTATTTCATTATCTCCCTCACTTACCGCTGACACCAACCTTCCTCCACACACACACACACACACACACACACACACACACACACAAACACACACACACACACATACACACACTGAAAGCTCTTGATCGCTATGTTACCAGACAAGAGGGTGCCACAGAAGGTTTTAATTTGGTATCACTGCCATGAACAGAAACATCTCTCTCTCTCTCTCTCTCTCTCTCTCTCTCTCTCTCTCTCTCTCTCTCTCTCTCTCTCTCTCTCTCTCTCTCTCTCTCTCCATATATATATATATATATATATATATATATATATATATATATATATATATATATATATATATATATATATATATATATATATATTCCCTGCGTGTGTGTGTGTGTGTGTGTGTGTGTGTGTGTGTGTGTGTGTGTGTGTGTACTTGTCACTTCTTACCGACACACCTGTGAAGAAACCAGAACACAGGTGAAAACAAGACGGAAATAATCTTATCTTTTTGTCATGTTGTCAGACGCACACACCTCACCACTCAGCACATCGCTTAAACTGTAATAAGGAGGCAAATATATTTTACCACAAGCTAATCAAAGACGTGTTCCCCTCAACCTCCGTGGAGAATCGAATAATAACCGCGTGTGGACGGCCTCATATGCTTCCATCACTACCTACCGTCTGCCGGGCCGGACTGGAAACTGGTTCTGGGGGATGAGAAGATGAATGGATGGCTCAAATAGAAGAGAAGAAAATCGAGTAGGAGAGTAGGAAAAAAAAAAAAAAAAAAAGAGCTCCGCAGTTTCCGGCCATGATCACCGAGTAGGAAGACTAACAAAACACATTTATCAAGACTCATGAAAAATGCCACAATGCGGTAGGGTTCAGTCTGCCATATTTAGGCGCATGACACATCGGGGCGCGGTCGTTTCCTCCCCAGCAAAGAAGGATCCTTAATAAGCCGGCCAGTCCATCTCCTCTCACCGGACGATTGATCGACGGCGGCGGACTATAATTTTGAAAGAGGGAATTCCTTATTTTCTGGAGAGGCGTCACCCGAAGACATTGATTTACGTAATGCAGGGACCTCACCAAAGGGCAGCAGAGTGTGGAGATCCCGCGGCCCTGGGGCAGCCAGCCCTCTCTCACCTCTGGGGATGCTTGTGGCCTATGTTTTTGTGTTTGTGCGTTCCTGTCACTCCCTCCTTTGTCGTATGGGTATCCTTGTGTACATTTGGGAACCCTCCTCACCTTCCACCTAGTCATTCCCACGTCTGTGTTATATTTCCAAGACGATCATCAATGGCCAAGCCTCCCCCTTCCCCTTCTAGCCAGCGGGAAAATGCAACGAAAGGAGAGAAAAAAATAGGAAAACATACTGCGTGCTCACAAACGCTTACCGCCTCAGTGTCCGCAGTGGGAATTACGTGCACATCGCAGCTTTTATCCCAGACCTACACACTCATGCATACACAAACATGTCTTTCACCACACACACACACACACACACACACACACACACACACACACACACACACCGACATGCACGC
>NC_087151.1:6162500-6192500 GCF_035594125.1 Scylla paramamosain | reverse complement strand
TTGATCTGATAGATTATGTGTCTCCTAAGAAGGTTCAAGTATCAATAAAGTTTATGTACAGGACAGGCGCCACAAAATCGCATACAGGAACTTTATGTTGGTGTAAAGAAAAGTCAGGAACCGTGGAGGCGATGAAGATATTCTTTGTCTGCCTGTATCTCTCTCTCTCTCTCTCTCTCTCTCTCTCTCTCTCTCTCTCTCTCTCTCTCTCTCTCTCCAACACACCCACACACACACACACACACACACACACACACACACACACACTGGTCCCTTCCTCACAGTCCCACGGGTCGCCCCTCTCCTTGCAGCACCTGGTGACCTTGTACTGTGAGGGTCAAGGCATTTCTCATGACTCTTGCTAACCTTTTCACTGCCTTAACAAATCAGTTTCTCTCCTTCAGGCGGCTCTCCGGATCGTCCTAAAACCCATCCAGCCATTGCAGTTCCAGTCTTTCTCACCATTTACTTATTTTAACGTTATTTAGTGAGTCACAGTAAAGTTAAAGGTTTATGGCACAAAATCATTCTTCCATACTCGGTTTCTGTACGCTTCATTTTAGGTGTGGTGTCAATGATACGGCGTGACTCCCCCCACAAGCAGCGCCTCTGACAAGTATCTCAAATGTCACAGTTGTCTCAGGTTTTAAGCTCATATTGTCTGGCTGCTTCTGTTACGTAGAGCTAACAAGGATGCCACTTAGCGCCATGATCTTCTTAATATAAAGGAAGGCAGAGAGAGAGAGAGAGAGAGAGAGAGAGAGAGAGAGAGAGAGAGAGAGAGAGAGAGAGAGAGAGAGAGAGATAAGAGAGCCTGGCGTGCTGCTATAGGCAAAAGCTCGCGTCAGCCACAGTGCTGACAAATAATAAACAAAATAAGACAAGACAAGACAAGACAAGGGGAGATAAAGCAAGACAAGACAAGGCAAGAGAAGAGAAGAGAAGGGAAGAGGCAAGAGACAAACAGATGAAGAGAAAATAACAGCTACATAAAAAAAAATAAAGAGGAGAGATAAAAAAAAAAAATCCGACCACACAGACCACAGACAAACCAGGCGAGGTAGGTGGTCGGGCCTCCACTCAACGAGGCATGCAGCAGTATAGTACAGGTGGAACGAAACAGCCCAGGGAAGGCATTGGGGAAGACTGTAGTACGTATTTCTAACTTAGCAGGTGCCTTTACTCTAAGAAGCGGAGAGATTACTACCATCCCTCTACCCCTGGTTTATTTTCGAGCGAGTTTATCACGCCGCTACACCGCACGGCTTGAGGTTGGGACAATTTGTTGATGCTTCTTCACAACGACACTCGCGCGAAGACATATGACTTGGAATCTAATTGTACCTGTCCACACCTGAATTCTTACCCCATCACTTATCGTGCATAAAGTGCAGATCGAGTCTAAAAGTAAGTTACAGTCGTCAACATCCGTAAGTCCTCTGGGAAATATTATAAAGTGTATGATTTAGCTTTCCCCAGCGCCAGGCAGTGAGGCGCTTCAAGGAAAACTGGGTTGTTTATGGTGACGTTTATGTTACGTAAGGCTGACATCAGGGCGGTCGTTCTGCGCTGATTGGCCTGAGAGAGAGAGAGAGAGAGAGAGAGAGAGAGAGAGAGAGAGAGAGAGAGAGAGAGAGAGTGGGGGGAGGGGGCAGTATCAACTCGTGACACAGGCGCCTCCTGACCTCCAGCCGTGACTCCTCCAGGCAGAATCAACACGAGCTCGTAAAAATCTGTCTATTTATTGCGCCATTATCTCCCCTTCCCTTGAACTTTATAATGTTTTCCTATTCATTATCTGGATGAATGTCACTTGAGGATGAAGTCTATCGATTTCTTTAGTATTTATCTTTTACTCTTTCTTGTTCCTTCTCCTATGAACGTGCTTGGCCTCAAATTAGTGATTAATTAATTGGTAGATAATGAGATTTACGGGAAAAAACTGAAGGATTACACATGTTAGGTTTATATATTTTTTTTCTTCTTTTTTTACCCCTCCTCTTTTTTTTTATTTCCTTCTTCCATGAACGTGCTTGGTCTCAGGCTGGCGATTAAATAATGGGTAAATAATGAGATTTACGGGAAAAACTGAATGATGGTACATGGTATGGTGTTTTTAGTTTTTTCCACCTTTCTTCCTTGTTTATTTCGTTCTGCTCTGAATGTGCCTCGTCTCAAACTGGTGACTGGGTAACTGGCATGTATGGTATGGTATGGTTTGGTATGTATGGTATGGACAGAACAAGAAATAACGGGTTCAAGCTTCAAAAATTTAGGTTTAGGAAGGAGATAGGAAGAAATTGGTTCTCAAATAGAGTGGTAGATGAGTGGAACGGACTCAGTAATCATGTAGTTAGTGCTAAAACATTAGGGAGCTTTAAGGGAAGATTAGACGGGGATTTTGGATGGGGATGATAGGTGGATGTAGGTAGGTATACTTCATACAGGGACCTTGCCACGTGTAAGCCTGGTCGCTTCTTGCAGCTTCCCTTATTTCTTATGTTTTTATGTTCTTATGTAATGAAGGTTCTTGGGAAAGGTGAGGGTATATATGTATGAAAGAAGTGTTTTTAGTATTCTTTAACCTTTTTTTGTTTATTTCCACCCCACGAACGTGCTTGGTGTCAAACTAACGATTAAGCAACTGGCAACTATTGAAATTTACGGGAAAAGCTGAAGCAATAAGCGTGACATGGTGTTAAGGGAATAAACAAATCGTGATAGTGGTACAAAGGATGATTAATTTTGTTGATCGAAGTTAACGGCTTAAAAATAAAGCTCATGAAAAAATAAATAAATAAATAAATAAATAAATAAATAGAAAGACACGACGGATCATAGTAGTAGTAGTAGTAGTAGTAGTAGTAGTAGTAGTAGTAGTAGTAGTAGTAATGATAATAATAATAATAATAATAATAATAATAATAATGATAATAGTAATAATAATAATAATAATAATAATAATAATAATAATAATAATAATAATAATAATAATAATAATAATAATAATAATAATAATAATACTGAAACGTAACTCATAGAGATAGACAAGATGCATATGATGACTATGCAAAAAATACAGCTAAATTTTGTTGTCTCGATAAAGGTTAATATATGTATGCAAATTTAAAGAAAAAGAACAACAACAAGAACAAGAACAAAAAGAACAAAAGAATAAGAACAAGAAGAACAAGAACAAGAACAAGAACAAGAAGATGATGATGATGATGATGATGATGATGATGATGACAAATTACCACCACTAACACCACTACCACCAACACCACCACCACGACCACCACCACCACCATCAACAACAACAACAACAACAACAACAACAACAATAATCCCACCCTCCCACTCGTAAACCCAACCAAACAATAAAACCCAAAAAGAAAGAGAAAGAGAAAGACAACCAGCCCAACATACATACTAAGAAAGATGGGTGTGTGTGCACGGCGTTCCTAAGGGCAAGGGCTGCGGCTGTGGCTGTGTGCATGTGCATGTGAATCCTAACTCGACCTTCAGTGACGTAAAGAGCGAGGCAAGGTCCGCTCAGCCCGGGACGTGAGAAACACTTGGCATATTCAGCCCGAGCGAGGCGAGGTGGCCGTGCGGGGAGAGCTAAGCGGCGGGTGACACTTGGGAATACATGCATGAGACGGGGCGGCGGGTTTTTATTGGCATGCACGGCGCAGGCACTGAACATGGCGATGGGGGTGGTGACGATGGTGGTGGTGGTGGTGGTAGCTAACTGGTAATGGTAATGGTGATGATGATGGTGATGGCTGGGTAATAATGATGATGGTGATGGTGGAAGTAAATGATGCAAACACTGATAATGGAGTGGTGATGCTGATAGTAACTAGTTGGTAATGATGATGATGATGACGATGAGAAGGATGATAAAGCAATGGTGATGGTGATGGAGGTGGATGATGTAAGCAGTGATGATACACTGGCGATGATGATAGTAACTAGCTGGTAATGGTGGTGGTGATGGTGATGGCGCAGCAATAATGATGATGACAGCGGATGATGCGAGCACTGGTGGTGATGATGGTGGTGGTAGTGGTGGTGGTAGTGGTGTCATGATTGTGGTGAGGGTAATAGCAGCTGGTAATGATAATGGCGATAATAATAATGGTGATAATGGTAGAACAACTGACATGAAAATGAGAAATATTGATGCTCACCAAAAAATAATAACACTAACTGAAGTAAAGAAAAGAAAAAATCTCATGGGGTAAAGTAGATGGATAAAATAAAGTAAATAAATAAATAAAAACAACATAATCATATAGTTACAACACCTATCATCCACTTTCATATCCAGTTCTTACCGTAATCAAAATCAAAACCTAAAAAAGACAGAAAAATAAGAAAAAAAAATGAGCCAAGTTTCCTAGTTTTCCTACATACATTACCCCTGCAATATGAAAGTCGACAGGTTCAAAGACCCACCTGTACAATTATGCAAAGCTGGGCAGGTGAGGCCTCGTGTTTGGACTAAAACTCATCCCTGAAATTTGCAATAATGGTGGTGTGGTTAGGTGAGCTTACCGGTGGAGGTGGTGGTGATGGTGATGGTGATGGTGATCATGGTGGTCGTGGTGATGTGAAGGATGCAGCCAGTAATAGTGATGATGATGGAAGATATAGTAGGTGGTGGTGGTGTTGGTGATGATGATGGTGAAGAGTACAATTAATAATAGCGATGATAGTAAAGGATTTAAGCAGTATGTAATGGTAGTAGTAATAGTAGTGGCGATAAGGGTGGTGGTGATAGTAGTTATTGTAGTAATAGTAGTAGTAGTAGTAGTAGTAGTAATGAGTATAGTATTGGGTGACAGTAAACAGCGGTGGTGGTGGTGATGGTGGTAGCAGCTGTAGTAATAGTGATGAAGAGTACAAGTAATGTGGTGGCGAGGATGGCTGTGGTGAATGACGCAAGCAGTAGTGGTGTTGGTGAAGACGGATGCAAGCACTGAGTGGCGGTGGTGGTGGTGGTGGTGTGAGGCAGCCACATGGAGTGTCAAGTTTGTCCTTCCAAGGCCACGACCTCATCCCCGTCAGCCTCTCCCTCGTCCTGCTCACTCATCCTTCATTCCACCGCCCATTCCCCTCCCTGGCCCTCCTCTATCTTTCCTCATCACTCTCATTTCTCTCCATCGTCTTGCTGCCCGGCACTTCACCATCCCCTACCCTCCTCTTCTATTAACTCTCCTTACTCGGCTTGAGCACACACACACACACACACACACACACACACACGGTGTCTCTATCTCCTCTCCTCCCAGGCACTCCCACCCCACCACGGATCGCCTTCCACTCACCATTCCTCCTAAGTTCCTCTTAACTCGGCCGGCCGTTGCCCCTCCTCGAGAAGGCCGCCGTACCCGCCCGCCCCACGTACGACCTTCCCAAGGCCGCCCCCCACCCCTCCACTACGTACTACCACCATCACCATTACCAATATTTGAAGATTACGTCACCATTAGCTGCCACATTTTCATGGCCACGACGACTGTTCAAATGCGCATCTTCACCAGGTAAAGTTCGTGATTACTTCCAACGCTTCTTTCTACGGAAAAGTTCCCACAGGTGCAGGAGGCCGAGGTCCCAAGGTCAGGACGGCCTTGTAAGGGTGTGAAGGCCCTGCGCGAGTCAGGTGTCTGGGCGGGGCGGCCTAGCGGGCGTCGTGGGTGTGAGGTGGGTGCGCCGCCCGAGCCTCTGGCGGGACAGGCCCAGACGGGGTCGAGGGCCGCCCACTGCACGCCCACCACAAAGCTACTCTGTCACATTCCACACACCCGCCAGAGTCCTCTCTCAAAACACCCATACTGTCCCACGCAGGGCACGCCCCCACCATTGCACTACAGCACTACACCACGACGCCCTGCCAAACACCGCATTCCCCACTTACTACTACATGTGCTTACAGTTTAGCACATATTTGTCAAACACACACACACACACACACACACACACACACACTACATACATAGGTACAGCAGAGGCCCCGCACCCCGCCTTAACCCTCCCTCTCCCTACGCCGCCTCTTGACAGTTACCTCACTCCACTAATCCAATTGAAGCTGACACGACAGAGGGTTCTGCTGACGCCAAGGGGAGTGTCGTGCGTCTGTGGAGCGCTGACATGTCGACCTAAACAAATGAGTTACGGGAAACAAGAAGCTGACAGCGGCAGTGTGTCTTTGCTTGCGTGCGAGTCATGTTCTTGTGGCGTGGCTGACATGAGGGGGTAATGGACCTAATAAGGACCCGCCCGCTCTGGTTCAGGTCTGGCCGGATAAGAGATAATAAGCAGGTTGGTTTACACGAGGAAGGAGAAGACAAGCGTTGAAGGCACTCCAGGTTTTATATCATTTCTTAATCTTACCCTTTTACTTTAGACAAACGAATACCTTGTACCATATTTACAGCACTTTTTTGGTCACAGAGACAGCCACTTTACTACATTTTCCTATTTGGTACAGAATATCGCCCCCAATTCTCTCATAAGCGACTGAATCTTCTTATAATCCTTACCATGCAACTCCTTGTCCCCTCTCGTCAGAAGGGTGGAGTGAGCCTTTGCTGCTGAGGAGGAGAGGGAGGAGAAGCGGACGACCCACTCCTATGTTACACAACCTCGCCGCTCAGGGATGCAACTCGCTGAGGCAGGAGATGATCTTAACGTTGCCACTTGTAAGGGACTGATCGAGGATATAGCTTCATTTTCTTCTCAGTAATTTGTAGGTTAGGTTGTGCACTAGCCATGAGTATTGAGACCACTGAAAGAGTGTCCATGCTTGTTTGTCTGTATTAATTAAGTAGGCAAATGGGCAGGGTCGTCCTCTCTCTCTCTCTCTCTCTCCTCTCTCTCTCTCTCTCTCTCTCTCTCTCTCTCTCTCTCTCTCTCTCTCTCTCTCTCTCTCCTCTCCTCTCTTCCCCCGCCACCTCTCTCTCTCTCTCTCTCTCTCTCTCTCTCTCTTCTCTCTCTCTCTCTCTCTCTCTCTCTCTCTCTCTCTGAATGTGTGTGTGTGTGTGGTGTGTGTGTGTGTGTGTGCATAACGCCAAGGAGTTCCCATCACTTTCAAATCGCCCTTCACGATGCACTTCTACACTCGTAACTACAAGTGCACACAGTATGGGCCATCCTTCACTCCTCTTCCTCAGCCATCCAACACACCTAGAGGAAGACACAGCTGCCAGATCTTCCCACCCAGAAACCGACGCGATAATGTGACACGCAAGACAGATATGAAGACGAAGCAACACTTACGAGGTATAATCATACAACCGCAATGTCTCCGGCGGGATCATGAAATTAAAGACGATGAGACAATTTTGACATCAAGGAAAGGCGGAAGCAATCTCTGTTGTTGTGATGGTGAGGGCGTAGGGGGATCAAGGCTGAGCTGTTCCCGTGACAGTTACACACTTTTGATGCCCCGGGATAACTGAAGTAATCAAACTGACGCCTCCACTACGTTGGCATTCCTCCAGTGTGTCCTCAGCCTCGACAACTTATGTAGTACTTGTGAGTGTCAGGGTCGTGGGTCCTTGGTGGTGGTGGTGGGGTGGTGGTGGTGGTGGTGGTGGTGAGCGTGGAGGCAGTCAAAACGTCAAAAGCAGTGAGGAAGTGGGCTGCTAAATGCCACGTGATTATACATTGGCTGGCGGTTTTGCACCTTTCTGAGAATACCTATTATTATCACACTTGTATCAGTTCATTATACATTCAGACATGTTGCTCATAATGTCAACATACTTACATGAAGCTTTTACAGCTACGTATTTTTTTTTTTTTTTATTTACTGCCAAAAATTTTAATGGTTTATCTAGATGTCTAAATAAACGTGTTGATATTTACTACCATCTAATATCTGTAGCTGGTTAAGTGGTTAATCTGAAGCCCTTAAATTCACCCTGGTAACACTGCAATCTCCTCGACTGCACTCAGGATCTTGTTACCAAAACACATAAAAGCATCAAAACATGGCTTTTGTAGGTTTGGCTCCAAGTTGCAAAAGATCTGGAAGGTTTATAGGAGGTAGTCAAGTGTTTGATTTACACTCGTGCAATCTTGGCGTGGCAACTCCTCAGTAGGCTATTTTCTTTACGAGGATGCTATTGTGACCTTGAAATCGGCCTTTGCTGTGCATATCAGTTCGTAATACTTCATACAGTGCTTACAGTTGATCCTTCTCCTCTTTCCCAGGGTTAAAATTTTCTGGCTCTAGTATATTGCATAACCGTATTTCCCCAAGTGCTTTTTCTTCTTCCTCAAAAAACGAGTCCACACAGTGAGTGAGTTATATTTCGGAAGGCTCTTGCTCAACGTGACGCGGCGGCCACTTAGCACAGATTTCCCAGTTATTCTTCATTACTCAGCGAGGTCTCAGTGTGGCCTTCATGTTGCGGCTGGTATGTTTTGGGGTGCATTGAGTCATCTGTATCGTGCTTTCACATAATACTGTCCTCTGTGTTATAACCCCTGCGGCCTCTGCGTTGTGACCTTTATCCCGTGGCTTTTATGTTGTAGTTTATATTTTCATGTTGTGGCCTCTGTATTGTGATAGCTTTCTGTGACCTGCATGTTGTGGCCTCATATTGTGACCTCCATGTTGTGGCCTCATGTTGTGATCTCCATGTAATAGCGTCTATATTATGGCCTTCATGCTGTGACAGCTATATTGAGGCCTCTACATTGTGGCCTCTGAATTGTGACCACCATGCTGTGGCTTTTGTGATGTAGCCTCCGTGTCGTGACCTCAACATATATTGTGGTCTTTATGCCGCGGTCTTTGTGTTGCAGCATCTGTAGTGTGGCTCTTTATGTTGTAGCTTCTATATTTTGGCTTTTATGTTCTGTACTGTATGTTGTTTACTCCCTCTATGTTTTGGCCTCCATGTTGTGGCCTCCTATGTTGTGCTCCCATGTTGTGGCTTCTTTGTTGTGGCAGCCATGTTGTGTCCCTACGTTGTGTCCTCCATGTTGTGTCCCCATGTTGTGGCATCTTTGTCGTGGCCTCCATGTTGGCCCAGCACGGTAACATTGCCAGCAGCTTTGTCAGGATCAGAGCAGCAGCAGCCACCAAGGAACGAGACACTCCAAGGCCACGCCACTTCAAACACAACATCTCGTCGATAACTGCTTTAAGGAACCCAGGCCAGGCACGTACTCGTCATCTACACACAGAAAAGCAGCCCCACAAACACGTTAATCATCAGTACAACCAAATTACACCACCACGGGAAACATTTGCTTCATATTATATTATCATGAATAGCAACGTTCTGTCAAAATTTATGCACGCCCATTCACTCCTCATCATCATTCTTTTCCTTCATCCTTTCCTCCAAATGCAGCTATCCCATCCCCTCCTCCTACTCCTCCTAGTTGCCCCTTTCTCCTCCTCCCTTACCACATTCGCCCAAGGGCCTCCGTAAATCACGCTGAAAAGCAAATTAAGCAAATTGCAGCTGAGGAAGTGGACGAGGCGGGGCAATGGGTGCGTCTACGGTCCCCCTGACACAGAAGTGCTCGTGCTGGGTATGCTGAGTGCGTGGAACTCATTAAGGCAAGACATTGGAGTTATCGCGCCGAGCCACGCACATAAACACACCGAGGCTGTTACTATAAAGCATCTGGCACACACCATTCAAGAGAAGCCACGCCCTCACCCTCATTACAATTGGCTGTTGACTTAACCATCTCTGTCTTTAAGGATTGATACACCAATAAACTTCACGCTCTTCGCCTCTCCCTTCTCTCTCTCTCTCTCTCTCTCTCTCTCTCTCTCTCTCTCTCTCTCTCTCTCTCTCTCTCTCTCTCTCTCTCTCTCTCTCTCTCTCCTGTCTGTTCCTCCCCTTCCCGTCCTATCACCCCTCAGTGACCCTCTCCCTACACACACACACGCACACACACACACACACATACACACACACACCTGCTAAGTGATGATGCACATACTAAAGATCTATACAGACTGATACGGTGAGACAGATACTTTGAGACAGATTGATCGGCGAACAGATTGACAGATAGATACATACTTATATACACAGAATGAATAATGAAAGAGTGTCATTGAGAGAGAGAGAGAGAGAGAGAGAGAGAGAGAGAGAGAGAGAGAGAGAGAGAGAGAGAGAGAGAGAGAGAGAGAGAGAGAGACCGGTCTGGAGGATACATAGATATATAGATGAATAGATACATTAATAGGTAGATAGATAGGTAGCTAGACATGTAGATGGATAGCCTGAGAGACAGAGAGAGAGAGAGAGAGAGAGAGAGAGAGAGAGAGAGAGAGAGAGAGAGAGAGAGAGAGAGAGAGAATTGTAAGCTGATCTTCAAAGTGTCTCATTATGAAGGCACTTCGCACAAAGCCACCACACAAACAATCTCTCTCTCTCTCTCTCTCTCTCTCTCTCTCTCTCTCTCTCTCTCTCTCTCTCTCTCTCTCTTCATGTTGGATGTTTACACCCAATGTTTTCACTCCACCTTCACTCTTAGTACTCATTTCCAACACTTTTACACCCTTTCATCTCCTCCTCTTCCTCTTCCTCTCCCTCCTGTTCCTCCTCTCACAGTGTGTGGGCGATGCCTTATTACAGAACTCCTCTTCTTCTTCTTTCTTGTTCTCCTCCTCCGTTTCCTCTACCCTTCTTTATTCGTTCTTGTTCTTTCGTGTCCTATATTCATTTTCTTTCTCGCCTTCCTCCTTCCCCTCGTCTTCCCCCTCCCCCTCCTCCTCCTCCTCTCTGTAAGTGCCACGCTCCCGCAGTTCAAGGCATCAAGAGGAACCAAGATTCACAAACCGGGCGAGAGATGTCCCTCCCTCCCTCTGCCAGTCACGTGACCCTTCGTGTTGCCAGGCAGAGTAAACGACGCTAGGCAGTTCCTCCTCCTCCTCCTCCTCCTCCTCCTCTTCCTCCTCTTCCTCCTCCTCCTCCTCCCCTTCTATTCACACTTCCTCGTCCCCCTTTCCTCGCCACCTTCTTTAGTTTTCTTCATCTCCTTATCCACTTCCTCCCTCTCCTCCTCCTCCACTCCCTCCTCCTCATCCTCTCCTTCCTCTTCTTCCTCTTCTTTTTCCTCCTCCTCCTCGTTTATTTCCTTTTAATATTTTTTCTTCTTTGGTTGTTTGGTTTTGTTACGTATGTCTGGTAGTATGACAGAGAGAGAGGGAGAGAGAGAGAGAGAGAGAGAGAGAGAGAGAGAGAGAGAGAGAGAGAGAGAGAGAGAGAGAGAGAGAGAGAGATGAGAGTTTATAGTTTCATTGACATTCACGCAACAACCAAAACGCGGCCACTGAAAATATGCATAATATCATAAGTTCAAGGATTTGGCAGACACTCCCGACGGTGCCAAGCAATGACACGCCATCTCCTGCTGATCTACGGTGCCTGAGTGTGTGTGTGTGTGTGTGTGTGTGTGTGTGTGTGTGTGTGTGTCCGCCGCACTGTTTTCATCGCCTTCTCATTGGTACAGGTCAGAGGGCAGCTGGGGCGAGGGTCACGGGGACACGAGGTTTGGTGTTCGCTGGGGTGAGGGGTGAAGGGCGGGGAAGGGCTGGGTGTGAGACGAGGTGAGGCACAACAGAGCGGCCGAGAGCTCGTGGGGTGTGGTGCTGGCTCAATTTGGCTGCGGGAGATGGAACTGAGAATTAGAGTGCCACGGAACTGAGAATTAGAGTGCCAAGGAAGGATGGTAGAAAAGCAAGGTAAAGGAAAGTTGGGCTGAGCTGAGGGACAAAGGCTGGTTTGCGTAGACTGAGGGAGGTTCAAGTGTGGGTGTAATGATTAAATCGAGTTAAAGTGACAAGCAAGAAAAGAAACCTTGGCCGCGTAAGTTCAAAGGAAAGCCAAGCAGGAACAAAAAAAAAAGTGAAGGAGGAAGGAAAATATACCAATAGATCGATGAACGTGAGAGAGAATAAAGAGAGGTATTGAGGAGGGTGGCGGGAGGTGCAGACGTGGGCAGGGGAAAGAGGCGAGTATCAGAGAAGAGGAGGAGGAGGAGGGGAGTAGGAGAGGAGGAGAGGAGATGGGCGTCACGTACGTCGCTTCTAACAAAAAACATGTACCCGCGTCGTGATCATTAGTTCCCGACAACAAAAACAAAACTCAATAAACACATTAATTTAACAATGTCGCCCCCTAAATCTTCAATCCAAACACACCCGCGAAACATTAGGGATTCAGTGTTGTGTTTTGGTCGCAGCGACTTTCACCACAGCGCGATTCGGATGCCAAGTGACCGCGGAGGCTCGGCGAAGCTGGGAATGTGCCACCAGAGAGGGTCGTTCAACCTTCAATACACAAAATATTCCTCCAAATAGTTTTCCGCAGGTTCATGCTCTGCTATTTAGTCTCTTCTCTGACAGTTATTTTATTTATTTTTTTTCATAATGGCCTACAACTTCTTGGATATTTATTTTGGTTCTATACTTTCTTCAGTAATAATGTCACCTACTAAAGATAAAATTAACTTCATATTCTCCCTTTCTTATTCCCCGTGTGTTCATGCCAATATTTTTTTTTTACGGTCCTCCAAATGTTTACAAATGACGACCATATCAGCAGAAGAGAAATATGGTGTTTTTACTTCTTGTTTTATGGAGTAACAAGAAAATAAAGTCTGGACATAACAAAAACAAGATGGAGAGATGAGATAGGAAGTTTTGCTAGAATGGCCTGGAATAAACACACACACAGAGGCGAATGGAGAGGGCTGTGGGAGGTCTTTGTCTTGTAGTGGAGTCATGAAGACCGACGATTATGATTACTGATATTTACTATTATGCATTGACAACACCAGAGGAGGGGAGAGAGGTGGGTTGGCGTGTTTAAAAGGGAACTTACTCAGAACTGGTTGGTATCTTATGAAAGTTGTAATCATTGCTGTGCTACTAAACTTTGAGGATGCCAGTTATAAATATGAGCTTGTTTTGTTTACTCGTTTTTATCCTAGTTTTCTTATAGATTTATTTCTTACAATTAATTTGGGCAACTCGAGTTTGCAATATAATATCCTAATTAACTTCAGTGGTCTTGCAATCGTAAATCTGTCATGAGCACGAACCTCTTTCTTTCTTCTTAGCTTCCCTATGCACTCCCTTCATTGTTGTTCTCCTTCAACGAATTCTGTGACATAAACTTTCCTGCATACAACTGACCAAGATGACAGAGTGTAAATCTATTGGCAGCGACAGAAAATAGTGCACATCTATTTACTCCATGCACATACATAGATCACACTGGATCCAAGGAGCCCCGTGACCCAAACTAACGATGACTACCACTGGACACATCCCTCCATCACCATTAACATCTATCAGCAGCAACGTCGCCACCACCACCAGCCTTTGACTTAATATTTATCCATTTATTGCACGAAGAGACGTCACCTTTACCATCCCACTTCTCTTACTGCACATTACACACAGAAGATTACCACAGACAACCTCGTAAGGCCCAGAAAATCTGCTGCCATTTATTCTTTCTGTGTTTCTCTGTCCCTTTTTTAATCTTTACTCTTATACCTCCTATCCCTTACCATCTGTCGTTCATACTGAAAAACCCGTGCCGTTCCTCAGCTCAAAAACCTAAGAATACCCAAGTGACATGCAAACTAATCTTGAGACCCGGCAGGTACTTGGACTCGCTTGAAGGGCATCCCGGTTAATCACGTCGCGATCTTGGTCCCGATAATCTGTTCCGCGTCCAGCCAGCGTCCCCTGCGCGCCTCAGCAACTCCGCGACCACCAACACTAGCGGAAGCCCGACAGCCCCGCCTCGCGCACCGCTGCTCTCCGCCTAAACATTAAACATAACAAGAATAAAAGTTTACCCAAAGAATTTACTTTGTGTGTGTGCATGTGTGTGTGTGTGTGTGTGTGTGTGTGTGTGTGTGTGTGTGTGTGTGTGTGTGTGTGTGTTATTGTATATGTAAGCAGGAGGTGGGGGCAGGGATGGCGTTGGGGTGCGAGCAGTGTTGGGGCGGCGTGTTTACATAGAGAGGGGTCAGAGGGGATTCAGAAGGGTTCGGGTGGCTCCCCTCGGCGAACTCACTACAAGCGCTACAAAGCCTTCACACACACACACACACACACACACACACACACACACACACACTACAGCATGCCTTGTGTGGTGTGCTGGGAAGAGAGGGGAAGGATGTGGTGTGGCACTGCAGGACAAACTATGAGCTGTTGGAGTGACCGGGGAGGGGGATGCGTGAGGTGACCTGAGGGAGGGAGGACGCTGTGGGATGGAGACTTATCGCTGTCCAAAACCAAAACACAAGCGTTCCAAGTTGCAAATCAGCGATATTTCTCCGATGCAGCGCCAAACTTGCAGAAACACAAGAGCACGGTAATAGCTTCCTAAAATATCGGTGATGTAAAGGTAATTAAAAGTAATGAAAGCACCTACCCAAATACACACAGACTGAGGAAATGCCTTGAGAAAGCAAGAACACGCAATAAATCACAAAGAGGAAAGAAAGAAAGAAAATGCTTGCCGTAGAAAACGTTCTTCGAGTGTATGTTCCGTAAGCCAATGGGAGAGTAATGTGCCAAGTTCTGAGCTGTGATTGGCCGGCGGGGTGGCGCTACCCGAGCCGAGTAGCGCAGGGGCGGGTGGTGCTGACTCACTCGAGATGCTCTTCAAGACGACCTTGGGTGCTCTCCTCGACTAGGCCGCGTCTTTCACCCTTCACCTTTCCTCCCCATTCCTCCTGCTCCTCTCAGCGCCCCCTACCCCTGGCCCTTCCCTCCTCTACTGCGCGTGTATCCCGTCACGCTTGGCACTTGCTTGGCCATACCTGCCTACACCCTTACTGTTGTTGCTATTGTTGTTGTTGTTGTTATTGTTGTTGTTGTTGTTGTTGTTGTTGTTGTTGTTATTATTATTATTATTATTATTATTATTATTATTATTATCATTATCATTATTATTGTTGTTGTTGTTGTTGTTGTTGTTGTTGTTGTCGTTGCCCTTTGCCTTGTGGTGTTCCTCAGCAACCTTCTGTCCTTGCGCCGTACCCTGCCCTCCCTTCCCTCAGCTGCAGCCGGCATGTGTCGCGGTGATGGCAGGGGTGTTCTCTGTCTTCCCCGAGGATGCCTGTGCTAAGTCTCGACTAAGGACGCCATTTATATCTGCCCTCCGAGTTTCTAAACTTTTATCGTGTCCACAGGAGCCGCAGTGCAAGAAGTGCTTGATGTAACTGACTCCTGCTCCCTCGGCGGGTCCACTAAGCTGCTCGGAAGAACTGCGTCTCTGTCCCGCCCTCGCCTTCACCCACGCCGTGTACATTCCAATGATGTTGCTCAAGCTCTAATTTCTATAAGAATGAGGACGCGTTACCCAGGCAGTATTATCATTATTGGTCTTCTCGATGAGGGAGAGTAATACGTAACTTGTACCTGGTAATTAACGCCGCTTCTGAGTGGCGGCTCTGTGCCTGTAACAACGTGAGCAGCGCTGTCCTGGCGAGGACGTCACCGATACTCTGCAGTTTGACCGGTCGCTGGCTTTTTGACCACAACCGACTGTGTGATTTATCGGTAGTGTTTGAGACATGAGACATGGAGGAGGCAGGCGGTCAGCCTTCTGAGAAGGACAGGGTCAAGAAAAATTAATCTGGCGTCTGAGTGACCGTGATGCACGGCGGTGGGGCGTGCTGAGCGGGTTAGCCAGGGTGTCAGGACGGAGCCGGGGTGGGGCGAGGTACTGAGGGCCTGGCCTGGCAACTAAGGCAGGTGGCAAGCTGTGGCTCAACACGTGCTGCGTTGTTTCGCCGCGGGTGTGCTGGGTGTGCTGGGTGTGCTGGTTCGTAGGGTCACAAAACAAACGAAACACACAGCGCCATGCAAGGCAGAATAAAGAACAAGAGCCTCTAAGACCTTGTCCAGCGGTCTCTTGTCTGGCGTTGAATCTTAACCAGACTTCTCATGTGGACGGAATGATGTGGTGATGGGCGCGCTGTGGTTGACACTCACTCACAGGGCCGCGCCTCATCTGGTAGACAGTGAACAGCCACCAGTGACTCACGAGATACCGGGCCTGAAGGCGGCAGAGGTCAGGGTCTGCCCGCCCCGCTGCATCCCAGAGCTCCACACCGCACCGGCACCGCTGTCCTCCGGAGGAGACAGAAGAAGGCACGACTTCCTGCGGGATGAGAGCGACGCCCTCAGCTTACATATTCCAATCCAAAATGGCATCCCGCTAAGCTTAACGGGTCCATTATGCAGCCCCGGCAGACGTGCAGCCCCGGACGACTCCCCGGGGAGGTAACTAGGGCGGGGCGGGGACCAGGAGGGCGGGATAATTGGCCCTTGCACTGAAGATAAAGTGTGTGTGTGTGTGTGTGTGTGTGTGTGTGTGTGTGTGTGTGTGTGTGTGTGTGTGTGTGTGTGTGTGTGATTTGCATTTGCTCTATTCCCGAGGAAATTAGAATACATGTAAGTGATAAGAAAGATATTAATAATAATAATAAACAGAGAGCTGAGCTGAGTACCTCTTCCCCAGAAAGACTTATCATCTCAAAGGAAAAGAAACAATCATAAAGATTTGTTCTTTTGCAGTGTGTGATGACACGTAAAATATGCGAAAGTTATCATCATACATACTAATGTTGGATAGATGGAATGGGAGACAAATAGATGAATAGATAGATAGATAGATAGATAGAGAGAGAGAGAGAGATAGATAGATAAACAAATTAACAAACTCACTGACAGACATGGACATAGGATAAACATGTTACTGTACATGAAGTTTACAGAGGAGAAAACGGCAGACAAATTCTCAGACGGAGCACATTTATTAGCATGGATGAGGCACGGGAGGCATTGGCATCACGGGGCAGAAGTTACCGCTCCTCTCTGGCCGGCGTGACGGGAAGGCGCTTAGACTCCCGCTGGTGCCCGTCAAAGGGACTCCCTGACGAGCGTAAGGCAATACTCCGCTGATTACTTCATGACAGGAGCTCTCTCTCTCTCTCTCATCTCTCTCTCTCTCTCTCTCTCTCTCCCTCTCTCTCTCTCTCTCTCTCAGCCTTAGCTAGAGAGAGGGTTTAGAGGGAGTCTTCGCCTCTACTGCCTCTACTCCTCGTAATTCAGAATAGTGTAGCTCACCACAAACAACCTCATAAGGGCCAACAGGTCTACTACAATTTGCTTTTTCCTTTGTGTTCTTTTGTTCTCTCTCTCTCCTCTCTCTCTTCTCTCTCTCTCTCTCTCTCTCTCTCCTTCTCTCTCTCTCTCTCTCTCTCTCTCTCTCTCTCAACGTCGGAAGCAACGCAGAGTAATATTACATAAGGCAGCGGCTCGGCTCGCCCGCCAGGAAGCTGAGGCGAGGTTATTGAGACACGTGCTTGGGAGCGAGCTTGTTGCCAGCATACACGGAGGGAGTTTTCCGACATGGCTTCAGGCGCCGCGTGACGAAGGGAGGCGAGGGAGAATGAGCTACATACAGAGATGGCCTGGGATAAGATACAAAGAAGGTACGGAACAAGGAAGCAGGAGACAGAGGAGGGTTCAGAGAGACAGAGACAGAGAAGGAACCCGCGGGAGAGATGGCGTTGTGGAGCCACAAGGACCAACTGTTGCCGGCCAGAAGGTCGAGCACCCGAACGTCCAGCAGGGCCTCGGGGCGGCCTTGTGCGCGTCTTGTTATCACCCGCTCTGTAAACACCCGAACGGCAATTAACGCGCCTGTGTCACATCATCAACAAAAACAAAGGAGTGTGTCCTTGTTTTCGTGGCTTACTTAAAACAATAGAGCGGAATGTGAGTCCGCCTGCCAGGAGACCGATCAAGCATTGACCTTCACGTGGCCAGCAGGACGATTGACGACTACTGCCACCTGACGGAGGAACCGCGGCGCCACGGCTCCTCCTGTCCGGGACTTATGCAGTGCGGGGCTGTGGTGAGGCCGTGAGACACAGGATCCATATGACAGGCATCGTAGGAGTAATGGATCGCAGGAGTAAGGATCCTGGCGAAACATGACTGTTCCTTGGGTGCGCCGGTAATTGAAGATATGATGACACTAGCAGTAGTAATACATCGTAAGAGTAATAGCACCAGCAACAGCAGCAGCAGCAGTACTAATGATAATAATAAGTATTATTATTATTATTATTATTGTTATTATTATTATTATTATTATAACAATAATAATAATCTTAACAATAATAATAATAATAATAATAATAATAATAATAATAATAATAATAATAATAACAATAATAATAATAATAATAATAATGACTCACTATAATAGCATCAGTATCATCATCATTAACATGACAACAAAATATAAACAGACTTGAATGATGTTGATAGAGACTGACGGTGGCAGGAGAGAGAGAGAGAGAGAGAGAGAGAGAGAGAGAGAGAGAGAGAGAGAGAGAGAGAGAGAGAGAGAGACTGCTGTGGATGTGGGATAAAGAAGGGGAGAGATTTTTGAGACTGGAGTAGGGGGAAGAAAGGAGGCGAACGTGGCAGGGAGGGCGTGTGTGTGGCGGGACTATGGTGGGGCTGTAGTGGGAGTGTGGCTGGGCTGTGGTGGGGCTGTAGTGGGAGTGTGGCTGGGGCTGTGGTGGCGCTGTGGTGAGTACTGTGCATGGCTGCCTAGCGCTGTACATCACCTTGGTGGCGCGGCGATGTATCTTGGTCGTGTTGCTTTGTGATATCTCCTTACGCAAACACAACTGCTGTCCCCTGCTCCTCTCCCCTGCCCTCCCTCCCCCTGCCTCTCCTCATACCCCAATATCCTTCTTCTCCCCTTTCCCTTCCCCTCACTTTAGTATCAATCCTTCTCCCTTCCCTTTTCATCTACCCACTTGCGTATCCTTCCTCTCCTCTTCTCTTCCTTCTCACCCCTTCTCCCTCTTCCCACATCTCCAATATCTTCCTCTCCTCCTTTCTTCTGTCCTTACTTCTATATCATTTCTTCTCCCTTCCATTTTCATCTCCCCACTTCTGTATCATTCTTTTTCTTTTCCTTCTCTCTCCACTTCATTATCTTCATCTCTCCTTTCTTCACTTTCTTTCTCGCTCTCTGCCTCCTTATCCTTAATCTCCCCACTCCCCTTTTTATTCCACTTCTCTTTCATCTATTTTGTCCACCTCCTTATTCTTTCTCTCCCCACTCCTATGTTCTTCTTTCTCTCTTTTCTTCTCTTCTCCCCTTCCCTTTATCTTATTTCACTACCCTCTTTTTTTTATTTTCCTCTTCTCTCCTCGCTTCCCTCTTTTATGTACTATTTTCCTCCTCCCTCCCCTCTCTCTCTCCCCCCCCTTTCCTTTCTGCTTTCCATCCCTCTTTTTCCTCCTCTCTATCCTTCTGCCTCCCTCTCTCTCATCTTTCTTCACTTTCTCTCTCTCTCTCTCTCTCTCTCTCTCTCTCTCTCTCTCTCTCTCTCTCTCGTCTCTCTCTCTCTCTTCCTCTCTCTCTCTCTCTCTCTCTCTCTTCTATGGCGCATCTAGTCCTTCCCTCCTTTTCTCGTGCCAGTGCCCTCTTCCCTTCCTCTTGCTCCTCCTCCTCCTCCTCCTCCTCCTCCTCCTCCTCCTCCTCCTCCTCTTCCACACCTCTCTTTCATCTCCCCGATACGGTACTTCACCTCCATCTCCTTTTTTTTTGTTGTTCTTTTATCCCTATCCCCTTCCTTCCCCTCTCTCTATTTCCTCTTCTCTTCCTCTCCCACTCCTCGCCTCTCTCCTCACCACAGACTGTCTGGTGAAGACGCTACTCCGTCAGCCGCGATAAACACAAAAAGAAGGAGGAGGAGGAGGAGGAGGAGGAAAAGAAGATGAAGAAGAAGAAGAAGAAGAAGAAGAAGAAGAAGAAGAAGAAGAAGAGATGGAGGAGTGAAAGATAAAAAAAAAGATGAGGAGAAAGAGGAGGAGGAATGAATTACTGGTTTCAAATTTCAAGTTTTTAATATCGTTTAAGTAACACTCCAGACTCAGTGTTTTAAGTCTCGCCCTCATCTCCGCTGTGCCTGCTCTCCATCTCTCTCTCTCGCTCCCTCCCTCCCTCCCTCCCTCCCTCCCTGCCTTCTCCTCCTCCACCTCCTCCTTCTCCTCCTCCTCTTCCTTTTCCTCTTCTACCACCAACAATCTCTTCCTTCCATTCCCACTTCTTTCTTCCCTCCATCACCATTATCTTCACACTACCATTGTTTCTTTCCTTCTGCGAGTGTCTCCTTCCCTCCACTACTCTCCTCCCTTCCCTTCTCCTCCACTTCCCCTCCATCATTGCCTCGTTCTCTCCACTACTGTCCCTTCCCTCCATCACTGTCTTCTCCCCTTCACCACTACAAACTCCTTCCCTCCACCACAACTACCCTCCATCTTCCCCATTATTATCCCCATCCCCAGCTTCTCTCTCTCTCTCTCTCTCTCTCCTCTCTCTCTCCTCTCTCTCTCTCTCTCTCTCTCTCTCCTCTCTCCTCTCTCTCTCCTCTCTCTCTCTCTCTCCACTACCTCCCTTGCGTTTCCCTCCCCGCCTTGTGTGTTCGTTCTCTTGCCCCTCACTCAGCACCTCCGCGCCCCCCTCCTCCGCGCCTTCCACCCCCGCGTTCCCTTGTTTATCAAAGACCTCATCATCGAAGTATCAACATCATGAAGGAAGTTCCACGAGCAGTCTCCGGCCACTACCCGCCCTCAACTTCGCGGCGCAGTTAAGGATCTTATTCAATGCTACTAATTTTTTTCAGTCCAATTCCTGCTTGAGTTACCCCTTATTGCCCTCAAAGGAAAATGGTCTGAAAATATTTTTACTAATGAGGTTTTTCAGCCACTCTTGAAAGGCGTGGCTTCCGCTTGGGATCACCCAGCGCTGTGTGCTCTCCAAACACGAGGCCGCGTGGCTGGTTGGAAGCCTGACGTGCACTTACCCTGGGAAGTGATGTCATATTGTACAAAATGGTCAGAACAAAAAGTCAGTAGCAGACAATTATCCGCTCTTATTACATTCTTGGTTCTTCTTGGTCTTTGCGGAGCTCTCCATATAAAGCAGCACATGAGAGCTTATGTTGACAATCATTCGATTTGTCAGAATGATGTCCTAGTGACATCACTACTCCAGATAGCTGAACTCTCCTGCAGGAGATGCAAATCTTACGTGGACGACGATGCGATCAATTAAGAACGTACGTTTCCAAGTGGTTTAATGAAAAAAAAAAAAGTGAGGTGCGGCAGCCGCCACGCAACACGCCACGCACGGGAGACACGCACGCGAAGCAAGACGTACTAAAGAGAAAACGACAAAACTGCGTCTTCAGTCCTTCATTAAGCGGCACATGGCAGCAAGATAGGGGCGAGGAAAACATAAACATAAGACGCAAAAAAAGAAGTGTATGACAACAACAGAGCTTGTCCCATGCAGGTCTGTTTGCACTGCAGGCCACCTAGGAGGCGCTGAGAAGACGACTGTGCCGCTCACAACACAACCTTTGTCATCGCTCACTTGGGGATGGGTAGAACAACGACTACTTTGACAGAAACCCTCTAGTTCATTTCCCTCAAGAGGTGCGGATGTCCTTCACGGGGATGGTGTCAGTGCAGCGTTTCAAGGTCATCCAGCAAGGCAGCAAACGGAGCCGCCCTTGCACGCCCTGAGTTTGTGGGACGTGCGCGGCATCAGGCAGTCTCCGGGAGGGTGGCGGCGGGCGGCACAAGGGGCGGCTGTGTGGCGTGTGTGTACCAGCAGGAAGTGCCCACACGGGAAAAAAGTGAACGCTTTAAGCATATCCGTCATATGAGACCCTTAAACCTTCGACCGCCTTACCCCCGCCCTTGACTCCTCTTTACCGCCTGTGCTGTCTGTCTGTCTATTTATATGTACAGGTTTACAGAGATGCTCGTATCTGTTTTCGAATTTTCCATCTCTCTCTCTCTCTCTCTCTCTCTCTCTCTCTCTCTCTCCTCTCTCTCTCTCTCTCCCTCTCTCTCTCTCTCTCTCTCTCTCTCTCTCGCTTATTTTATCGATGACGGTGCTGTGACCTCTGACCTTTAAAAACTTAATAAACATGCGTGTGCTGTGAGAAAAGGGACGTGGTTTGTGGTCTTGAAAGATAGAAAAAAAAAAAAAAAAGACGTTTCCTCCTTACGACCCAACTTAAATCTACCATATGCTACTCTACTTCATGCATATCACAAATTGATACGTTAAAAAACTGATACTCCTCGCCGGAAGACACGGGTTTAATTTCCGTGGTCCTAGTTTGTGTGTGTGTGTGTGTGTGTGTGTGTGTGTGTGTGTGTGTGTGTGTGTATAAGCGGCACCGCACAGACACACACGAACCCACGCCGCCCCGTGCCATCAGACGTGTCGCCGCTGATTTCAACACATCGCACTTTGTGGCTCGAAGGGCACCACCTCGATGAGTGATAAGGCGTCCGTCTCTTTTAGTCTTTTGCTGGTTCCCAATGTTTTGGTTATGATAGTAATAATTATATTGAGTCAGCAGCACCACCAGCAACAACAAAACAACAACTACTACTACTACTACTACTACTACTACTACTACTACTACTACTACTACTACTACCACTAATACTACTACTACTACTGCTGCTGCTGCTGTTGCTGCTACTAACTACTTCTACTGCTACTACTACTACTACTAGTACTACTACTACTACTACTACTACTACTACTACTACTACTACTACTACTACTACTACTACTACTACTGCTACTACTGTTACTACTGCTGCTACTGTTCTTGCTGCTCCTGTTACTGCTGCTGCTGCTGGTGTGTAATACTTCAATAGTTATATATATATATATTATATATATATATATATATATATATATATATATATATATATATATATATATATATATATATATATATATATATATATATATATATATATATACTCGTATATATATATATATATATATATATATATATATATATATATATATATATATATATATATATATATATATATATATATATATATATATATATATTTCCAAACTACCCTCCTACGGATTCTATCCTTCTCTCTGTAACTTCATCTCAAGTTTCCTTTCTGACCGTTCTATTGCTGCTGTGGTAGACGGTCACTGTTCTTCTAAATCTATTAACAGTGGTGTTCCTCAGGGTTCTGTCCTGTCACCCACTCTCTTCTTATTATTCATTAATGATCTTCTGAACCAAACTTCTTGTCCTATCCACTCCTATGCTGATGATACCACCCTGCACTTTTCCACGTCTTTTCATAGACGTCCAACCCTTCAGGAGGTAAACATTTCACGCAGGCAAGCCACAGAACGCTTGACTTCTGATCTTTCCTAAAATTTCTGATTGGGGCAGAGCAAACTTGGTATTGTTCAATGCCTCAAAAACTCAATTCCTCCATCTATCAACTCGACACAACCTTCCAGATAACTATCCCCTCTTCTTCAATGACACTCAACTGTCCCCCTCTACTACACTGAACATCCTCGGTCTGTCCTTTACTTATAATCTGAACTGGACACTTCACATCTCATCTCTAGCTAAAACAGCCTCTACGAAGTTAGGTGTTCTGAGACGTCTCCACCAGTTTTTCTCACCCGCCCCCCAGCTGCTAACTCTGTACAAGGGCCTTATCCGTCCATGTATGGAGTATGCTTCACATGTCTGGGGGGGGTTCCACTCATACTGCTCTTCTAGACAGGGTGGAATCAAAAGCTTTTCGTCTCATCGACTCCTCTCCTCTAACTGACTGTCTTCAGCCTCTCTCTCATCGCAGCAATGTTGCATCTCTAGCTGTCTTCTACCGCTATTTTCATGCTAACTGCTCTTCTGATCTTGCTAGCTGCATGCCTCCCCTCCTCCCGCGGCCTCGCTGCACAAGACTTTCTTCTTTCTCTCACCCCCTATTCTGTCCACCTCTCTAACGCAAGAGTTAACCAGTATTCTCAATCATTCATCCCTTTCTCTGGTAAACTCTGAAACTCCCTGCCTGGTTCTGCATTTCCACCTTCCTATGACTTGAATTCCTTCAAGAGGGAGATTTCAAGACACTTATTTATCAATTTTTGACCACTGTTCTGACCCTTTTATGGGACTGGCATCTCAGTGGGCTTTTTTTTTTATTGGATTTTGTTGCCCTTGGCCAGTGTCCTTCATATATAAATAAATAAATTAATTAATTAATTAATTAATTAATTAATTAATTAATTAATTAAAAAATATATATATATGAATATATATATATATATATATATATATATATATATATATATATATATATATAATATATATATATATATATATATATATATATATATATATATATATATATATATTTATTTATTTATTTATTTATTTATTTATTTTATTTATTTATTTATCCAAGAAATCCTTACCTACCAAGACCAGAGTCGTATAAGGCGGCGCTGTGTGCGATGAAGCTGAAGCCGCTGCGAGGTGTCCGTGGCTCCCTGATTGCGGTGGCTGGGGACGCACCTTGAACCCCGTCAGGCGCACGCCGCACACACGCGTTGGGTGGCACTACGGGCTTGACAAAAAAAAATTAACAGCGATTAAAGTGATAACATCTTTAGAAGAAAACTTTTAATATTTTTAATAATTAAAAATAAAGAATAAAAATTACGTATAAACGTTTTGAAAGGATGATTTTGTTGACTTCAAAGGAAAGACACAGATGGTGGTCGTGGTAGTGGTGGTGGTGGTGGTGTTTGTGTATGTGTGTGTGTGTGTGTGCGCGTGTGTGTGTGTGTGTGTGTGTGTGTGTGTGTGTGTGTGTGTGTATTAACAGTTCCATAGTTGGATCTACAGGTAAAAACCTAGAAGAACAAATCAAGGTATACATTAAGAAAAACACCAGCGAGACACATTCAAGCTGTCTCGGAGTTTAAGGAGTCTGGGTTTCAAACTCTTGACATAATGAATTCAGTTATATCTGGGCACACGGCTCTCCAACTATGAGGTATTAGTCTTCTCGCCAGACACTTCATTAAGGGAACATCAATGTAGCAACGTTCCGGTATTTGATGTAATAAAGTTTATATTAATCTTATATCATTCAGATAATTAATATACTTTATCCTATATATTTTTCATGTATAACTTTTTTCAGTTATTAATTTCTCATTCTTTTCTTTCCTTCCATGAATTATTTTTCGTGCGTGTTTTTTTTCTTTCTGTCTTCGCAACCATAGAACAAAAACATAACATGAGAGAGAGAGAGAGAGAGAGAGAGAGAGAGAGAGAGAGAGAGAGAGAGAGAAAGGAGGAGAGGAAGAGATAGATAGACAGACAGACAGAGACAGAGACACAGGATCCCAGACATATCACGTTACAATACACGAGGCTAAAGTACAGTACTATAATAATTCTCACTCAGGATGGTAACAAAGCCTAGGAGCGCGACAATGACCGGGTAGGGACGGGAGGCAGGAGTGACCCCAGGGCGCGCCAGAGATACCCAGCAGATGCCGCGGTTCTGCATGAGCGGTGAGCAGCTGCCGGACCCGAGCGCCGCGAGGGAGGCCGCAGGGAACAGTGCCTGCCCTGAGCATGCGTGCGGCGAGGGGACAGAATTTAGTGTAAATGAAACCTGCAGAACTCATGAAGGTAGCGGACTGGTGGTGAACAGGGTGGAGATACGGAGAGCTGTTTTTCTTTCGTTTTCTTTCTTTTTTTTTTTTTCTCTCTCTCTCTCTCTCTCTCTCTCTCTCTCTCTCTCTCTCTCTCTCTCTCTCTCTCTCTCTCTGGATTTTTGTTCTTTCCTCTTATTTCAGTATAAGGATTGGAGTTTGCTTGCGTATATTCTTACTTCTGTCTCTTTTGTCTGTCTGCCAGTCTGTATTTCTCTCTCTCTCTCTCTCTCTCTCTCTCTCTCTCTCTCTCTCTCTCTCTCTCTCTCTCTCTCTCTCTCTCTCTCTCTCTCTCTCTCTCTCTCTCCCTTATGCATCATTTTAATTGGGACAAGATAATAACCAGGAAATTTAAAAAAAAAAAAGCGGTGAAGGTGGACCAGTGTCTGCCTAAGGACCTCCTCACTTGCCGTCCTCCCCTTCCCTTTGTTCTTCTCTCCCTGAATCACTGTCTGCCCTTCTGTCACAGACTCCTCTTCCCTTCCTTTTTCTTCCTTTCCCTTTTGGGTCCCTTCTTCAGTCCTTTTTTTCTCTCTCTTTCACAGGCTACTCTCTCTTGGTGCAGTCTTCTCTCTCCCTTCCCTTCTCTTCCTTTTCTTAGCTACCTCTTCCTCCTTCACTTCGTTTCTGTCAAAGCCTTCCAGTTTGTTATAGGGTCTTCTGTTTCTTCCTTTCCTTCTCTCACAGTTTTCCCTCTCCATTTCCTTTCCTTCTGTTCCTTTTGCCTCCCTTCTCTTCTATTCAACCACAATCCCCCTCCTCTCCCTTTTCTTCTATCATAGTGCTCTCTCTCTCTCTCTCTCTCTCTCTCTCTCTCTCTCTCTCTCTCTCTCTCTCTCTCTCTCCCCGTCGCGTCCCCCCAGCAGGTCCTCGCGGCGGCTGGCAGGGGCACAAGCACGGTGGTCTGGCGGCACCACCACAACACAAACACCCAGGCAGCTCGTGTAAAGATTTCTAGGTTAGTCAGTGATCCTTGTGGGCTCATGTATCTTCTGGTTTTTTTTCTTCTCTATTTTTTTCTTTCATGTCTCCGATGTTTTTTTTTCTTTCATTTTTTTTTCTCTCTCTCTCTGCCGTCTGTCTCGCTCTTTATCTCTCCCGGTTGTCTCTCGTCTCTGTCTCCAACTATTTTTTTTATCTTGTCACTCAACTAACCAGTTTTCTTTCTTGTTTGTTCTCCTTTTCGTCGTCGCTCGCATTTATTTATTCACTTATTTATTCTTTTTACTTGTTTATAGGTGGCCATTATTGTGTCGCCTGTCTATGTTGTCCTCTTCCTCCTCCTCCTCCTCCCTGTCGTGTCATCCACCCACCCACACACCCACACACACACACACACACACACCGATGCGGCGCCGCCTGACTCGTGTAAAATAAAACGAGAGGCTGAACACAACACCCTCTAACACGCACACAACAAATCAACAAACAAACCCCAGGAATTCACGCCATTATCTCAAAACACAAAAATGCGACGAGTGACGTTCCTATTAACTCCCCTTTTCACTCATTAATTTGTCTCAAGTAAGCGAGTATGAAGGAGGAAGAAGAGAAAACAAAAAACAATGAAATAATAAGGAATGTTTATGACTACCCCGGCAGATTATAATAGCGACGATGTTGTTGTTTTTTTTTAAGTTAGTGAAAATACTCTTAATTCTCCTGTCAAGAGTAAGTCACGACCTACAGTGCTAAAGTCCGTGTTTATGGTGATGTACCGGACAAGACGTTGAGGCACAGATCGGGACGACATGGGCGAGTCAAGAGGGAGGGAGGAAGAGAGCCATATAGTTAAAATGAGCGTGGGAGTTGGAAGCAGTTGGAAGGAGACCAGTGCGAAGACGGAAGAAGACCTGGTGACAGTGTGTGGAGGACGTGACAAAGATGAGCATCAGAGAGGAGACTGTGTGCAACTGTGAAAAGTGGCAGGGACTCATAAGCCGTCCAAACCCGTAAGGGAAAATAAGTTTAATGAAATTATTGTTGCTGATGATGATAATGATGATGATGACGATGATGATGATGATGATGCAGGTGCTGGAGGTGGTGGTGGTGAGGAAGAGACAAGATACATTTTTTTTTCTTTTGATATTGGAGTGTCAAAAAGAAAAGAAAAAAAAGTACATTTATTCGTCCGAGTAAAGAATGGGAGCCTCTGAATTTTTCGTATTAAGGAAAGATGAAGCCAAATAATTCACATCACCAAAATACTTAGATATGTATAACAGCTGCCCGTATGATAGTTTCAGTTTGGCAGCAGCAGCATAGTCGCGGCCACAAATGAAATAACCTCTATGTATGCACTGTACCTCCCCCCCCCCCCTCTCTCTCTCTCTCTCTCTCTCTCTCTCTCTCTCTCTCTCTCTCTCTCTCTCTCTCTCTCTCTCTCTCTCGATTAAAAGCCCTCTGATCTGATGCTGACTCATTATAAAACTCGACAACTCGTACATTCACTCAACTACTAATCAACTGTAAAATCCTCTTCTGTTTTGCCCCAGAATAAAAGTAAGTAATTATCAAACAAAACAAAAACAAAAAAAAAAAGGCAAGACGCAGCCCTCACAGAGACACGATCTTCAGACACTCCCAAGCATGGTGCAGTGAGTGTCTGTCTGTCGCCCCCCGAGGCACACATGAGTCCCCTCCCCACTTCCATCACCCCCCACGAGCCGACCCTCAAGCGTGCGTCTGGTGTGGTCATCAGCGGCCTTATCTGCAGCCCGCGAGAGCCTTCTAGACAAGAGTAATAGTTGGGTGGAAGGAAGGAATGTCTCGTGTGGTTTGAAGAGCGAGAGAGAGAGAGAGAGAGAGAGAGAGAGAGAGAGAGAGAGAGAGAGAGAGAGAGAGAGAGAGAGAGAGAGAGAGAGAGCACATAGCCACCAAAAAAGCAAAACAAATAAGCATCTCCACCCCAGTGAGTGTGACAGTATTTTGTTTTATTGTGACAGACATTGCTTTGTGTTACTAGGGATGCTACGTTTGGGGCTCTCTCTCTCTCTCTCTCTCTCTCTCTCTCTCTCTCTCTCTCTCTCTCTGTACAGCGGGAACGAAGACTATACGTAATTTGCTGAGTGCTGATGTGTCTCGTCGCCGCCACCGTGACATCAATGAAAACCCAGACATGTTCCTTCTCGTTGTGGTGGTGGTGGTGGTGGCGGTGGTGGTGGTCAATAAAATCTGGTCATGTTATTTCTCGTTGTGGTGGTGGTGGTGATGGTGGTTATGTTAATTTGCTCTCGATTCCTGTACTCTATTATTTTTTCCCCCATAGCTGAAATGTATAGTGATAGGGAAGAGTGAGGAGAGGCAATGAAGAGGAAAAAAATATGATAAATAGTGGATACGTTATATATAAACATAAAGTATGAGAAATGTCCTTTTTGCTGCCGTTACTTCCCCTTCTCCTCCTCCTCCTCCTCCTCCTCCTCCTCCTCCTCTTCCTTCTCCTCCTCCTCCATACTCTTCATAATTCTTCTCTCATCTCACCACTTTTTTCCTTATATATCTACAACTTCACGCTTCTCCGTACCCGTTCCATCTGAAGAATAAATTATATTCTCTCTCTCTCTCTCTCTCTCTCTCTCTCTCTCTCTCTCTCTCTCTCTCTCTCTCTCTCTCTCTCTCTCTCTCTCTCTCTCTCTCGTCTTACGCTTGTGAAAAGGAAAGAAATCAACACAAAAAAAAGAAAAAAGAAATCGAATAATAGGAAAGAAAAAATAAGACATGACTATAAATTTCTTTCTCTCTCTCTCTCTCTCTCTCTCTCTCTCTCTCTCTCTCTCTCTCTCTCTCTCTCTCTCTCTCTCTCTCTCTCTCTCTCTCTCGTCGTACGCTTGTGAAAAGGAAAGAAATTTCTCTCTCTCTCTCTCTCTCTCTCTCTCTCTCTCTCTCTCTCTCTCTCTCTCTCTCTCTGGGGGTCATAAATTTCTCCAGCACCTCAGTGACAACAGCAGCGGGAACATAACCCTAAGCTGTGTGTACAAACGCGTCTCGTTGCTTCCCCGGCACAGGGCGAAGCTGACAACGAGGCGCAGCGACGCGGATGTTGAGGCGGGAAAGAACACCCCGTCTCACTTTCACGCTATGACAAACCTAACGAAAAGTATGTAAATGTTTCTTTCCGCTGCGTTTTTATGCGTCTGACTTCTCCTACGGCCGCTAAAAGAATTATGGGGCACCACTTAGCTGTGTATTCTCAAACGCCTGTACTAGGTGTTTTATCGCGAGGACTTACTTGTACCAGGTTATTTGTAGTAGAAGTTACTGGAGTTCTCAAGTGTGTTTTCATTTTCCGTCAACAGTGGAAGAAAAAAAAAACTATTCACGTCTCATTGCGACTACGTACTTTCAACAG
>NC_087151.1:6150000-6160000 GCF_035594125.1 Scylla paramamosain | reverse complement strand
ATATAATATATATATATATATATATATATATATATATATATATACACACGTATTACAATTCTGCTGTTGAAAAAAAAATCCACAGCTCTCCATGAGGCACAGCATTTTGCTACTTTCTGTCAAGTTTTGTCTCCAAGCATTTCAATCTTGTATCCTCTGTCTGGTCTTCCTTCACCAGGCTTGGCAGCTCACGCTTAAGATTCAGCCAATCAGATTTTTGCTCCATCCGTTACCTGCTTGTCTCAACACTTTTCTTCAGATTTTTTTTTCCTTTAGTAATTTCATGATGATATAATTTACGTCTTATCTCTAATTCATGCTTATCTTCCTTGTATTCAAAGAGTTGTGTACCTTTGTTATAGTATCCTTTGTATATACTAATCAGATGTTTTCAGCTGATATCATAGCATGTATGTCTTGGAATTCGTGATGATCCCCGCGGCACTCTTCACGTGGGATCAGTGAGTGCTTCCTGTAACTCGACTTCGGCTTCCAAGATCACGATGGATTCTCCAGACCTTGAAAGCTATAAATGTTCTGCACTGACACTTATTCCTCCAGATTTACACTGAAGGTTTCTGGCAATATTTTCAAAACATGCAGTACATAATCTAGGTGATACTGTATCTCCCTGCCTCGCTCCATTCCCGATGTTGGTTTTGCTTGTGTTTTTATGTAATGTGATCACTGCTGCGTCGTTTGCATAAAAACTGTGAAGGAGGTTTGCTTACTTGTCATTTCCTTATTCCCGCAATGGACTCAGAACTGTTTATTGTTGCATTGAGTCGAAGGCCATCTCATGTTCATAAGCGTGGCTGAGCTGTGTTCTTGATTAGCCGTGCAGATGACTGTGTTGGGATCCATTTATTGATCCTGCCCGCTCTCGTGATTGCCTCCCGCCTTTTGATTCGACTAGTAATGAGGACTTAAGAACGGTGTGTGTGTGTGTGTGTGTGTGTGTGTGTGTGTGTGTGTGTGTGTGTGTGTGTGTGTGTGTGTGTGTGTGTGTGTGTATCTAGAGCTACAACATTTTATCTGGCAGAGCAGTTTGTGTCGACAGTAATGTGTTCAGTTTCAGTTTGTTTGTAACGGCGCCATTACACCAACATGTTTACACAACGATAAATGTCTGACAGTGAGCAGCGCGGCCTTGGTGACGACGTCATTTCTGTCAATGAATGTGTTTTCCTCCGCGATCAAAGCAGAGACACTCGGTCGACAGAATAAGTCACTTTTCCATCCATGCCAAAAATGCAACACAAAGTCCTCGGTGCAACAAACAGACTAGTGTGGCAGCATGGTGGTGATGGTGGTGGTGGTGGTGGTGGCGCCGCTGTTTGCCCGCCGCTGCCCACGCTCCCCTGAGGCAGGCCGGGAGGTGCCCCGCAGCAGCCACCACCTCACCCACCCGACACCTTATACACATAGCCTTCATATTATCATTATGCACGATATCAAAACAAGGAAACCTATTAAATCTCTCTCTCTCTCTCTCTCTCTCTCTCTCTCTCTCTCTCTCTCTCTCTCTCTCTCTCTCTCTCTCTCTCTCTCTCTCTCTCTCTCTCTCTCTTTCAGAAATTAATACTGCTGCCCATCTTCAGTTTCCTCACGTTTCTGCCAACTGATAATTATGACTTGATACTTCAAAACCCCTTCACTTATTGGAATGGAGCTTCGATATTTGTTTTTACGTATCTAATTAAAACCTTCATCACACACACACCCACACACCCACACACAGAGGCACTGGAGCAAGAAGCAAGAAAAAGAAGCGTGTCAACAAATGCACGCTAAGTAAAGGACGGGGCTTGAACACGTACGCACACAGACCGGCACCAAAGAGAAACACAAATCATGTTCAAGAAGCAAGGTCACACACACACACACACACACACACACACACACACACACACACACACACACACACACACACACACACACACATACACACTGACACACACACACACACACACACACACACACAGCTGAAGCCTCTTCCTCCACCGCCGCAGCCCAACGTTATTGCTTCCTCACCGCCCGTTAAGCCTGACCTCTGCCTCCTCCCACAGTGACTCCCTTCTCGCACTTCCTCGCCCACCACGGAGAGTCTCTTGCTTTTATCTTAGGCAAACAGGAGCGCCCCTGCCGACCTTCCTCCCTCCTTGCGCGCTAACCGCCGGGCGTGGCAGGAAGGGGAGGCGCTGAGGGCTTGCTTGTGTCCTGTTATCTACATAGTAAACTTCCTCCAACCCGGAGCTTGTGAGAGAGAGAGAGAGAGAGAGAGAGAGAGAGAGAGAGAGAGAGAGAGAGAGAGAGAGAGAGAGAGAGAGAGAGAATTATACTTTCAAATGAGTGCATCATTACTGCTAGCTAGTGTTCGTGTTTAGTTACAGAAGTTAGAAGAGATTGGATTACATTTTCCTTTGCCTACATATCAATGTATACCTGTAACAGCCAGCCAGTACTTTATAGATGACTGGAAGTTCATGTATACCACGAACACACACACACACACACACACACACACATTGTAGTATTAGTAGTAGTAGTGGTAGTAGTAGTAGTAGTAGTAGTAGTAGTAGTAGTAGTAGTAGCAGTAGTAGTAGTAGTGGTAGTAGTAGTAGTAGTAGTAGTAGTAGTAGTAGTAGAAACAGTAGTAGTAGTAGTAGTAGTAGTACCAGCAGTAGTAGTAGTAGTACTTTATTGACAAAAACACAAGTAATACAAAAAGATGGAATCTCGTTTTTGTTCATCTTAAAAAAATCGATAACATCTTGTAGAAGGGTCATAGCTGAGCCCAGACCAAGCATGAGAACGAAAGGAAAACTATAAAAACTCCACACAAAAAAAAAAAAAAAAAAAAAGAATAAAAGCTAAAAACCCACCCACACACACACACACACACACACACACACACACACACACACACACATGATCGCATCGCCTCCCGGATGGTGTGAACTTTGATCCTGTTTACCTGACTGACGTGTGTTATGAGCGGCCGTCAATCATACTTGTGCCTCCTCTGCCCGGCCGCCGCTCACCACGCTGTCTATAGGCGAGAGGCGCGGATTGGGAAATGTATCTTGCGCTGTTATACGAATTGACTCAAGATAACTTTTTTTTTCTTTTTCCTTTTATTTATAACATTAATTTTTACAGGTGTGGGTGGAATCAAGTCACGACAAAACTGTGGGGACAGAGAGTCTCAAATAAAAATAAGTAAAATAAAAATATCTTATAGTCAAGGAACAGGAATCGAAAAAAAAAAAATACGTATCCTTCAAAGTTTATGAATCGAGTCGTGGGACTTCTTGCGGAAATACATCCGGGTAAAAACTGAGGTCCGAACATTTTCCCGAGAAGAAATAATAAAAAACCTCGTGGGAATGAAAAATAAATAAATAAACATATAACAAATAAACAAATAGAACTAAAAATAAAGAAATAAAAACCAAGATTAAAAAGAAAACCTACACAAGAAAGTTGAAACTAAGATGACAATAATTATAGAAGTAAAAACCTGACGTAAATCTAAATGAACTCATCAAAATACATAAGCGGAGATAAATCCACCAACATTACAATCTTTGCATCAAAGATAATCACAACGAGCACATCACCTTTCCCCACGCCGCAAACACAATGTTGACTCGGGGGTGGTGGGGGGACGGTGAGTGCTGGGAATCATTATCAACCATCTAAATGACAAAACGACCCTTGAACTGCTATAGCTCCCCCTCCAGCTTAATGGCCTAGTGCAGGTCTGGAACATCACTTCAAAAGACACCGCCGACAGCAAAAGAAGTGATCGAGCTGATGAAACCTTTCGGCGCCTGCAGTTCTATCTCAGTAACATCGTCTAGCATTACTTAAGTGAAGTAACAAATGTCATGCTCTCATTAATGAACGCTTTTACCGCCATGGCCGTCCTTCGCTAACACTCACAGTCATAAAACTCTGTGAGAATTTGGTGGCGGAATAGCGGTAGAACTGCAAAGGATGGGAGTCACAGGAAGATGCAAGGGATAGAAGCAACTGGATGAGACTCGTACGTGCATGGCGCCAACATGTGGCTCTAGAGAAACGGCAAGAGGAGAAGAAGACAACTTGAAAACCGCGTAGGTTCTGCTCATACGCATCCTTAGAAATCTAGAGAAGCAGTGTCTGTGGACTTCTGAGGCACCTCTCATGTGCTCCCTCGGTGAAGTGTTGCAGCGCCGCCAGGGGATGAGAGGGGGCGTCTATCTACACAAGTCCACAAGGTTGGGTAGCGGCGGCACACCAAACGAGGGAGTGAAGCGGCAGGTAGTCCACGCACCGGTCCTATCACCCCATCACCTCACCCTCTCTATCGCTCCATCTCATTATCCCCAACACCAGTATCCTCATCACCGCCGCGTCCACCTCCCCCACCTCGCCCCCTCATCACCATATAGCACCAAACCCTTCACTCCTATCACCTCATCTCTTTGCCTCCCCCATCACTCCTCGCCAATATCCTTCCTCCCACTTCCTCTGCACCATACCAATGTATATGACTAGTCTTCCTCTTATTTTTCCTATTCCATTAACATCTCCACTTCCCCTTAACCATGCCCACCGCTATTCCCACTCCCACATGAAGGCTCCCATAAGCAATGATATAAAATGCTACTTGTAAAAATATAAACAGGTTACAGGATTATACTACCAAGTTAAAATGAACCAAGATTGTATCATCAAACGCAATGGGGAATTAATAAGAGGGAAAAGGATGCTGGATGTGGATTATGGACCCACCAGGCAGGAGGAAGAGAGGAAGACCAAAGGGTAGATTTGCAAATGCCTTGAAGGAAGACATGCGGGTGACGGGCGTAACAGAACAAGAAGAGGACAAAGTAAGGTGGAGACGTGTGATCCGTGGCTGTGGTGATACTTAACGGTAGCACCCAAAGAAGAAGACGGAGTTAGAGTGTCAACTGCATCAAGAAGTGCTTCAGAGGCCCTGGTTCGAGTCCCTTTTGTTGCACGGCCATTTCCTTACACGTGACTGAATGGCCTCCAATTGCCTGGACACTCAGCCAAGTCGCCTGCCTTTGGTTCCAGCGACGGCCAAGTAGAGCACAGCGGGTAACACGGGCTATAAAACCACTATCAGCATACCATCTGCCCGCGCCACCAACGCCACTCGCTCCACCACCAACAGCAGTGCGGGTGTAGCTTAACGAGGCCTTCTGGTGGTGCATTAACGAACCAACGACTACAGGAACAGCAGTAGTACTAGTAGTAAACAGAAGAAGAAGAAGAAGAAGAAGAAGAAGAAGAAGAAGAAGAAGAAGAAGAAGAAGAAGAAATAAAGTTTGAGTCCTCACGCCAAGTCGGGCTGAGGAGAAGAGTACGTTCACAAATGCAGAGAAGGAGGGCAAGTGAACCAAATCAATTGTATTAAATAAAGTGTTGGAAATTCAGCAAGTTACGAGCTACTGGTGTTCAGTCCACCTCGCTGCCATCTCCAACCCTGCTGCACTCCTTCCCTAGCACACACACTCCCAGCCATCACTGCGTCCCGCAACCCACCTCAACTCCGTACCCAGCATCGTTCCCTATTCTACTCTTCTCACTCCCTCCGCAGCACAGTCCAGTCTTCTCCCTCTCTCTCTTTCTCCATCGTACTCTCATCATCACTCCTGCTTTTTACTGTCCCTCAAACCTTTCCTATCACATTATGTTTCCTTGTATCCTTTCATCGTTGTCCTCCCTCACTCCACTCTTCCCATTCCGTCCATCACTGTTCTTTCCATTCTCTCCGTCCCACTCTGTCCACCACTGTCCTTTTCTCCCCATCTCACGACGCTTTTCATAAAGTAATATAATGTTTGTCCAGTTTTCTCGTACATACTTAAATAGTCGAGTTATGCATTCCTTTTTTTTTTATTACGTTTGAGGATGTATTTTATTATAGCGTACAACAGAGATTACTGTATGGAAATAGTTCTTCGGGATATAATAAATAAATAGATAAATATGAAGTGAAAGAAACACACACACACACACACACACACACACACACACACACACACACACACACACACACACACATATATATATATATATATATATATATATATATATATATATATATATATATATATATATATATATATATATATATATATATATATATATATATATATATATATATATATATATATATATATATATATATATATATATATATATTTGGTTTTAGTTTTTTTGGTTATAAATTTCTTTGGAATTTTTTTGGTTTTAGTTTTTCGTTTATAAATTTCTATCCTTTTATTCTGCCTGTAGTGATCATGCCAAGTTTCGCTCTAATGAAATGTTTTAATTAACTCCCTCAAAGTCAATGTCTTTTAAGCTTTTATCTGACATTTTTATGCGTGTGGTAATCACCGGTGTGTTTTTTATCACGCTTTTCAAAGCAGTGCTGCTCAGAAAAAAAATATATTTTCCTGTTGGTTCTGTCAAGTCGTGCTTTTGTTTTCCCTACCCGTATGCTGCACGCCGGAGCTTCCTTCACACACACCCACGTGCGCCACAGCACTGCAGAAATTCACAGCAGGGCACGGGATGTTAAGACACTACATGTATTATATTATTAAAAAAAAAAATTATTTAAGGTATTAAAGATGACATTTGTGTTACTCTGGCACAGACTCTCTGATCGTCCACCAGCTCGAGTTCCTGCCACACCGTGCTCCTTAATGCTTAACCCTTTATTTTACTGTTTATTTATTCATTTATTCGTCCATTACTTTTCCGAGAAGGGTTTGTGTGTGTGCTTAATCATCTTCAAAGTTTTCTTAGGTGTTTCGTGGTCGCTTGTGCAGTGTTGCACGATGACGCCTCCAAACAGTTTCCAGCTTTGATATCAAGGCGCAAATATTCGGCTGACTGACAGGCCTGATGGAGCAGTGACGTGGATTATTTCCATGCAAACCTCTGTTACCATGCTCATCCCAGCACGCGGCCACAAATCATATTGAAGAGGCTTCATAACTGCGCACAGCCTTGTACATTTCCTGTTTGTGGAGGGATGGCAAGACACTCTACAGCCACTCCACTTTTCCACTCCACCGTTACTGTACTGGCGACCACAGCACGGCACAGCATACCAGCTGAAATTGCTTATCCATGTTCACCATCAAAAGAATCGCGATGTGCATGTTACCTTCAAACGAGCCCTTTGTCCCAGTCTCGCGCGTCAGGACAGTAAGTCATCAGACCGCCCCTCCGGAATGTCTCGGCCCGAACCGTGGTGTTCATAACAATGCATATTTATAACAAAAAAAAAGAAGAAAAAAAATTTATTTAAATGCTGCGTAGAGGGCACGTGCCGCCGAGGCCCCGCACCCAGCGCTGCGTCCACAGTTGCCAATGGATTGCAGTCACCAGACGGAAATTCGGAAGATAAAAACGGGTTTGTTGCATCTCCGCCAGAGCGTCGCCGTGTGCGGAGAGGCGAGGAAGATAAAGGAGAAAATTGTCCATACCCTCCCCCCACACGGCCCGGGAACACTGCGACGCCTTGCCGTACCGTAGCACAGAAAAGGAAGAAATGCTACAAACATCTTGGGATCATTCCCGCAGGACTCCACGCATTTTCTTTTCCCTTCGTCCTTCACCCTCCCGCCCTCCCGCCCGCCCGCCCGCCCTTCCTCCCTCCCGCCGCCAAGGCCTCCTCGCCTCCCAGTCAGTGACCCACATCATTCCATTTCTCTACCTGCCCAACATTTCATTAAGGATGCAGCGAGCCACAGCTGGTATGCAAGCCACACCTGAGGCCTCGTTGTTATATCATCATTAATACATCGCGGCCAGTCGCCAGGGTCAAGATGGTCGGCAACACTGCTCGCCGGCGGTCCGCCCGTCACCGACACACGTACACACAAACTGCAGGTGGGTCCCGTTGAGCCAAAGGATGCTCCTATCTCTCTCTCTCTCTCTCTCTCTCTCTCTCTCTCTCTCTCTCTCTCTCTCTCTCTCTCTCTCTCTCTCTCTCTCTCAGCAATGAAAACTTATTTTTATGATTCTAAAATTTGACTCACATTATTTTGTGATTGTTATATGGTGTATATCTTCTTAGTGAGGCTGGAGAGTGGCGCGGCGATGGTGGACACACGGCCAGAAAGTTGGACACAGAGTCAACAGTACTTTACAGTGTGTGTGTGTCCGAGGGAGTCCGTGTATCTGAGGAAGTTTCTATTTCCAGAATTTGTGTTCTGGAGTTTATGTGTATCCGAAGAATACTTCTTTTTTTTTTTTTCAGTGTCTCGCCCTCCCATCCAACTCTTCATTATCCCACAATCGTTACGACATACTGAGGACAGAGATCAAAAGGAGTGTTCATTTATAACAAGGATACTGTGGACAGCCGAGGTCGTGGTGGTGCTGCGCCTGTTAATGGTCGTTAGGATGATCGAGACCAATACTTGCGGTGTGGTGTGTCACGTAGGCGCATGTAGACGTGAGGGATGGACAGGATCAGGTGGCAGTGTCGCAAGCAGGCAGACCCCAAGAGCAGGCAGAGGGTGACACGCGTCAGGCATTGCGTTCAGCCGTGGTCAGTAATCGAGTAACACACTGCATCTTTACTTTCACTGCATATATAGATTTCTCTAGATCTCAAGTCCCCATGATCTACCAGTTATCAAGTTTGTGGGGAGACTATCACCAGACCAAAGGAATTAAGACTGAGAGAGAAAACTAAACACAGTACAAGTGAATGCAAAAGATGACTCGACTTGTGACGGCAAATGTACATCAAGCTTATTACTGCCCACGCATTCATATTCCGGGAACCGAACATTCTTGTGAAAAAAAATAAATTGTTTTCATATGGAACATACACTTTGCTTGCTGCCAATATAAACATTAAAGGTTTGAATTAAATTAAACTTCCACCACCCGACACTTTCCCCGCTCGCAAGCACTGCCTCCTGCCCCCTGCCTCTTTGATTTCCGCTCGAATGGGTAGTCTCCCCAGCTCACAATAATGGACCATATTCTTAAACACTTCTGTGCTGTACCTCTACTGCATTCAAAAGCCTCTAGTTAAAGTTATACGGGTTTTTAAGGATGCTTTTATGGTTCTAGTGACAGATTAATAAGATTTCTACAGTATTAACCCGGCTAATCACTTCTGAGGCCTTCGAAAACAGTCGTGGTGAGAGAGCAAAGCGTTTCAGAATGTGGGTCAATGACTGTTTCTTACAAACACGATCGTGCTTAGCAGGACATTTAGGTTTTGTTATGATTTATTTATTTTATTTTATCTTATTCATCTATTTACTTATTTTGGTGGTGAGGGTTGAAATTGAGAATATAATTAGTGTTTGTTCATCACACACAGAAAAAAACACAACAACAACAACAACAACAGCAACAACAACAACAACAACAACAACAACAACAACAACAACAACAACAACACTTGCCACCTGCCCTGGAAATGGAAGTGCAAAGAACAAGGACGACAAGTAAAGCACTAAGAGCAATGGGGAAGAAGACATCAACTCTGACGAAGATATAGAAAATAAAACGTATTGCTTTATTTTGATTTGAGCCATTTGTGTAATATTATAACTGTAGTGTTGTATCTATGCTTTGTTGTTTGATATCATCACTTTTTTCTTGAACACCGTGCATTCCATAACATCACCTTTCCTTCGCAAACTTAGGCATACTCATAAGGTTGAAATAGAGAAGATGGCTTTCCCCTCTGAGTAACCAAGCCACGGTGGTGCCAAAACTGCTCGGGTCATTAATGGTGAACAACGTGCAGGCTATAATTAAATGAGAAAAAAATTAAGACCTTGACGTCTCTGCATTGAAGTGATGTGCCCTGTGGCGCGTGCCGGGCGTGGTCATAGTGACTTTGTGTGTGTGTGTGTGTGTGTGTGTGTGTGTGTGTGTGTGTGTGTGTGTGTGTGGGACCGCAACGACGACAACAACAACAATAATAACGACGACGACG
>NC_087151.1:6145000-6147500 GCF_035594125.1 Scylla paramamosain | reverse complement strand
TATCTATCTGTCTCCTTTTGGTCAATAGGTCTTATTAAAAACAACAAATTGCTAAATCTTATTTTCGCAAATAACTTAGAAGTTACTGATATGCAGAGGGCTCCCAGTGTATCTTTTTTGGTAGCTCAAGAAAAAAAATGGTGTACGTATGCATTGACAGCAGCAGCAGCAGCAACAGCTTTCTCTCGTCGTAAGATGGGCCTACGTACACTGGAGATGACCCTGAAGACTGAACAAACAAGCTTCACTGTGCTACCCTTGTGCTTCTCCGTCAGTCCATTTGTGGCCTTCAATCACCCACCCGCGGGACGTCCCTTCGTATACTTGCACCGAGAAAGGGAGAGGAAAAATGCGTGTTTCTTATACCGGGTACTTTGGCGGCGGGGTTTTAGAATGCCAGTTTTTGTTGTGGATCCGGGAGATGCCACGTGAATGTTGGTGGTTGGCTCCAGTGAGAGAGAGAGAGAGAGAGAGAGAGAGAGAGAGAGAGAGAGAGAGAGAGAGAGAGAGAGAGAGAGAGAGAGAGAGAGAGACGTACAAAGAGACATGCAATTACAGACAGACAGACAGATAGACAGAGACAAAGACCTACCGACCTACAGACAGAATCCAACAAATTTAGACTGACAAACAGACAGACAGACAAACAAACTGACAAAGACCTACAGACCAACAGACAGACAGACAGACAGAGAGACAGACCTACAAACTTAGCCAGACAGACAGACAAACACAGACAGACACACTGACAAGCAGACATACAAATAGACAGACCGAGACCCACAAACTCAACCAGACAGACAGACAGAGAGATAGTCGAATTGACATGAAAAAAACAATCATGTAAATTCTGAAAAGCTGCAAGAAGATGCATTGAGGGCGATCCCGTGTATGAATCAGCTGTGGAGGGAGGGAGGGAATGAGGGAGGGAGGAAGGTAGGGAGGGAGGGATTAAGGGAGACACGGAGGGAGGGGAGGAGGTAGCCACCAGCGCCACCACCTGTCTGGCGCCGCGCTGTCGCCTCTCCCCTCCCACCTCCCTCTCTCTCCTCGCCCCCGCCCACCCCTTCCATCTCTCCCCTCCCTCCCTCCCTCCCTCTCTCCCGCGTCCATGCAGCCGCCGTCTCCCCGCTTCTCACGCTCTCTCTCTACCCCCTCCCCAAGCACCCCCTCTCTCTCTCTCTCTCTCTCTCTCTCTCTCTCTCTCTCTCTCTCTCTCTCTCTCTCTCTGGTAGATTATTCATTTCATTTATACTCTACTTTTTAGTTCGCGTCCTCTTTCATAGTTTATCTGCCTTCCTCCTCCTCCTCTTCCTCCTCCTCCTCCTCCTCCTCCTCCTCCTCCTCTCCTAATATTCCTTTTTATCACCCTTGCTTTCATTACATCATCATCACTATTTTCCTCTACCTCAGATGCACTGGTGCCACGTCACTACCACCATTACCATTACTATTACCACTACCACTACCATTATTACTATTTTTATTATTACTACCAGGTTACTACCACCACCATCACCACCAACGATCTCATTCCTTACACTGACCCTAATACTATGACCGCCGCTACCACCATCGCCGCCGCCACGACCCAACAACAAGCCCACTACCACCACCACCACCACTGACACCACAGCTATCAACACCAACAGTAATATCAGCTCCTCCATCTCCACCACTATCAACAACAAGAACAAAAGGGGTCCCATCAACACCACTATACCCACCACCACCAGCACCAGCACCACCACGTCGTCGCCCAAACAATAACAATAACAGCATTCCCATCATCTCAGGTTACCACCACCACCACCACCACTGCCACCAAAAACAATAACACCACCAACAATAGCAACAATATCATCATCCACATCATCTCCTCCACCGACTCTTCCTCCACCAGTGTATCGGCTGGACATTCCACTGACGGACCCTTGGTGGTGGTGGTGGTGGTGGCGCCGTGGGTCGATGTGGGGGAGGGTGGAGGGGAAGGAAGGGAGGAAGGAAGGAATGGGGGTTAAGGGGTGTCGCTGCCGCACCTCACCAAGCACCAGCACCGTTTTCTTACAGCTGTGCGAGTGCTGTGTGCTGTGTGCTGTGTTGATCTGCTTCTCCGGTTTGTGCTGTGTGAGTGGTGAGTGATGTGTTGTGTGCTGTGTTGATCTGCTTGTCCGGTGTGTGCTGTGTGAGTGGTGAGTGATGTGTGCTGTGTGCTGTGTTGTGCTGTGGTGCTAATCTGCTAGTCTGGCGTGTGCTACAGGGATCTCCGCCTTCAACCCCCGTCAGGAGGAAGAAAATTTGCCTCTTTTCTTCCTTCTCTCTTCCTTTTCCTCTTTCTCTTCCTCCTTCTCCCTCATCATCATCATTCTTCTCCTTTGCCTTATAATTTTTTCTTCTTCTTCTTCCTCCTCCTTCCTCTCAGCCTTCCTTTCTTCCTCCTACGTCTTATTATTAATTTTGTTCCTCCTTGTCCTTATATTTACGAACGGCTCACTATCAT
>NC_087151.1:6032500-6137500 GCF_035594125.1 Scylla paramamosain | reverse complement strand
CACACACACACACACACACACACACACACACAAACGCAACTGTTGTCTCCCAATCGTCCCCTCCCCCTCACCCCCCACTGAGTAGCAGTATACCCCCCAACCTTTCGTCCTCCACGAAGCAGGAATGTCCCCCACAGTCACCCCCACCGAGCAGCAGGCACCCCCCCGCCCCCCGCCGACACCCCTTGCCCCCCGCTGAGCAGCACCACCCTCACCCTTGCAGGACCTCCCTCCCTCCCCCACCACCCCCGACGCGACTCCCACTAAGACTCCAAAAGCTCAAAAGGCAGTTGATGTATGTGTTTTCGGACCCCGGCAGCCGACCAGAACTGGGCACCAAACAGGCGAGTGAGGCTGGGACAGTAAGCAACGCAGGGACAACTCAGGGACATTAAGAGACACAGACACAAAACACAGGGACACAAGGCAACACAGGGACACAAGACAAGACAGGGACACAAGACAAGACAACACAGGGATACAAGACAACACAGGGACACAAGACAACACAGGGACACAAGACAAGACAACACAGGGACACAAGACAACACAGGGACACAAGACAACACAGGGACACAAGACAAGACAACACAGGGACACAAGACAACACAGGCACAAGACAACACAGGGACACAAGACAAAACAACACAGGGACACAAGACAACACAGGCACAAGACAACACAGGGACACAAGACAACACAGACACAAAACTACAGACACAAGGCAACACAGGGACACAAGACAAGACAGCACAGACACAAGACAACACAAACACAAGACAACACAGAAACACAAAACAACACAGGGACACAAGACAAGACAAGACAACACAGACACAAGACAACACAGACGCAAGACAACATAGACCCAAGACAACATAGACGCAAGACAACATAGACCCAAGACAACACAGAAACACAAAGCAACACAAGAACACAAGACAACACAAACACAAAACAACTTAATACTCTACTGTTGGGACTGGCACCTTCAGTGGGCTTTTATATATATATATATATATACATAACATTTGTCACCTTAGACCAAAGCACATCTTACTTAAAAATAAATAAATAAATAAATAAATAAATAAACACACACACACACACACACACACACACACACACACACACACACACACACACACACAACACACACACGGGTAAGGACACCAGACTGCACAGGAAAACCAGACTATACAGAATAGGGCAACAAGTAACGGGACACCAGGTGACACAAAAGGAAAAATCAAGCAAGCATTCACACACACACACACACACACACACACACGCACACACACTCACACACAGAGCCACGTGAAATACAACACATGATCATGTAAGTATAGAATAAGCGGCGGCCATGGCAGTGGCGGTGGCAGTGACGGTTTCAGTGGCGGCGACAGTGGCGGGCAGGCAAGGCGCGGCGCCACCGTGAGGCCGGGGTAAAGGTCTCCTCCCACGCCCTAGACTGGGAGGGTCGCCATTTGTTTATACGGGAAGAGAATATATGGTGAAGGGTAAAGAGCGGGAGTGAGGGAGGCATGCATGGCGAGCAGTCCACGGTGGTGAGTCAAGGGATAGGGAAGTGAAGGGAAATGCTTCTCTAATACGTACTGGCATTAAGGGAAGAGCTGGGAGGGTGGAGGTTGGTAGCAGGTGAAGGTTAGATCTCAGCAGATTAGCAAGGGTAAGGCGTAGATGTAGTTTAGCAGAGGTACAGTTCATTTGTTTGGGAACTAAAGTCAATGGGGGTGAGAACGGAAGGAAAAACAATTAATTAAAGCAGATAGATGGCTGGCGAAGGTTAGTTAAGAATAGATTAGCAAGGGCAAGGCGTATGAAAAGTGCAGTTCATTTGTTTGAGAAGGAAGGAGACTCGTGTGAGAAGGGAAGGGGAAAACAGTTAATTAGGGAGGATGGACAAGGAGGAGGACAGGCGAGGAGCAAAGTAGTGAAGGAAAGAAATGTGAAAGGAGGGAATATTGGCGTGGAATAAATGGTGAGGAAAAGAATACAGTGAAGGAGAGAGAGAGAGAGAGAGAGAGAGAGAGAGAGAGAGAGAGAGAGAGAGAGAGAGAGAGAGAGAGAGAGAGAGGGGGGAAGATAAAGCTTTGGAAGATTAGGAAATGGAAAAAGTGGAATAAATCAGAGGAGAAGGAGAAAGAAGATGAAGCAAGGAATAGGAAAGGGGGAAATAAAGAAATGGAAGAAAAAGGGAGGGACATGAATGGTAAAATAAAGAGTAAAAATGACAGAGAGAGAGAGAGAGAGAGAGAGAGAGAGAGAGAGAGAGAGAGAGAGAGAGAGAGAGAGAGAGAGAGAGAGAGAGAGAGAGAGAGAGAGAGAGAGAGAGAGAGAGAGAGAGAGAGAGAGAGAGACTCACCTGATCTACCACTGCCTTAATTAAAGACTCGGGCAGGTGAATTATGCAGAGCTCTATCACATTAATTTTAACACTGACACACTCCTGCTTAGTGGAAGAGCGGGAGGGGAGAGAGGCGAGGGGAGGCAGGCTGTTGGGATACAGGGAGGGAAGGAGAGGCATGATGAGATGAAGGGAAGAACGAGAAGAATAATGAAAGGGAATGAAGTGAAGGATTACTACATTTATTTTTTTATTAATATTATTGTTGTTAATTTATGGGAGTGATTATGTAAGTAGAGAAAGAATAGGAATTTCTTCACTACGATGTTTGTGTCTTGGTTCTCGCCTGTGTGGAGTTGTGTTCCACGTACTGTGTATTCTATTGCATCTTGTAAACATGCATTATGGGTGGATGACAAAGGATGACAATGAAGGAAAGGAAAGGAGAAGGAAGAAGAAAGAAGGGAAATGAGTAGGTAAGTTGGAAGAAGAAGAAGAAAAAGAAGAAGAAGAAGAAGAAGAAGAAGAAGAAAGAAGGAAAAAATAAGAACGAGAACAACGCAACAACAACAACAACAACACAACCACCACCACCACACCACCATCACCACCACCAACAACAGCAACAAGAACACCACAACCACCACCACACAGCAACAACAGCAACAACAAAAACACCACCACCACCACCACCACCACCACCAACTCGAGCAAGAGCGGGGAAGACACAATCACCACACGGAGCCTTGAAACACCAACCAAACAACACCAGCAGGAAATCGGCAGGAAAGCCCCACATCCCCTTCCCCCCAGCATGAGCACACATCACGGGGAGGTGGCGCCAAGTAGGGGGGGCAAGGTGGGGGTAGGGAGAGCGGGGGAGGAGGAGGAGAAGGAGGAGAGAGAAGACCATGTCCCTCTTTGGCCTTCACAAGATTTCAGTGACGGCGACGGCGACGGTGGCGGCGACGTGGAGATAATATTATATAGCGGTGCTCTCAGGCTCGCTATCTTCGCTTATCTGAGTTGCCTGGCTCCTCCCGACACGTAAACAGTGCTACTGCAGCTTCCAACTCTCTCCCATTATCTCCTTGTTTACGTCCCCCCCACCCTCCCTTCCCTTCACTCTTGTCTTGTACTTCTCCTCCGGCGCCTACTGCTGCTCTGCCGTCGATGCCAGTCTCTCCCAGCAGCCTCCCACGCAGCACTCTCTCTCTCTCTCTCTCTCTCTCTCTCTCTCTCTCTCTCTCTCTCTCTCTCTCTCTCTCTCTCTCTCCTCTCTTGTTTCTCCGTTTCCTTTCATATTTCTACTTTCTCCCAATGTTCTTATTTCTTCCAAAAATTCTTCCCTAATTCTTCCCTTCGTTATCTTTCTTCTTCTTCTTCTTCTTCTTCTTCTTCTTCTTCTTCTTCTTCTTCTTCTTCCTTTTCTGTTCCCGTTCTTCTTTTAAGGTTCCCCTTCTTCCCTTTCCCTTTGTTCATTTATTTTTTTCAAACATCCTTCTGTCATTCTTCATCCCCGTTTATCTTCTTTCTCTCATTCCTCCTCCTCCTCCTCCTTCTCTTCCTCCTCTACAGTTTCCTCCCAGCACCTACAAACCAACAAACTCACTTGGAAAGGAGCTGCCATCCACTAGAGAGCGGAGACAAAAGGAAAGGAGAGAAAGCAGATGAAGGGATTAGATAGCCGGAGGGAGTGAAGGGATCCTGGGGACATTGGCAGGAAAACAAGAACAAAAACGAGGGAAAGACAGCAATGATAACAACATGATCAGCAAAAAAAATCTGGAACACTCTCAACAAAAAGTATGACTCTACACACACACACACACACACACACACACACACACACACACACACACACACACACACACACACAAAGAGCGAGACGTGACAGGTTGGAAACAAAGTAAGAATACGTGAACGAAAACGAGAGAAAGACAGCAAGGGTAGCAACAGGAGAGGCAACATGTGAAATAAGCCACAAAAAAAAAAAAAAATAGAAAAGAGAGAGAAAGAAGCATAAAAAGCGAGACTGGTAAGGAGATGGGAAGGAATACACGAACAAAAAAAAAACGAACGAAAAGGAAAGACAGCAAAGGTAGCAACACGAAAAGCAACATAAAAAAAAATAAAAAAATAAAAGTAAAGATAAAAGAAGTAGGAAAAGCGAGACTGGCGGTGAGATAGACTGAGGAAGTGAAAGAGAAAACGAAGACAAAAAAAATAATAATAATGGTAGCAACAAGAAAAGGAACACAATATGAAACTCACACGCAAAAAAAAGTAGCACTGAATAGTAAAAAAAAAAAAAAAAAACATACAAAAAAGTAAAGATGATGGTGATGATGATGAACTAGATAGAGAGAAAAAAATAAACGTGGAGGAAGAAAAGATGGAATGTGGAGATAAAGTGAAACGAAGAGAAGAAAGATGGAGAGGGTGTGAGGGAGGGAGAAAGGGAGAGGCGGCGCTTGGGAGGGAGAGAGAGAGAGAGAGAGAGAGAGAGAGAGAGAGAGAGAGAGAGAGAGAGAGAGAGAGAGAGAGAGAGAGAGAGAGAGAGAGAGAGGAGGGAAAACGAGAGAAGTGGTCACGGTTCACTGACAGTCACAGGGCACAAAGGAGGAGTAGGAGGTGGAAGAGGAGGAGAAGGAGGAGGAGGAGGAGGAGGAGGAGAGACAAAGAGGCGAGCCATAAAGACAAGAGAACAGAGGGAGAGAAGGAGGGACCAGTAAACATGTAACTAGAGCATCAGAGGAGAGGACAGGGACGAGGACGAGAAGACGAAGGAAAAAGGAAAAAAAAAAAAGTAAAGTAAAGAGAGATGAGAACTGGAAATATAGTAACGAAACAAGTAATAATGATAAAGGAAGAACCACAAAGAAAAGAACGCAGTGTGATGAGACAATGAGGGAAGGAAGAAAGATAAACAGAAAGAAAGAAAGAAAGAAACAATAGAACACGTAAATAATGAAACAAAGGCAGATCAGCAGACAGAGGAGTATTTGAGATAAGAGAGAGAGAGAGAGAGAGAGAGAGAGAGAGAGAGAGAGAGAGAGAGAGAGAGAGACTCATACTGATAAAGATGTAGACAGAAAGAGAGAGAAAAAAAGAGAGAGAGAGAAAGAGAGAACAGATAAAAAAGTATTTGTGTCATGTGTTTGTGTGTACGTGTGTGTGTGTGTGTGTGTGTGTGTGTGTGTGTGTGTGTGTGTGTGTATGTGTGTGTGTGTGTCAGAAGTGCATTAATATTCCAAAGTAAGTGTGAACAGTGTGCTGGTGTGTACAAAACATATGTGAATGAAACCGCGTGTGTGTGTGTGTGTGTGTGTGTGTGTGTGTGTGTGTGTGTGTGTGTGTGTGTGTGTGTGTGTGATATACATGCATGATACCACCGTCATGCACACACACACACACACACACACACACACACACACACACACACACACCTCACACTTACATGGGTTGGGCGCGGCGGGAGTGAGGGCGGCAAGGATATGAAGGTGGCTGGGCGGAAGGATGTGAGCGGTGTGTGGATGTGGGTGTGGTGTGGGTGTGGGTGTGGGTGATAGGTGAACGGCCCTGTTGTGAGGAGGGCTGCGGGTGGGAAAGAGGCTGTGTGGGGGAGGAGGGAAAGAGGAGGGGTGTGGGATGGTACTGGGAAAGGGTAGTGAGGGAGGAAGGCAAGAGGAGTGGTGTGGGGGTGGTAATGGGGGAAGGGCAGGTGGGCAGGTGGGAGGAACTGGGTAAAGGAAGAGGATGGTGCAGTGAGGGAGAGTCTGGGAGTGTCTGATGAGAGGATGATTACTGATACAAGAGCACGAGGGTATAATGTATAAAAGCAGCTGTGTTGTCCGTGTCTGTCTGTCTGTCTGTCTGTCTGTCTGTCTGTTTTCTGCTTGTCTGTCTTCCTTGTTGTCTGTATAAGTTTATCTGTCTGAATATTTGAGTTTGTTTACTTAGGTAAGTCTGTCCTTCTGTTCTGCGCGAGTTTCTCTGTCTGTTTGGATGTCTGTCTGTATCTCTGAGTGTGTTTGTCTAAGTGCGTCTGTCAGTTTGTCTGAGAATATGAGTTTGTTCGTATGTCTGTTTGTCTATCTGCATTTCAGTTTATCTGTCTGTCTATTTGAGTTTGTCTATCTGTCTGTATGTCTGTTTGTCTGTTTTTGTGTGTCTATAAGTACGTTTGTCTATCTAAGTGAAGTGTGTCTCAGTTTGTCTGAAATATTAATATCTGTCTGTTTATGTGTCTGTCTTTCTGTCTATTTGTTTTAGTGTCTGTCTGTATATATATATATATATATATATATATATATATATATATATATATATATATATATATATATATATATATATATATATATATATATATATATATATATATATATATATATATATATATATTTGTTTGTATGTGTGTCTATCAGTCTGTTTGGGAATATGGATTTGTCTATTTGTCCTCAACATTCAGCACAACCGCCACCAGAAACACCTTTGTATTCAGTACGTGACGCCACGGAGCAGGCGGGCCATACACCACATATTCGGCAGCCTGAGATAACGACGATGACAATGATAGGAGAGAAGATGGTGATAGTGATGATGAGAATGACAATGACAAAAATGACGGTAACAATGACGATGATGTTTGCAATGATACTACATACACCAGTGACAATGAATGGTGATGATGGCAGTGATTATAAATATGACAACAACAACAACAACAACAACAACAACAACAACAACAACAACAACAACAACAACAATAATAATAATAATAATAACAGCAATATATATATTTTTTTCCAGACAAGGCAAAATTACATTTACTTTGTTGTTATCTTTACTGTTGCTATCATCGTTGTTGTTGTTGTTGTTGTTGTTGTTGTTGTGTTGTTGTTGTTGTTGTTGTTGTTGTGAGAATGTACCAGACACACACAATATATGGCACTTCCTGGCACTCACAACTAAGCACTGTATTCTCTCCTTCCTCATCTACTTTCCTCCTTACATGGCATTATCACTTCCTCTCATACTCCACCCTGCTTACTCTAGAAGGAAGGAAAGGAGGGAGGGAGGGAGGGAGGTAGAAATGGAGGGAGGAAGGAAGAAAGGCAAGGAGGAAAGCAGGAAGGAAAGAAGGGAGGGAGGAGGAAAGGAAGGGAGGGAAGGAGGAAGAAAGGAAGGGAGGGAGGGCGGGTGGGAGGGAGGCTGGGGAGGAGGAGGAGGAGGCGGAAGAGGAAGAGAGAGAGAGAGAGAGAGAGAGAGAGAGAGAGAGAGAGAGAGAGAGAGAGAGCATTCATCGCACGCTAAGTCCACAATTTCCTTATCTTTCTACACTCGAAAAAATGAGATCGGCTGCTAAAGTTGCAGTGGGAGAAACTCTGAACTAATCCATTCTCTTATCAGCGCACACACTCCAGCCATGCACGCACTGAATCATTCAAACAAACAACCTCCCATTACCAGCCATTTAAGGATCCCCTCCGCGTCTTTGCCACGAGAGGGAAAGAAAATAATAAACGTTAATATCTCAGCACCCCAATTTCAAACCGTGACGACTAATTAAGTGAAGGCAATTTTCTGCATCTGCATTAAGTAATTACCCTCTCATAGCCTCCATGTGTGCTGGGGATGATCTAATTACGCACGCACTTCATCTCTATTCATATATGCATACATACATACATACATTCATACACACTCCTATAAATATTGCAGGATCAGCCTTTATCAATGGTTCTTCTCGCGTCAAGCACATGTCTAAATAGAACCGGATGGAAACGCAATCCAGTCACGTTCCAGCTTGAGCCAGTCATCCACACCTAATCCAGCGGTGCCCCAACCCAGCGCCAAGGCCCTTAAGCGGTGTCGCGGGGTACATGTAAGGCGAGAACCATTTTGCATCACCGGCCAGCGCTTTCATGACCCGAATAGGTGAGCACATGAACAAAAGCGAGGAGGGTGGCGACGCTAAGAGGGGCTCTGGGAGTGGCCGCCGCCTGGACACATGTTCCTAAATGGCGGATCCTGCGGCAGGCTATCAATGGCGCCCTTCTTGTAAACACTTCCTAGAGGCTCTTGCCGAGGGTTGTTGGCTGACGAGGGCGTGTTTGAGGAGCGGTGATGACGGGAGGGAAGGAGACATGAATGCGCTGAAGATGAGAAGGGAGAGAGAGAGAGGAGAGAGAGAGAGAGAGAGAGAGAGAGAGAGAGAGTAGAAGAGAGAGAGAGAGAGAGAGAGAGAGAGAGAGAGAGAGAGAGAGACTCAATGCACAAGGAAAAAAATACTATCTAGCAACATTTAGTGAGTGTCATGTCAGATTGGTTTAGAAAAATGAACGAAGGGGGAAGCTAGGATGACGTAACATGGGAAGGCTAAGATGAAGGGAGATTGGATGGGTGAGAGGGAGGGTAGGATGAAGGGAAAGACGATGTGTAGTGGTGTGGAGGGAAGGGCAGGGAATGGGAGGGCCTGAGCTGAGCTGGGGCTAGGCTGGGGCAGGTTGAGCGAGGTGTGAGTCAGGGGGGGTGGACCGGCCTCCTCCCTCCCTCCGCCTCACCTGCTCTTGACCCCTCGCCGGCGCCAGTCAGGTGACCCCAGATGGCGGGCAGGGTGGCGTCCCCCTCCTTCCTGAGCCCCGCATGCACGATGAGAGTGATGGGGCGGAGGCTGCTGAGTGACAGGGCGTGGGCGCGCATGGGTGGAGTGAGAAGTTAGGCAAAAATAAGAGAAACAGTGATCCGAACGTATTGTCTTTACCCAGCTTCGGTAGCGTAAGGAAATTACCTGCTTATAGAAGCTGCTGTTACGCCATTAGCAATACCCAAGCCAAGTGCTATTCTCGAAGTCTCTCTGAATAAAATGTGTATATGTAAGAACTTTTCCTCCCATCGCCCCGCAGGTCCCGTGGTGTTCGACAGCCAGTCAGCCGTGCGCGTGACGCCTCGCCAGTCGCCAGCACTCACGCCGCTTCACTCTTCCTTGCCACACTCATACTTACGTTCGCTAAAAAAGGAAAGGGTATAAAAAAAAAATAACAAAAAAAGTGACCGGTACAGTATTACACAAGATGAGCTAATTAAGAGTTTAGGCAATAGTTGGTAAGTGACTGAACTTACACTAAGAAAGAACAAGGAACAACAAGGCATTAAAAGAGCAACAAATTAAAAAAAAAAAAAAAGCGGCGGCCCGGGTAAGATCACCCACAAGAGAGCAGCGTTACACAACACCAGCTAATCAACAGTTTGGCAACAGTACTATGCGATTCTAGAAGTTACACAAGGGAACACAAAAGAAGAACAAACCTCCAGCACACTTGATGGCCCTTATGAGGCTGTCTGTGATGAGCTGAAGTGTCTAACGCAAGAGATGTTACAGTTATCAGACAAGTAAAACACGGACTCCACTTTACATATTACGCATAAAATCTGGAATTCTGCTTCTATTTTTCACCTTTAATATTCTCCTCCCCTCCTTGTGCTGTTCCTGAATGGCTTCATTCACGCGTTAAAAAATAAATATATAAATAAAAATGAGTAAAATAAAATAAAATAATCGGTTCACTCATCGAAATGCGCTGCGCTTTCCCGAGGAGATAAATGTGATATACGCGCACACCACTAATTAGCCAGACAGGTCCTGCCGAGCGCCAAACAGGTAGGGCGAGCGCTGCCTCACACCCGTCCTCTGCCACCGCCATCAAATTTCACATCCAAAACAAGTAAATAATAACCAACTGAATAAATAAAATAGTGAAAGCAAGAAAAACAACCTCAAGCGGTTTCAGTTTTCCCAGAGTGATGAGGGACTGACGGAAGGGCGGTGGGGGAGGGGCCGGGCAGGGGTGTGAGCGAACGAGCGGGCGTGGAAGGGCATCACGGTCATCAGAGGCGGGTGGTCAGTGTGGGTGTGGGCTCGCTGGGGCGGCGGGCACGTCACCACGCAGCACGCCAGGGGGCTCGACGCTTCATTAATCATCTGCTTCATTTTCATTTGTTGAACACTGACAATTACTGTGCGAACGTGCGGTGAGGCGCGCCCATTTATCTGCCGGCTGAGTGACCTAGGGAGGAACTGGCTGACTGGCTGGCTGACTGACCGGGAGGGAAGAAGGGAAAGAGAGGGGAAACTTGAACACGAGTGGAGACCGAAAAAAAAGAAGATAAAAGAAAGGAAATGAGAGAGAGAGAGAGAGAGAGAGAGAGAGAGAGAGAGAGAGAGTGAGGAAGAGAGAGAGGAGAGAGAGAGAGAGAGAAGAGAGAGATGAGAGAGAGAGAGAGAATCATGTAAAAGAGTATAAAAAGAGAAAACATGATATGAGGAAATGTAAAAAACGAAGAGGGAGCACACACACCACACACACACACACACACACACACACACACACACACACAACACACACACACACACACACACACACACACACAGAGTTAATCAAATGACGTATACACACACACACACACACAAACATCCACTAGAAGCAGTCAGACCCTCGCTCACACGTCTGCTGTGCTGCCAGAGAGAAAGAGGGAGAGAGAGAGTGAGAGAGAGAGAGAGAGCAGGAGGGAGACTGCAGGAAGAGGCAGCATCGGATATCAAGTCATACAACACATTACTCAGCCAACTCACAACTCAGACGATTCATTCTTCCCAGCTATCCAAGTCGAGACCTACATTTTTCTAACCCCGGGGTGGATCTGACGAAGACCAACCAACAGACCGAGAGAAAGAGACTAAGACAGACCAACTACAGACCACCCGTCCCGATGCCTCCCTCAAACCAGTCCTCCAGTCACTGTCGAGTCAATGAGGAGAAAAAAAAATAAAGCCCTCGAAATTAATCTTCTGCTAAGTAAACATCGCAGCGTGAAACTGATAGGGTTGACTTAGATGCGTATCGCCGCTATCTACATGTTGTTATCTGAAGACCCACCGAGAGCACGACCTTGGTGTGTACGGGGAAGGCCTGGCGGATGTGTGGGTGATTGGTGGCCACTGCTACCGAAACTAGGGCGGCACGGGTCTGAGAAGAGAGAGAGAGAGAGAGAGAGAGAGAGAGAGAGAGAGAGAGAGAGAGAGAGAGAGAGAGTGAGAGAGAGACTCATACATCTCCACATCAATGCAACAAAGCTTCTGTAAACACGCACAATCTCATTTGGCTACATTACAAATCGCGAACACTGCATCACACTACACTGAGTAAATAATGAAATAATACTCATGTCAAACCTCATCTCTCTCTCTCTCTCTCTCTCTCTCTCTCTCTCTCTCTCTCTCTCTCTCTTGCACTAGCAGTATTTTTTTACTCATCTTGTAGAAAGTAATCATTCGTAAAACAACATAATTACATAGCTTGAAAATATGCTACATGATCTGCAATAGGTAAAGCCAGCGTAACCATGTGTGTGTGTGTAATAATAATAATAATAATAATAATAATAATAATAATAATAATAATAATAATAATAATAAACGGTTTATTCTTTAGGTAGTTAACAAACTGAAAATGTACAGAGGGGGTGTGTGCACGCGATAATATAGCAGTTAGCTTACAAGCCAAGAAGGGGTGAACGAAGCGAGTGTTACGAATACTAATGACCTTCATAAACAGAGGCGTGCGAGGAAGCAAGAAGTTCACCAGTCTCCCCCCTTGCAATGCTGAGCCCTGGCAGAGTGGCCAGTCATGTCACACCCGCGGCTGGTGACGTGGGAGCCGCAGCGCTGGCAGACTGGAAAGATGGAAGACGGTGCCAAGACTGGTAAACTGCGTATCTTGAGGTTCTTCGCGTGTCTAGAATAATATATATTGAAACGCTGCGAGGCATGACTGATACTGGCCCGTATTCTGAAATGCTCAGCTCTCTCACCACGACTATGTTTAAATGCCACAGAGGTGATTATCCGGGTTGTCAAGAGTGTTTTTCCTGTTAATAATGTAGAAGTCTTGTTAATCTGTCACTAAAATTACAAAAACACTCTTGAAGACCTGTATAACTTCAACTAGAGCCTTTTGAAAGTTGTGGAGGTGCGGGGCAGAAGTGTCTCAAAACCATGTGTGTGTGTGTGTGTGTGTGTGTGTGTGTGTGTGTGTGTGTGTGTGTGTGTGTTGCCTAGCGCCACGTATAGGGAAGGGGTAAGATGCACTCCCACCACGAGGCTGTTTAATTGTGTGTGTTGCTTCAGAATGAGTGTCCCCGCTGACGTCACCGCCGTTGCTGCCGTCACCACCACCTCCATTTCCTCTCCTTCTTCCTCCTCTCTTCCTTCTCCTCTCTTCTTCCTCTAACTACTCATTATTCAACCGCCTTCATCAACGCACCATCCTCACTCTCAACATCCGGTGCCTCAATGCATATAAATTTGGCTGTCTGTTTGCCAATCTGTTTGTTTGCCTGGAGTCAGTCAGTCAGTTTCTCTCTCTCTCTCTCTCTCTCTCTCTCTCTCTCTCTCTCTCTCTCTCTCTCTCTCTCTCTCTGGGGACTTCATTTCATCTATTTTCATTATTTCCTATCAAATTTCCCTCGGGTTTTACTTCTTTAAACCAGGTAAAGTAATAATTTCCATCTGTTGTCTATACGGCTTATACCGGAAGGAGTGGGGGGTGGGGAGAAAGCCTTCTGCTTTGCTGTCCTTTTCTTCTAATATTAGCTGTCTAGTAATCTAGATCAGGTCACCTTAAGGACCGTTAAGGTTGTTGTGGCCTGTGTATGTATATAACCCTATGTAACTCTCTCTCTCTCTCTCTCTCTCTCTCTCTCTCTCTCTCTCTCTCTCTCTCTCTCCCTCTCTCTTCGCGGAAATTCCTCCAGAGTGAGTTTAGACCTTGTGACGACCTCTAACTAGTACAGAATCAAAGGAAATAATTGGTTCCACAAAAAAATAATCCGTGCGTGTTACATAAGAGAGAAAAATGCAAGAACACAGAGGGAGGAATATAGAGACGAGGGAGGTGTGCCGTGCTGTCAGTCTGGTCGTTAGTTAGGAAACATTCCCTGAGTGGCACATTTTGCGGTAAAGAAGCAGCTGCGCATTCTTAAAATAGCTAGCTCTAAACCCGCACTAACAACGTAAAGGGGGAAAAAAGTCTAAAGAAAAGACAATATACAAAATAAATAAATGGGAATTGCACTCTCGTATGTAAACACTCCGTGGTGCGCCGCTGGTATGGAAAGGCAACTCTAGCATACCTTAAGAAAAGCAAAACAAGAACAAAAAAAGAGCAGCGCATTTTGCAAACAGTACAGGGAACATTCTTAGGAGGGCATCACAAACTATAATCCCACCCTCTCTCTCTCTCTCTCTCTCTCTCTCTCTCTCTCTCTCTCTCTCTCTCTCTCTCTCTCTCTCTCTCTCTCTCTCTCTCTCTCTCTTCATACTTTTTTTTGGTATGAGAACGCGTTGCTCGCAAGTCAAATACATCATATACCGAGTGTACCCCAGTGTGCAGTAATTATGATCCTAATCTTAAGTTTTTAACCAATCCATCGTCCCCTTGTCTTGATCCATGGCCTGTTATTTACTGTTATTTATCAAGCCATGTCTTCCTCTTCTCACTGGTGACATCTCGCGAGTCTATCCAAGCACATTAAACCTCGGCCCTCCTCTAAAGAAGCCTCGTCTATCTTACCATCAAGAGTGAGATTTAATGAATACCAGATGAATCACGCCTCGTAAAATGCTAAAGCAACAATTATTAGCTGGTTAGTCACTTGGGAGCAGCGCCTCGATTCTCGTTCAAGTGGCAACTCATTCACACTGACATCGTACGGTACTGGCTTGATTGTCGAACGTGGAGTTGTGATTTGAGTTTTGTTAATGGCTAGTCTCTCTCTCTCTCTCTCTCTCTCTCTCTCTCTCTCTCTCTCTCTGGTGGGTATTACGATACATTCATTATTTTTCGTTTTTGTTTTTAGTTTCAACGAAAAGAAAACTCATAAAACCATCTTCATCATCTCGTTTACACACACACACACACACACACACACACACACACACACCAGCCACGTGAACGAGTTAAGGAGAGATAACGATATGAAAAAAAAAAAAAAAAACATATTTACACGCGTCCAAACTTGAGCTTGTATGAATATTAGGCATGTGCTTACGTAACTCAAGGCCTGCGCACACACACACACACACACACACACACACACACACACACACACACAAGAGTAACATAACTTTACTCAATAATACAACTACGTACATACTTATAACTTTCACCTATCCAAACTTCCTAGCCTTTTCTTATCAACATTTGAACTAACTTATGATATCCCATTCCGTCTATTACACACATCCTTACCACCTAATCCTTCCACATTCACAGTATATTTATCCTACTATCCGTCCTTCCCTCCTACATTTTCTCCTCTTCAACATCCTTCTCTTGTCCTACTTTCCCTCGTCTCTGACTTCATCATCTCTTCCTCCACACTTTCATCCTTATCTAGCCTTCCCGTCCCCGCCTCGCCCCGTCGCCCCGTCTTGCACTGCACCGCCCCGCCCCGTATCCGCCCTTCCAGTTATGTCTCTGTCCCACTGCCTCTCCCTCGACCAGTCAAATATTTGTATTCGCTGTTAATGTTGATAATAGATTGATAGCTGCTTGCTCTTTGGCCTTTCCTGTTGAGAGAGAGAGAGAGAGAGAGAGAGAGAGAGAGAGAATGTTACACTACACCACACCCTGATTTGTAAACGAAAAGTTTTATTAACATTCTCCCATTATTCGAGGCTTCATATATTTAGTCGAAGCTTTGAAACTGCAAAAGACCACTTGACCAATACAAGACGGTTCCTCCATCTGACACCCACACATGGGGAGTCTTTCACAGGTCGAGCCAAAGCTTCGGTCAAGGATTCATTCGTCACAGGTTCACTCAAGGCCACGACACAGACACCAACACTACTGCCTAACAACTCGTATTTTCAGCTTAATTTACTCTTATTTTTGTCCTTTTACGAATATCTTTAACTTCAACAATGAATCTTTGTCTCTGTGTTATCTTTATGTCGTCTATATTTAAATCAAGGTTCCCCAGTCGCGTTTCAGTTCACTGTTCACTCTTGAATTCAGCAACTAGTGACATCCCGCAGAGCACAATTTTATCGTTGTTATCTCGCTTGTACTCGATGCCCCGTTACTTTATCAAATGAAATCCGCACAGCACATGGCTCGTTTTTTTTTTTTGTGTGTGTGTGTGTGTGTGTGTGTGTGTGTGTGTTATAACAGACAATTCCCTCACCTGCATTTACTTAACTCCTGTAAGACTTAGCACGTGCAACACAAAACAATCTTGTAACACAGCAATTATATACACGTGCAAAACTTAGCTTACAACATGACACAGTATTGCAACACCACACACACACACACACACACGTGCAAAACCTAACTTGCAACACAACAACATTTTGCAATACAACAAATACACAAGCATGCAAAACTTGTACTGCATCATAACACAGTCTCGTAATACACAGTATCCACTCACACACGTGCAAAACTTGACTTGCAACACAACACAGCATAGCACCATCATGCAATGCAACAGTCACATATTTGCAATACTTAGCTTGCGACACAGCACAATCTTGCAACACAACACACACACACACACACACACACACACACACGTAAAAGCCAACTTGTAACAGAATACAATCTCAGTCTCTCCAGGATTCCAAAATGAAGGAAGGGCAACGTTGCAATCTTGTTCTTTTCGCTGTTCATTTATTTCTACGATCAATTAAGGGCAACGCTGTATTCTTGATTCAACGGCTCACTTATTTCCAGGCCAATTAAACTTATCATATTGTATAACTTGATTACACCTAAATACTTCATTCCTCTATACATATAATACGCTTGAGATCTATTCGAGGCTAAGAGTATGATAATATGGCTTTCTTTTGTGTGTGTGTGTGTATGTGCGCACCTGTTTACATGGCGCAGACGGATTATGAGCAGCAAAACTACCAATGATGCAATGTAAACAGAACCGTTATGAAATAAACTAAGAGAAATGGAAATGAGTTAATGTACTACTCGTATTTAAAGCATCTTCGGTAAAAGCATTTTGAGCTACAACGGTAACAAGATCACCAGTGAGACGCAAACACAAGTGGGCACGCTGCTTCACCCAAGGTCATCACGGTTCTCTGATGACCCAGACTCTATTCCCGAGAGTTTTCCCAAGGACGCCTCCACGTAGGCACCCTTCCCACCCAGAACAATTCATAAACTTCACATCAGCAGCATACAAGAAACGACACAATCTATTTGACACTTTCAGCACCGCAGCGTCAGTTTCATCTTATTTTGCATATCATTTTAGGGCTTGTATTTTTATATAGTCTAGGACGATATTTTTTTTCCTTTTTGTGAGAAGTTTGCAAATCATCTCTAGTTATCTATCCAATACAGTCATATTCATGTTTGCTCTATTTTCACCAACAATGGTTAATTTCAGGAAGTTCTGAAGTTTGGTGTAGTATACTGAACAGACTAAGGTTGATAATGGAGATACTTACCTTCCTTCCTGGTGGGTCTCTGTGGCAGTGGTGGTGGTGGTGATGGTGGTGGTAAGAGACAGGCAGTCAGTCAACATACCGCACTCCCTTCCGCTGTATTCAAATGTATTCCTTCAATCCCTAGTCTTCTGATCGCTAAGAATCTACAAATTGCCATATTCCGTAATTAACCTATCAGAAGATCAGAGAACCTAGGACTGAGAGGAAAATGCAAAATACAGTGGGAGCGAGTGCAGGTTACTTGACTTCATGACTAATAGCAACAGGACCAAGGAAGCTTTAAACAAAATCACTCTAGCTTCCTTGGTCAGGTCTTGGGCTGCGGGGTCACGTGAACTGCGGGGAATCGGCTCATCATGCCCTGTCATAGAGGCGTGTCCCACCGGAGATATAAGCCCATATGTGATTCCTAAGCTTGTTCGTCAGTGGCTGTCGAAAAGAAAAAAAAAAAAGAAAAAATTTAAGTACGTACCAAAACCGCCAGTTAACTAATCATAGGTGTGTTCATTGACTAACCAATAAGACCTCACCCTGAAATCTGATGGCCGTAAATGGTGAGGGAGTAATAGCGTAACGTGCAGAGGAAAGGGAACCACAACCGCAAGAACAGTATATGAAAAAAAAAGAAAAAAAAATGGTGAAGTAACAGAAAATGACATCATGCGAAAAAGGATAAACAAATAATAACCATAATAACAATGAAGGAACATAAATGGAGGTTGAATAATAGAATAACAACACGCTCAACACATCAACCTGAGCATAATCGCAAGAATAATAAAGGAAAGAAAACAGAGACAGGCTGAGTATGTGGGGAGGAAGGACTTGATTATAATGAAATGAATATGTATGTATGAACGTAAGTATATATGTATCTATGTATGTATGTATAACTATGGTAAGCAGCAAAGGCCCGCAGACCGTCTCCCTATAAACTATACTCCATCTAGATCTCGAGCCTACCTTATTTGAAACTTCCAATAAAGAGAACAATCGCTGTGGGCCAGGGAAGGGAGGAATGGGGTGTGCACGGCCTGCCTTGCCCTGCCCTGCCCCGCGTAGTGTTACCTGAGACAAAGCTACACACACCTGATCCTGACGCGCCGTAACCTTTCACCGAACTTGATCAGGAGGAGGCGCAGGAAGAGGAGAACGAAGAGGAGGACAACGACGACGATGCCAAAAACGAAGACAAGGATAACAGGAACGAGGACGAGGAAAACATATCTACATAAAGAACGAACGAACAGCAGAAGATGAACGAGCAGGGAAGTATCATCAATATTATGACTCGCATACTAAGCTGTACATTTCAATAATAGTTCATAAATCTAGTTTGAACATGAAACTTTGATCAAGTGCTGTGGTTTGTTTATGGCGTGTGGCCTGTGGCGGTGAAGCTCCCAGTTTGATCCATCTGTGAAATCACGGCCAATGGCAGGCCTCACTATCTTCAAATCTCATAAAACTAGTGTTTACTCAGCCTCATCCATCGCCTTTAGCCCTCATTCTCTAGGAGTCTAGGGACAACTGGAGAAAGTTCTTGTACACGCTGCTCTCTTGTCTTCCAAACCATTCTCCTCTCTGCCTTATCTTCCCCTTGCCCAGCAATCGCATACATCCTTCAAGTGCTAAAACTGCGCTATTAACCTTCGTGCATCGTGCTGTTGTTGCTGTTGGGATTTGATGGAGGCCGTCAACAGTCCTCTGCTTTATTGTTGTCGAACACGGGGTGCCATAAGATACATTTCTTGCAACATGTCAAATATGCTGTTGTAGGACATGATATGGAGAGAACAAAAATGCCAGTCTGATAAGCACCAGAGGAGTGGTAGGGCGAAAGTAAGAGGAGCTTTTCGATAAATTTTCAGAATTACGCTCGCATCATTCGAGTGGGCAAAACTATCATAGCCTTCATTCTTATGTACGTCATTACCGTCGCTGTTTATTCACTCTTACCTAACTCAACTTAACCTGACTACCACACACCTGTTCTGTATTTTAGAGGACTGCACGAAGTTGAAAAAAAATAGATCTTTGTAAATTTATACAAAGTGCCGATCCAACACGGTTCACATAAAGCGTTTGTCTCTCACAGCACTCACTACAGTCCAATCCACAACTACTTTAAAGGCACAGATTTTACTAGCTATGCCCACAATTGTAGAATAAAGGAAATGAAAGTGGTACGCCAATCACTACTGAATACATGGCAGCTCTTCCTTCTGTTCTGTATTGCGATATCTGGGCGCGAGATGGCACCACTGATTAATATTCATTTTCATGGCATGCTCTCTCTCTCTCTCTCTCTCTCTCTCTCTCTCTCTCTCTCTCTCTCTTGGCTCAGTGTTGTGTATCGTCCATTTTAAGAGCAATATAAAACTAACTTGTATTAATAAAATAATGATAACATATTTATAATCATACTCCAGATACATCATATTTTTGCATTATATTGACGTATTAAAGTTATCGATATTTATGCTACACTTCATACTGCCTTTGCGCCGTCACTGTATGAGAAGCAAGGGATAGAGAGATTGACACTCTATGCTCCTTGATGGGAAGTGACAGTAGGGTGGGATGCGTCCGTCTTCACACATACGCAGGTCTCTCTCTCTCTCTCTCTCTCTCTCTCTCTCTCTCTCTCTCTCTCTCTCTCTCTCTCTCTCTCTCTCTCTCTCTCTCTCCCAAGGCTCCAGTCGTTTCTTTCAGTGAAGAGTTACCACGTTCCTTAAGGGTACACACACACACATACACACACACACACGTATACACAACAAACACTTCCCCTGCTCGCGGCGGCATCACTTATCTCATTCCACCAAGTGCGCCGCGGTGGCAACTGTCGACTTGGCTTTGACATGTTGATGAAGTGATGAGCCTGTACCATTGTGCTGATGACTTAATGGCGCATGTCTCGGCCCCTTCCTAGCCCCATCAAAACACCCTTCAAACCCCTCACGGCTGGTTGGTTAACTGGCTGCTGGCGGCGTGGCTCATTGCAGGGGAGAAGGAAGAGAGAGGGATAGGAGAGGAAGGGGAGGTTGGCTGAATTAAAGTGGGGTGCTGGATTGAAGTTGTGCGTAGGGAGTAAGATTATTCGAGCTGCGTTGTGGTGTGAGTGTGTGGTGTGTTGTGGTGTGGTGTGGTGTGATGCAGCGTGGTGTGATGTAGTGCGGTGTGACAGGGTGTAGAGTGAAGTAGTGTGGTGCGGTGTGGTGTTGTGTGGTGTGGTGTAGCGTGGTGTGGTGCGGGTGAATGGTGTATATATATGTACTGTCTGGAGTCGTGAATTATCATGGATCTTCAATCATTAATACATTGCACCATTTACAGTAATTCCTTCCTACGAGAACCATCATCTCTCTCTCTCTCTCTCTCTCTCTCTCTCTCTCTCTCTCTGAAGACGAGTTTAATGAGTGTTATTAGAGTGGTGGTGGTGATGGGAGAGGGGGGGGGTGTAGCATTCAGGCAGGCAGGTCCCTCATACACGGAATCACACTCCTTAGACCGTCACAGCGTAATCTACTATGCCATTATGCAGCTATGTCCCTTGCCCTGTGATCTTCCCTTGGCCTGGCTATCGCTCCTGAGTCAAAGAGAAGCGAAAGAGCAATACACCCATTCCACCTCCCCCTCCTCCTCATCATCATCCTCATCCTTACCACCGCCACCACCTCTCCTCCACTACTAATAACACTCATTAACATCGTCTTCATCGACCAAAAGTAGACATTTCCCGCTGATAAGCTTCCACAGACTATTAAGGCGGAGAAAGGGATGCTTCACAGTCCTGGTGGTGTGTGCTCTCCCGCCAAGGTCGTCTCATCTCCTTCACGAGCCCTCTGACCCTGTTGCATAACCCTTCCCTCGTTCATCACTCCCGAGCAGTCGTTTACCTTCGCCTGCATTAACTGTGACTTCGAGGAAAACAGTACGTTGAAGGTCGTGTTACACATTCTTCACAACTCGTAACAGGAGGAGGAAGATAAAACTTGACAGTAACCAAACAAACTGAAACCTCTATCGTGTTTTGAATCTTGAGCAGGAATGTTGGACTTCTGATATCTACTTCTTCTTTTCTTCTTTTTTTTTCCCCCGCCATGCGCGCTGAGGCGAAAGTGGTTGTTGCTTGGTCAGTTGAAAACGCCCCACTCAGAGCTCATCACGCGCCCAATTTACCTTTTTTTTTTTTTTTTTATGGCAGAAACCGCAAACTCCTTTAGTGAATGAGTCTCGTTGTATGTGATTAAATCCTACAGCCATTCATGTGGCCCAGCACTGAGGAACGTGAGGCTCAGTGACACCCCAGTCAGGCGCATGAACTTCCCGGAAAGGAAGTCGCTCGTGAGGTGACTACACGACCACCATGACTACTTCTCGTATGTGGGTCATGCGCCGCCATCCTCTTATACGGGCATATCACTACTGTCCTGATGACCCCTCCGGCCTGACTTCCTTTTTCGCACGCTATGAGACAGACTTTCCCCGTGTGCCATGTGAAGTGTGACTCAAGCTGAATCCCGAATCACCGTTTTTATGCGTATTATCCAAGGCCATGGTGACCCGACACATACACGCCTTGTTTCTTATCCGTAACCCATCTTGGTGATGTCACTGGTACTGTCTTTAAATGAGCCGCAAAGAATGTAATGAAGATGACACATTACCTCCAATAACCCCAGAAGATGTGCGGATGCTTCCAAGAGATTGTGTGAAATTCGGAGAGCTCTTCATATTTCTCGTTGCCAACATTTGTTTAAAATAAGAGAAAAGATACATCCTGCACTCTCGTTCTCAGCAAGAGAACATACAGTCACTCGTCTCTGTTTCTTTATTTGCACCTTCTGGCGGCTAAACCACATTGGGATGCCACGCATAGCTGAGCTGAGGACACTCCTACTGATGACCCTCAATCTCAATGGCCAGGAACGGTAAGAAGGTGATGGGGCCAAGCAGTGGCGCTGTGCTACAAGGGAATCTTGACTAACACAACATCTCTCTAAACATTCGTTTGTTGTTTGATTCATACCTCCATACGTTATCCAAAACTTCGGGATTAATTAACAGATATTGAGAGAAGACATGTATGAATAAGTGAAAAGTCAATAGATTTATCCCTCAATTGACAAGCGATAGTTGTCTGTGAGGATGATAAAAACCCGCAGTCTAGAATCATTTTGCAAATTTCTGCTCAGAATTAATGTTCCCTGTTCCATAATTTCGCAGAGACTTCTCTACAAGATCCTGTGATGAGTATGTGAAACCCAATGCCAAATATACGACATTGGTCCAGTTCTTCCATGTCAGTCACACTCTTAGTTGTGGCGATTAGATTGAAGGATAGATTTAAGATGGATTTGTGTTCGGGTCACCATTCTGCCTGTAACACAGACCACCAAAGAAAGCCAGAGAGTGGACTCATTTGTGTGAACAAGAGTCGGAAATGTCACCACGGGCATGTGGGCCATTCTTATCATGATCGCATTATGGTGGTATGTACTTTTTATTTTTTTTAAGAGGTTTTGCATAGGTGGCACCTCCTGGTATTCATTGGCAGCACTGGTGACTGCCTCGACGACTTGATCCGATACCATCTGTTCGCTGCCTCTGGCTGTGGCTTGCTGGCGCCTTCTTGCGTGTACCGTACAGTACCCAGCCAGCAAGGCCACGGCCACCGCCGCGAAACTCTGCGGTGAATAACATCCGTTCATCACTTTGGTTTTAGGTAGTTTATCGTAACTTTGATTCTAAATAAACCTTAACTTTGAACATACATGATATGTAAGTTTCGTTACTGTACGTGACACGGATTCATTATAGAGGATAACTATGAAGTTAATTAGTTTTTTTTTTTTCTGCTGTGTAAGATGGGCACAGGCCAAGGGCAACTACAAAAAAGGCCCACTTGAGTGCCAGTCCCCCAAGAAAAGTCAATAACAATTATCGAATATTGGACAATAAATGTCTTGAAACCTCCCCATTCAAAGAGTTCAAATCAATGGAAGGAGGAAATACAGAAGCAAGCAGGGAATTCCAGAGATGAATAACTGACAATACTGGTTAACTCTTACATTAGAGAGATAGACAAAATAGGGGTGAGAGAGAGTAGATTGTCTTGTGCAACGAGGCCGCGGGAGGAGGGGACCATGCAGTTAGCAAGATCAGATAGCGTGAAAATAGCGGTAGAAGATAGTAAAATGGGTAATATTGCGACGATAAGAGAGAAGCTGAAGACAGTCACTTATTGGTATGAATATTGTGTCATTCACGCACGGTCGTCTGTTGATCACTTAGCCAGTCGTTTCCCCACGGAAAGAGCTCAGAGCTCTTAATGACCAATCTTTTGGGTAGGACTCAGTAAGATCACTCACACACCACACACCAGGGCAGCGAGGTCAGCTAACATCCCGTACCTACTTGCTACAGGGGGAACAGGAGTTACATATACTCATCAAGAGGCTCGCCCATTTACCTCGCCGCGCCTGCGACTCGAACCCGGACCTTCTCGGTTGAGCCGAAGGTGCTGATCACTACACTAAGCGGTGTGTGATTCACTTACGGTCGTCTGCTGGTCACTCAGCCAGCCGTTACCCTACGGAAAGAGCTAAGAGCTCATAGTGACCAATCTTTGGGTAGGACTGAGACCACTTACACATCACACACCGGGACAGCGAGGTCACAGCCTCTCAGGTTACATCCTGTACCTACTCGCTCCTAGGTAAACAGGGGCTACACATTAAGAAGCTCGCCCATTTGCCTCACCGCGCCCGGGATTCGAACCCGCCGGGCCTTCTTGGATGTGAGCCTAGCGTGCTGCGCGCGCGCGCGCGTCTGTATATGTGTGTGTGTGTGTGTGTGTGCGTGTGTGTGTGTAATCAGATTGTAATAAGAGTATGACAGAACTTTGTCAAATATAATAATATTATTATAGAAATTACTAATGTGTTTTGTATTGTACGTACGCACGTTAGGATAAAAATAGCAACATGTAGAGTTTCGGGTCTTTTGAATGTCGTAGAGACATTGACAGAGCTACATGTTTGTTTTTGTAAATTAGTTTATTTACAAGTGGTGGGCGAAACTGAAGAGCAACATGCATTTTGTGTGTCCTACAAAATACGTTCGCTGTGACAAAAAAAAAATTGAGTAACATTTATCAGTAGTGTTCTTACCTTCTTTATTGCCACCGAATATATGAAATAGATCATCCGTCTTTTTCTTTCACGTGACAAATAATATACCTTGCCACATGTCCACTTCCTATCACGTGTCAGGCCAATAATATGTAAATATGCAGACGACGCGTCTATTGGCCGCTGGCGCCATCTGTTGGAGAACTAAAGAATTTGTTTTCACTTTTTCTTCTCCTTCTTCTTCTTCTTCTTTCGACAGTGGTTGCATCACCATTACCACATATTGCCTCTCTAGCATATATATGTGTTGGGTGTCGCCATTTGACGAAAGCTCCAAACACTGACACTGCTGATCACATGAATCTCTTCAGGATATTATGTGTTGTTTTCAATAATTCATAAATTTTCTTTACATTTTTATTCATGTTCTATTGGTGATAATGTTTATGACATTAAAGTTTGCACCACATGTTCTACACAAAACTAAAAGAGAATTGGAATACGTAAAACTTCGGCTATTTTTAAAAGCCAACTCATATTTTATAGTCCTTACAGTAGCATTATACTTCTACCAGTATATTAGGAGCATCTACAAAAATTATAGATCTACAAAAAAACATAGAATATTTATATTGTTATTACTGGCTACAAATATTCGTAATTGTACGTTGTGTCGAAAAAGTATTAGCGAGCAAGTAATGGAGGAGGGGACACTACACAATTTGTAACACCCCGTGGGCTAGCATGTATAGATGTAAATATAAAACACAAAAAGCCCTTTTGCCACTCGTTCAGCTGATCGAGTGTGGTGCGAGGGAGCTACAGGCAACAAGCAAGGCAGGGATGACATCCACTCCCCCTGGGACACCTGGCCACAGGTGGGATATGAATGGGTCCAGGGCAGCGCCGTGTCCCTGTCTACTTATGCTTAGGCGTCTGTAGAAAGTACGAAAAAAGTTAAAATTTCAGTCTGCAGCTTATCTTAATCATGCAGCATTAGACATTGCGTTCAAGAATTAGAGACAATAGTCTAATATACCACCGTTTTGTTTCACTAATTAACATCATAGGTGAGTGTTAGTAATATTTCAAGACAGGATTTCTTCCAGATAATGGATAATATTAACATTAGCATTTCATCTGAGGGCTAAGTTAGGTTAAGATTGCTTCAATTCATTGATTTCGCAGCATATTATTTCACTGAGTAGATTATGATTTGAATAGACATCATATTTTACTGAAAGAAATTTGTATGCTAAGGTTATTTCAATAGTCCCCTAATTATTTACTTTTGATTACCACTATTGTAAGAAAATAGAAGAGTTAACATAACTCCACTGGAACAATGGTAATCACTTAAGCTGTACTGACAGAATGTTGTGTGCATCACTCACCTAACACTAAGAATGAATGTCTAGTGTCTAGAGAGTGGGCTGACAGTTGCTGCCTCAGAGCATAAAAAGAAATGGTGTTTCTGTAATTTTCAGTTATGAAACACAAAGTAGAATCTTTGACAGAGTTCCTATTCTTTTGCAGGTCAGGCAGCAATAGGAAAGTGACTTCACCCATTCCTATTGTGAGGAGTACAGGTGCACTTTCCCCTCTTTCTTTGGGCTCCTTCAGCTTCTCAAGCAGCAGGCCCTTCACCCCATCACCCATGCCTTCACCACCATCCTCCCCACCAGCTCCAAGCTCTCCCTCAGGCCTCATTCAGGCTGCCAAAGATGCATTGATGGATGCAGTATCAAAGAGAGACTCTAAGACAAGCTACCTTGCTATTGATGTGAGTCTTTGTTTTACAATTAAAGTGTTTCTCTACATGTTTGTTACTTTTGTTTCATAGAAATTGAAATAACATTTAGTTTTTTTTTCAAAGTATATATATATATATATATATATATATATATATATATATATATATATATATATATATATATATATATATATATATATATATATATATATATATATATATATATATATATATATAACTATTCTTTTCCTTTATCATGTACATTATTTCACTGGTGTCAATCATCACTTAAATCATAATCATCCTAATTATTCTCTGTTTTCACCGTAAGACAAAGGCCTTTTCAAGCTCCACTCATCCATCAGCTGCCCTCTTTTCAGCAACACTTCTTATCTCACCTTTCCATCAAGCTCTCTCTCTCTCTCTCTTTCTCTTTCTCTCTCTCTCTCTCTCTCTCTCTCTCTCTCTCTCTCTCTCTCTCTCTCTCTCTCTCTCTCTCTCTCTCTCTCTCTCTCTCTCTCTCTCTCTCTCTCTCTCTCTCTCTCTCTCTCTCTCTCTCTCTCTCTCTCTCTCTCTCTCTCTCTCTCTCTCTCTCTCTCTCTGCCCTGACTACTTTAACTATCCATAGGTTACAACACTGCTGTGCTAGTTGTCTCTACTATTTGTTCAACACAGAAAATTACCGGCATTTTTTCTTTCTCTCTCTCTCTTCATTTGTGGCAAAGATGCCAGCCTTCAGTATGTTTCCTAATCCATGATGCACTTTTATCTTTCCCTATTATGCTAAACATTCTCTTCATTTCCCCAGACAGAGAACTAGCTGAAGAGATAAGAAGTTTTGCTGAAATGTCTTGGAATTGACAGACAGCAAAGATTAATGGAGGATGTTTAGGGAAAACTTTTTCCTGGTGTTCATTGATTAAGTAATTGAATTAAGGCAGTGCAACAAGGTCACACAGCATTTGCTCAGGTTAATAGAGAGTGCTGTCTCTCATGCCAAGAAACTGCCATGATTCAGGATCAAACACAGCTTTTCAGCCACAAGCTGAGTAGTGCACCGCAGAGCCACTCGTCATCTTTGGAATCACAGAGGCTCATGATGATGATGATGATGATGATGATGATGAATGGCTATATAAGAAACTTTAAGACAAATCAGCTACTAATGCAGAACATTTTTTTGCTTTTCAGGAGGACATGCGAGATATGTGTTATTATTACACTCATCTTGGTACTGATGAACGTTCTGAATTTTTGATGTACATGGCCACAGCATTGTCCACAGACCATCATGTGGTGGAGGAGCTCATTCAACAGAAACCAAAGTTGAGTGGACAGCAATGCCTCATGTGAGGAAGCTAAAGAACATAACATACAGGAATGACTTGAGTTTTAAATTTATTTGAGTCATATATCAACCTGTTTGACAGCCAATTTCTTCCCACCTCCTTTTTGTATCTATTTCTATCATATGAGCTCATAGTTTTTGCAATTAATGCAGTAAACTTATTTATATTAATTTTTCCTGCCCATTAATAATCCAAAAGAAATGAGAGATATTCTGTAGGAGAGTCCATGATGGCTTGGTCAACATAGTGTTGTGATATGTGGTATGGAATTTGATGTAAGAGTGAACAATGCCAGTGATCTGTAAAAATTTGCATGTTAATTTCTTATTAGCAATGGTAAGATATATGCTCTAAATCCAGTCAGACTGCATATTAAATTAATTTTCCTTGGTTTTACAGGTTGGGGATAATGATGGGGCCAATGGAGCCCAGCTGCTGCGGTGGGAAGACCGTCTGCGCCAGTCCCTGCAGCCACCCCACCACTGGGTCTTTTCTCAGATATCCCGCCTCTCAGGGGGTGTCAAGTTCTTGGTGGATATGCGTCAAGATTTACTCGTAAGTTGTTTGGTCTCTGCATAATGTTTGTATCCCTAATTTTTCCACCTAGGATTTGATAAAATCCTGATTTATCAAAGTAAATGGGATAGAGGAAACTTTTATGCTGAGATCTACCCACTAGTCAGTCAGTCAGTCAGTCAGTCATTTCCCAGATACTATACATACCTCTGAAGTTTTTGTTTCAGGTCTTAAAATGAATAAATCTCAAAGGTTTATTAATAGTAAGTTGAGAGGAAGAATTGTAGAGGGATTTTTTTCAGAGCTTACACAAGATCATTCTATTAATTTTCTTGCAAGCTATTTAATTAGTCCTTAATTAGATTAATTTTGTATTAGTCATTACTCCTTCAATATAATTCACAACAGTTTCCAAGAAGCACACTTCCATGGCTTTTCATTACAGTTCAAACAAGAAAGTAGAATTCTGTAGAATCCTTAGGCCTACTCCTCTAATACATGAAAAAAAAAAAACAACAATGAGCAAAAAATTAGAATATTAGAGCTTCCTGTCATAGGACTAACCCCATCACTCAGTAAGATACAGTTGCCTTGAAGATTGTTTTTATTTTTCAGGCAACTTTGTACACCAAGGCTTCAGACCCAACAGCCTCTGTTGTCCTGAAAACTCTAGACACAGTTCTGCGAGAGTTGTTGTCCCTGTGGTTTACTGTTGGTCTTTTAGAAGTTCAGCGTATTACATGGGAGTCACCTTGTAATATACTGCAGAAGGTCAGTTACCATACTTTCCTTTTCTCTCTATTCTCACACATTACAGTAGTTTTTCATCATTTTGCCCATTTCTATCATCAAACAATTTTCATGTGAAGACTATAACTGGGTGCTTCAAAGAAATGCTGAGAGATTATCATGAAGACAAGGGTTGAACTCCTGATTAGGAGAACAAAGCAGACTACCTTAGATGTTGAGACTTTAGCAATCATCAGGTTCCAAGATAATTTCTAGGATCTTTCAGATGCTATTTTAAGAGAAAAGTATATCATAAGAGTTACTAAGATGAACAAACATATCAGAGAATGTTATTACTAAAGCAAAACCCTCAACAGACAGTAGCAGCCATACCAAGAAGACATTCATTAAACTTCTCCCATAGATCTCAGAATATGAAGCCGTTCATCCAGTCCGCAACTGGACAGATCTCAAACGAAGAGTTGGCCTCTACCGCCGTTGCTTTACCTTCACCCACTCCTGCATGCCCAAGGAGCCCCTAGTTGTGCTGCACATCTTTCTTACCAATGAAATCTCAAATTCAATGGCCAAGATCCTCCAGAGTTCAAGAGCATCATCAACTGGTGAGCTTCAGTATGGTGTTCTAGAATAAATTGTTAGCTGCGTGTGAAGGTGGATATGCAGGACAGAATTTAGCTCCTTAACAAGAATTAGTAATAGGAGGAATTTCAAAGTGTCAGCTTCCCTTCATATTCACATGATGCAACATATTCACAGTGCAGCACAACATATTTACATGATACACCATATTCTTCAAAGAGTGAGAGGATTTTCCTTTGCAAATGAAAGATAGATGACTTCAGATTATAGGTACTTTATAATAGTAATTTTGACTATTAAGGATGGGGAAACTTAGATGGGAAAGTCTGGTAAAGAGAGCATGGTGTTTGATACATAACTTTGCTGTGAAAGATGATGTGATTGGTGGACATGAGATAAAGCATACCAATAAAGTGATGAAAACAAATAGTTTATATTGCTTTAGGAAAGATATCTTGAAGTGGATGTTTGAGAGTTCATAGCTAAATTCTGCATGAAGCTTTTAAGGTAAAAACTAGAAATCTGAGAACTTCCAACAGACAAATTGTTCATAACTTTACCTATTGGTGAACTGTGAACTGGAAGTTGTGAGCATGAGATGAATACCCTGTATAAAATGGAAGGACAGGGTATTGAAATATTTCAGGAAGAGGAGAAATTATAATGTAAGAATAGAGTATATGAACTGGAGCAAATAGAAATTTCTCAATGGTTAGGGAGTTCCAGGAAATACACATTAGAATAAATTTGAATAGATTAATTTATAATAAAAAAACATTGTTTATGTAATGAAAAATGCATTGTAACATATCAGAGCTATGAGATCAAAAGAGAAATGCAAGGTTATTATTCAACACAAAGTATCCCTATACTTTCACATTAGAATTCTTAATATTCTCCTGAAATACTACTTCATTTATAACAAGCAAGAGCTTAATTGAACTTTGTTAAGACATGAAATAGAGATACAGGAAATGTAAATTATCTCTGTATCTATATGGAAAGAATACTTGTACTATGAAGATGAAACTTGTTTTGATGCATTGACTATATAAAAGATGCACAGGTAAACCATTATTTATTTATTTTATTTATTTATTTATTTATTTTTATTTTTTTATTTTTTTATGAACACAATCTGCTGACATGCATGCATCTTTGTGTATGAGTGTATAACAAGCTTTTTTTTAAAGCTAACTTTCAATCAACCAATGTTTTCTGCTCTGCAAATACTTGCAACTTGGCTATTATGTATGTGGTTTGTTTACTTTTAATTCTGTAATGATTCTTTAAAGGATTGTATGAATAACAATAACTTTTCATCCCCTAATTTTCAATAGAAAAGGATAACAAGAAGAAGGATCATGAGGACCCAGCTTACATCAACACTGCAATATTCTATTCCATAACATCAACTCAGAAAGGACTCCAGGTAAAAATCAATGTGATGTGTGTGCCAGGTAGTGTTAGCACAGCACAGTAAGGCAATGTCCTCTTTACCCATCTTATTTTTAGTTGTTATCCTTCAGGAAAAAAAAAAAAAAGATAAAATGAAACTGTTGCAGCGTGTTTCATTTCTTATACTCAACTCAACTTACGAGTACATTTACACAATTGGGTTTTTATAATGTAACTTGTGATATAATAATGACTCCAATTCACTTTCAGGGCATTGAACTTGGAAATTACCTGATCAAGCGTGTCGTCCATGAACTCAAAGCAGAATTTCCAAACATGACTCAGTTTTCCAGCCTGTCACCAATACCTGGCTATGTCAAGTGGCTGAATGGCATGATGGCTCAGGCTCAGAGAGGTAGACTACTTTTTTTTTTACTATTATTATTTGCAAAGCAGTACAAGGTAGACTTTTTTTTATAATCATCTTCATATCTCTTTGATCTTTTAGCACCCAATGGAATGCAAACCCTCTTTCCAATACATTCCTTACTTTTTTGTGATTTTTATTAAACTTTATTCCCTAATTTTCTGGCAAAATTTTCTTTCTGTAGAATTGCTGTTGTTTGGTTTAGCACAAAGTTATTTCTCATAAACATGCCACAGTGGGTGCATTGCTACTGCAGATTACTTATTACATAATGGAGAAAACCATCTGGAGTACAATTCTGATATTTCCAAGTGTTGCTTGCCTTTTACATTATCAATCCTCAAATATTCTCATTGTAAAATGAGAATGGTTGCAGATTATGATGTCAGCCTTATTAGATTCATCTTCCCAGTGAAAGCATTCGTTTGGTCATAAAATGTCATTACAAAATCATTTACCAATTCTAAAAAAAATCTGAGACAGGGCTGGTATGTGTCACTTCCAGGAGAAGTTACCATATTTATGAAATCTGAAGAAGAGGAACTAATGCAGTGTTTGGAAGTGAAAACACCCTCATCTATTTATGATCGGCTAAAGAAGCTGTTTACAACTAGTGGCTGGGTGGAGGAGACAGAGTTGGTGAATGCACTGGAGGCCCCCTTGATGCGGCTCTGTGCATACTACCTTGTAGTAGAAAAAAGACGAGGCTATGCTCTTGATGGCGTAGGTAAGTTCTTGCATGTTTTGTCAAGTAATTCTCTTCATAGTTTTAATATTATAAAGGGATTCTAACCCAGAACCACCCTGTTGTGAGTCAAGCACTATAACAGATCTTTTTATAGATCAGTTTAAGGTTAAGCTTTTAGAGGCTTGGATAGATGTATGTACGACCAAAAAATCTACTAGACATACATGGATTTCATGACTTTAAGGATATATATACTAATTCTGTAATTCACTTTATGAAATTTCATCCTAAGTTTAATTTAATTTTTTTTTTTTTTCTTCTTCCTCCTGTGACTAAGTGAAAATCCCTATGGTAAGGGAGAAGATGCAGTCTCCCCTATCCCATGCATTTAACAAAAAAAAGTGACTGAAAGTTGCAGTGCAAGAGGACTGGGAACTCCATCTTTTGTATTCTTTTTCCTGCAGTGAGGCCTCCATTGAGGGTGTGCTCTGCTTGGTATATAGATAGGCCTAAGCAAATTCAGAGATTGGTGAGATGTTTATAAAGTCATGTATTATCATATGAAATAAAATTTGTTGGGTCACTGCCACATTGTTGGATACTTAATAGTGTAGCAGGCATTAAGCTGAGTCTGAAGACAATCACTGTTTTTCTCATAAGTCTATTAACAAAGGTGTTACTCAGGGTTCTGTCCTGTCATTCACTCTCTTTCCATTATTCATCAATGATCTTCTAAGCCAGGGGTTCTCAATGCAGTTGGGGCACCCCCCTCTTCCTTACATCACTCACCCAACTTCCTCCCCAACTATGCCACCATAGTTAGATAGATAGAATCAGATAAATAGATGGATAGATAGAGGGAGAGCATAACAGCTGCATCTCCTTTGTACTAATAGTCAGTGAGTCTGTGATTTTCTGTGTTTTCCCCTCTCCCATCCTGTGCTTCCCCCCCTCTCCCCAATTTAGAACCACTGTTCTAAGCCAAACATGTTGTCTTATCCACTCCTATGCTGACGACACCACTCTGCTTGTTCCCATATCTTTTCTTAGATATCCAGCCTTTAAGGAATTAAACGACTCACTCAGAAAATGTACAGCAATATCTGATCCTTCTGAAATTTGTGATTGGGGCAGAGCAAACATAGTATTGTTCAGTGCCCCAAAAAATCCAGTTCCTTCATCAGTCATCTTGACACAACTTTCAAACACCTGGTTAGCCCGTTTTTTTCAGTGACACTCAACTGTCCCCTCTTCTACACTGAATATAATCAGTCTTTCCATTACTACTAATAATCTAAACTGGAAACTTCACATCTCATCCAAAATTAAAACAGCTTCCATGAAGTTAACTAACTGTTCTGAGTTGTCTCTGCCAGTTTGTCTCATCTTTCCAGCTGCTAACTTTGTACAGGGGCCTTATCCATCCATGTACAAAGTATGCTTCACATATATGGGGAAGGGTCCACTCACACTACTCTTCTGGACAAAATGGAATCAAAATCATTTTGTCTTATCAATTCCTCTCTTCTAACTGACTGTCATCAGCTTCTATCTCATTGCACAATGTTGTATCTCTTGCTGTTCTCTATTGCTATTTTCACACTAACTACTCTTCTGATCTTGCTAACTACATGCTTCCCCTCCTGTTATCTCCCTACACAAGACTACTTTTCTAACCCTTATTCTGTCCCTCTCTTTAATGCAAGTGTTAACTAATACTACTCTCAAAATTTCATCTCTTTTCTGGTAAATTCAGGTAACCTCCCTGCCTACTTCTGTATTTTCCCCTTCCGATAACTTTAACTCTTTCAAGGGAGATTTTCAAGACTCTTATCTTCCAACTTTGGATAATCCATTTGGCTGTTCTTTTTTGTGACTGGTATCTCACTTGGCCTTTTTTACTTTCTTTCTTTTTACTTGCTTTTTTTTTTTTTTTTTCACTTCTTACATAAAAGAATAATTTTTAAATGATACATGTACCATTTTACTGTTGTTATGATCACTTTTTTTTTTATGTCCTTTTTTAGCAAACTTTCACCTCAAGAATGGAGCAGTGTTGTGGCGCATCAACTGGCAGGCAGACCAGTCACACCGGGGCTTGGCCAATTCCTGCGGCATCATGGTTAACTATAGGTATGTACTGGAAACAGTCATTTGATGAAAAATAAATAAATAATACTCTATCACAAGTCCATTGGTACAATGGACTTGTAGTAGCATGTGCATAGTATGTCACTAAACTTAAGTTTTGTCAATCTTTAAAATGTGTGTAGGAAAGGTTAGACACACTTGATACATGACATACAACTCAAATATTGATGAAATGGCATCTTGCAGCTCAGCTTTTCATTAAACTTATAATAAAAACAGAGCTAGAGCAGTCAAGAGGTAGCAAGTACACCATTTGGGAAATATGGAAATCTGAATTTGTTTTTGTTATTATTGTTGATACTTTTGCTGTGAAATATACACCTTCAGAAACTAAGAATTTTGTTTACAAGTCCATTGATCCAAAGGTTAACAGTGTATCACTTAACATCACTGTCCAGTCTTATGACAAAAATACAGTAATTTACTACTGTCATATAAATATCTTGTGCAGCACCAAAGCAATGCTCTCTCTCTCTCTCTCTCTCTCTCTCTCTCTCTCTCTCTCTCTCTCTCTCTCTCTCTCTCTCTCTCTCTCTCTGAAATAATTTGATATGATTAATCATCAATTTCCCTATTCAAAATCAATGTATTCCTTCAATCACAACTGTCTCTCATCAATTATAAAAAAAATAATAACTACATTCATTTAAAAGTCAAACTTACTTTTTTCTTACTTTCCAGGTACTTTCTTGATGAATGTGAGAGCAATAGCCGCACCTATTTGGAGAGCCAGGAGATCATTTTATCAGACTCAGTGAAGTTTCTAGTCAACACAGCTCTTTCAAAGGTTGTGAAGAAGGGTTCAGAGTCCTCATCTGTTCCTCTGCCACACCCTCGGAGTCCCACGCCTCCTCTCATCACAGTCACCCCAGACTCTAAAATATAAGATTATACTGTATCAGAAATATTCTTATTTTATGAACTCAGAGGGCTTAAGCCTTGTATCAATTCAGTACTATGTTAGTAATTTGTGGAGAATAAAGCACAAGCCAAGCAGAGCAATTTTTTCAATAGAGAAAAGTAAATGTTCATGGAAAGGAAACTATTTAATCTTTTGAACTCTAGAATATGAAATTTGCAAGGGAAAGTGTTGTCTGCATACTGTTGTTACATACCAGCAAAGTTAAAAATAGAAAAATTATGTCTGTCTTTGCACTTTGCTTACCATACCCAACATATCAAATATTTTTGCCATAATCTAGTCAGTATCAAGCAGCATTGTAAAGTTGATCCAGGCTTAAGAATTTAATTTGTCTGTACATGTGCATGCCCAGTTTTTCATCTACTGTTCTTATCTTTCCCTCTGTACCCAAAGCACAAATTTTGATCACTGTAAAATATTGTCAGTAGATGCACTTAGAATTCTTAACTTAAATAAACCTAAGGCAGATTAATAGTAATAAACAGATTAAGCAGAGAAATTATATTGTGCAATACAGAGCAATCAGGTAAATTATTCTGCAAATATGAATCTTAAACAATGATAGAAGAATTTTATTCATAGATTGTGTAGCCTGTTAACAAGCTGAAGATGTAACTGATAAAACAGTAACTGTTACGTCATATCTTGAAGCACCATGATGAAGATTAATAATTGGCATATGCACTTATATTTCTGAAGTTATTACATAATGTCCAATTAATGTGAAGGAGTGTTATATAACCATTATTAATCTTTTGTCTTAAGTGTTTGAAAATATCAAGAATAATGGCAATAACAGTGTGAGTTAAGAATGATGTGTAATCTGATGACAGGAATCATGAAGGTGCATTTTCTGTACGTATATATATATATATATATATATATATATATATATATATATATATATATATATATATATATATATATATATATATATATATATATATATATATATATAACCATTTGTAACTGAAGATTTATGTACATACATTGTTTTGTTATACATTTTCATAGATATATTAACGAAATCTATGATCAATATATGATGTAATAAAGTGTGTGAAGCAAATGTTCTCTTGAAGATTACATCACAAGTCGAAATTGTGCATATGAAACATTGAACTGGTGTTTACCTACCAATGCTTTCATACTTTTACAGAATCAAGTTAAGCTTGTAACAGTAGAGTCATATCTAGTGGTCTCAAACTATAAGATGCGATACGCACCATAACTTCTTGGCTTCCCGCCATTCGTCCAGGAAGCAAGGATCAAGACTATTTCAATGGAAATTATATAATTATTGCAAGTAACTTTTATCAATAAAATTATGGGAAATATAATCAAAGACATCTTCTTAAGGGCATCCTTAGGTTCCTCCGAGCTAATTTGATTTCACAAACTGAAGAACAAGAAGGAAAAATCAGTCACGCAAAAGAAGACATATAAAGTTAATTGTACATAAAATGGTCTAATGACATTTATAGATAATATAAAAAACATAGATATAGAACAATGCTTTAAGTAAATATATGTAACTTTCATCTTTTACATTGATGACAACTCATGACGTCACTTCCTTTCCCGGGGACGTGAGAGGCACCGTGTGGCCGGCGCAGGCAGAGGCCACATATTTCACGCCCACTGCCTTCTCTGGTTAACTTTACTTTGTACGGGTGATGCAGTAGAAGAGCCAAGATGTCGCGATCGTACCAAAGGCCGGAGAATGCCCTTAAGCGGGCCAGCGGTGAGTGGAGAGCAGTGTTGGGTGGAAGGAGCCATGTTTACGTCTGGCCAGCTGGGGACACGAGGAGGTGGTGGTCATGGCTGGGATTATTTGGGCTGATGCTGGCCGTACACCACCCAGATGACCCTTTGTGAACGTAAAATAGTTTGCACACAATTTTTGTTTGTGTTAATTACCTTCCTTCGGATAGTGGTAGAGGGAAGAATGGGGTCAATATGCAGGCGCTCTCAACAAAAGCAAATTTGATGCGTCTTACATTCACATGCCGTAGCTGAGGAATTGGTTATGTTTTGGCAATAATTTCAATAAGGTGCAACCTCTAACAATCGCATAAATAATTTTTCAGGGATAGGCACACCCCTCACGTCAGACTAACACGAGCATCGCAATTCAACCACCTTATCCATTCTAATGCATGAGGGCATGGTGGTGTTATGCGAAATCTTTGAGGTGCGAGAGCACTAACGAGTTGGCTTTCAGCGTATGTACATCCCAAGATGCAAGCTATTTTGTACATAGAACATGCTTAATTTGGTTTGGTTAGAAACACCATCTTGCAGCCCGTGTGTTCCGTGGGCCTATATAGTCCTAATATAACAATTTAGCCTATGAGATTATTCAGTGACAATTTTAAGGCTTCTGTTGATATGAATAAAAAAGGTTTTAATGATCAAGATATAGTCACTACATAAGGTCGTGGAAAAAAAAAAGAAAAAAAACCTTGAAGCTCAATAATCTCACTGGCCATATGTATTGGTGCTGATGCAATGATGGGCATGCACAGAAGGCCAGCTCACCAGTATTCTTGCTGCTCAAGGATTTCGTACGACAGTGGCAGTCATATAGTCCATGTTGCCTTTATAGCAGACTTCTGATGTCTGGGAATGAAATATAAAATATAAGTAAATTCCACCTTCATTGCTATCACCACCAAAACTGGGTATTGTATACGGGTCGCTATTAACGTCACTGATGTATGCTTTTTGCTTTACCACAACGTACCATATCACAACTGTAAGCTGAGGTTCCTGTGCAAATACAAGATTGTTAAGTGGGGAAGATGAAGTACACCACAATTCCTATATACTTAAGTCTTTGAATCTCCATATAATGGTATTTTTTTTACGACTATTGCACCAGCTCTTTTTGCCAAAAATCTACCCCATCTCTTTCAACAAGTTTAGAGACATGTGGGAATGTGGTTTTGGGTGGGGGCCTTCCCCATGGGCATAACTTAACCTAACCAGGGATCTGCATCCCCTGGGATCCCCTCCCCATGACACTAATGTGACCTATCCAGGTACACCAACCTAACCTTGTACATTTTTCTGTTGATATATAGCAAGGCTGAAAGAAATGTCATGAAGCAGGAACTACATTATGTAGCATATTAAAAGTGTTAGCAAGAACCTCAATATGTGCTGGAAATGGAAGGCGCCTTGACTTTTATTCAATTATTGTGGGCTTCATAAAAGCAGAGTACTCACCAGAAACCTACCCTGTGCTAAATACATTAAGTGTACTGTGTTGTGCTAAAATATACAGATCAGCTTGGAGCACTGATTGTAAACATCAACCACCATAAGTCTCGAAATTGTCATGCAACAATTTCCAAACTGCCACATTGCAGAATCTCTCTCTCTCTCTCTCTCTCTCTCTCTCTCTCTCTCTCTCTCTCTCTCTCTCTCTCTCTCTCTCTCTCTCTCTCTCTCTCTCTCTCTCTCTCTCTCTCTCTCCCAGAATTAAACGTAATCAAACATTTAATGTAATATTAACTAGAGGACGGGGCTGTGTCCCTTTTGGGGGTCTCGCAAAGTTGCATGGAGATTGATAACTTATTTAATGAAAAACTGACAGGACAACATCTGAAACCAATTACCTGCTCTAAAAAGTAGTAGTGGAGCTGCAGTGGACACTTGTTAGTTGACTGAACCAGTTACATAACATTAGTGGTCAGAGGCAGTATAAAGACAGTGAAGTATCTTTGCCTCTATCCACAAATCCATATCATCAGTTGAACATTTATGGAAGTAGTGATGGAATTCCACAGGTCTTTAGTGAATTTATCTTAGAGACAGCTGGACTACCTTGGATAACTCGGCTGTAAATGAGTCCAGTTATGGGGAGCACACAACTGCCTGCCCAGTGTGGCAGTCTTATTTAGGACTAAAATGGTTTATGTCCCCATGATTATCCCACTTAAATTTTATTGTTTGGGCACCTCAGAGACCTGTAGTGGTCACTGGAGAAACCCATTCCACCCTTGTGATGGAGATCCAGAAAGTGGTTACCTATATTGTGAGGTGGTGGGTGGTATGAGAACTGTTGGGCTTCCTGTGGTCGTTAATATTGCCCTATACTCTGTTTGAGAGTCTTAGAGACATATGCTCCTCCTGCAAGGTGGAGACATGTCAGGCTCTGGGTTCATCTCTATTGGGTGAGGGATTCCCAGTCCATGGTGGAAGGTTTGTCTTGAATTTGGAGACTCATAGACATTGTCTTTCACATGCTGATAATCCCCTACTTGATTCCCCACCTATGGGAAATCTCTCTCTCTCTCTCTCTCTCTCTCTCTCTCTCTCTCTCTCTCTCTCTCTCTCTCTCTCTCTCTCTCTCTCTCTCTCTCTCTCTCTCTCTCTCTCTCTCTCTCTCTCTCTCTCTCTCTCTCTCTCATGCACACACACACACACGTGTACAGCATCGACAACAATTTAACAAAAAAAAACAGACAACCCTGGCCTGGCCTGGCCTGCCCTGCCTTGCCCAGCATTGCCTTTCCTTGCTGCACTGTTTTATGCTTGAATTCATTGTGTATATTCTGACATTGCATAATTTGTTCTTTCAGTCAGACTTTACAGTGAAATTAGTAATGCACCTGGAAATAATAGGCAAAACTTATTTTAAGCAATGCAATTTATAGAGAAATTGACATGGCAACAATGCACCTGCCATCCCACCACCAGGCCTGAGGGTGTTGGTCTGTCTGGTGGCAGCATAATCCTTGGGATTATGCTGCTTCCAATCCTCTGCAGTCAAGACTTTTATGTTTGACCTGAAATGGGTCACAGGTGCTGCTAAGTAACTCATTTCATTCTCCTGCTCACACTGAATTTTACAGGACTTCTTCAAGAAATGTACTTCATTTACTTTTGTGCTCCAGTCTTAAAACATTTATTCTAGATAATGAATTGATCACATTCATACTGCTGAAGAATATGTATGATTTGTTATTAAAGAAACAATGGGGCACTGTAGAATGCATACATTCACTGAATTCCCTCACCCAATGAGAGGTAAGAATAGCAATGCCCCACCATGGAGTTTATGTCTCTAGACTCACTGTGGAGCTCATGTCTCTGAACTCACCATGGACCTTATGTCTCTAAATTCACCATGGAGCTCATGTCTCTAGACTCACCATGGAGCTTATGTCTCTAAACTCACCATGGAGCTTATGTCTCTAAATTCACCATGGAGCTTATGTCTCTAAATTCACCATGGAGCTCATGTCTCTAGACTCACCATGGAGCTTATGTCTCTAAACTCACCATGGAGCTTATGTCTCTAAATTCACCATGGAGCTCATGTCTCTAAACTCACCATGGAGCTTATGTCTCTTAAACTCACCATGGAGCTTATGTCTCTAAATTCACCATGGAGCTCATGTCTCTAGACTCACCATGGAGCTTATGTCTCTAAACTCACCATGGAGCTTATGTCTCTAAATTCACCATGGAGCTCATGTCTCTAGACTCACCATGGAGCTTATGTCTCTAAACTCACCATGGAGCTTATGTCTCTAAATTCACCATGGAGCTCATGTCTCTAAACTCACCATTTAGCTCATGTCTCTAAACTTACCATGTAGCTCATATCTCAAAACTTACCATGTAGCTCATGTCTATAAACTTACCATGTAGCTCATGTTTAAACTCACCATGTAGCTCATGTCTCTAGACTCACCATGTAGCTCATGTCTCTAAACTCACCATGCAGCTCATGTCTCTAGACTCACCATGTAGCTCATGTCTCTAAACTCACCATGCAGCTCATGTCTCTAGACTCACCATGCAGCTCATGTCTCTAGACTCACCATGCAGCTCATGTCTCTAGACTCACCATGCAGCTCATGTCTCTAAACTTCTCAAACAAAGTAAAGTATGTTTCCTGGCTGTCCCTTGTGAGGTGGTCACCTGCTGCCCTATAAAACCCTTTCACAGCCATCCCCCTGAGGGATTTCTTAAGAACAGCCATTTAGTTGCATTTTATATTGATAGACTAATCTCTTAATAGCATTATTGACTGCTTTGACTGCAATCAGAATTTGCATAACAAAGCAACTACCTCTCTTTTTCAAATGGTAGGGATGGCCAGCATGTGGGTAGGATCACGGGCACACAGGCAAGCTGAAAACCAGGTTGTGTGAATTTCTCATGTTACGCCTTTGTCCTTTTATAGTTCCTTGCCCCAAGTGTGATAATGGAACAGATATTTAATGAGAAAAAGGCCCCTAACATTTGGAGTAGGAGTTTAAAGGGAAAAAAAATTAAGAACAAAAGATCTTTCAATTCTGAAAAAGAAAGTAGTGAAATTAAATTCTTACGAAAGGTCAATATAATGCCTTGTATTTTAGAACTGTAGTCAAGTAGAAGTTATCATGTTTATGATGGAAGCTTTGAACTAAGTATTCTAGTGATTTCATTGTCCCAAACATACTAAAGCCAGCTTGAAAATTAATTAATATGACCACACAATTAAAAATTGCATTGTAAATATACATTAGTATGAAATCACTCTCTTTTTCTGCTTTACACTTGAAATATTTAAACTACTTGTCTATGGTAATCACTTCCATGTTTACTATAACATTCTTATATACATGTTACAGAGTTCATTGATGTTGGGAAACCCAACAGGGCCCTCGAGGTCCTTTATGAGGTCATCAAGCGTGGCAAAATGCGCAATACCTACTCGGAGAAGTTGCTGGAGCCTATTATGTTCAAGTATTTGGAGCTGTGTGTTGACCTCAAGAAGTCCCACCTGGCCAAGGAGGGATTGTACCAGTATAGGAACATTTTCCAGAGTGTGAGTATTATTTGCCAGTTTTCAAACAAGCGCTTATGATGGATAGATGGATAGAAAAGCTCACAGGTAATGGTAATGTTCTTTAGGTAGAACATGACATTAAATAAGGGAAGCTGCACACACTGACAGCACCACATCGCACTGGCAGCACCACACTGCCGCACTGTTCAATCACACTAGATTTGAAGACAAAACACACACACACACACACAGTTCTTGGCCATGTGGCAGCACTACATCACCACACCACTGTGTCACGCTGGATGTGAGATCAAAACATTCACACTCACACAGTTCTAGACTTTGCAACAATGGCACATCTCTGCATAATGTGACATTGGCCAAAGAGAGGCACTGTGGGAAGCTTGAGTTGCACTGGCAGCTACCATGCATGTGTGGGTATTTAACCAATGTGTGTCTGGTTTAATATCCAGACACGGTTATGTCCAGTTTTTGAACATAGGTATATTGAAGTGATTATTATAAGTTGAATATTATTAACAACAGTTCTTGTGTTCAGTTGACTACTGCTCAACTTGGATCACTCTAGACCCCTTTATCAGTGTACCACCAGCTGTTGCATTCTATGCCTAACATCTCATTTGATGATATGGCAGCATTAGATACTATATGTTTTCTCTCTCTCTCTCTCTCTCTCTCTCTCTCTCTCTCTCTCTCTCTCTCTCTCTCTCTCTCTCTCTCTCTCTCTCTCTCTCTCTCTCTCTCTCTCTCTCTCTCTCAAATGCATTGGCAAATTTGGTAATTACCATGTTCCTGGTGAGTACAAAGTTGATATATGATTTATGATATGTAATTGATACTTACATGAAACCTGTTACTTTCACAGGTGAATGTATCCTCCTTGGAAACTGTGGTGCGGCATTACCTGTCCCTGGCTGATGAGCGGACAGAAGCAGCACGCAAGGAGAGCCATCAGGCTGTGGTGGACATCGATGACTTGGACAATCTGGCTACCCCAGAGGAGATCCTCCTCTCTGCAGTCTCTGGAGAAGATGCCCAGGTAAGTCTTGATAAGGAATTAGTTGAGTGAACAAAGTACCTCAGCAAGTTGAATTTGACCTCCACCACTCCCTCTTTTTTTTCTCCTTTTTAGGCAAGCCAAATTTTATCTACTATGTACGCATGTTACTATTATCATCTTTTTTGTTCTTATTGCAAGCACTTCTTAAACTTGTTTGTACTGCTTAGGTCTATGAACCATGACTTCCATGGGTGTTTCACTTGCATATATCTATTTCATTGATGTTTTGCTTTGCCATATGTATACCAAAATTATCACTTACATTTTTCACTTCATAACATGGCTGGTATTTTTCTCAGTACTTTTCTACTCCAGTAATTTTGTGCTCCATTACTGATGTAGACATTTTCAGTTATGTCGCAAATAGTAAGCAGTAGTATGTTTTGTGACTTGCTTTGATGAGCCTCTCATAATGGGTTTTATTTTATTTGAGTTTACACATGGCAGCTCAATCACCCTAGCATTACTTTACCCCTCCTTTTTATTCCACCAGGACCGAAGTGATCGAACCATCCTGACTCCCTGGGTCAAGTTCCTGTGGGAGAGTTACCGCCAGTGCCTGGAGCTGCTGAGAACCAACTCCCGCGTGGAACGTTTGTATCATGACATTGCCAAGCAGGTGAGTAAATGAGTCTCGTCAAATTGTTTTCTTTATTTGTAGCTAGTTTTTAAGTTTTCTGATTGTGAAAATGGGAGAGAGCACCTATTATATAAATTTATTTATTTATTTATTTATTTATTTATTTTCTAGATGATAGAAATAGAAGAGATTATGTTTTATACTCATCTATTTATATACCAGGCCAACAAACCCACATGAGGTAACCCAAAACAAGACACCACACATTCACACACACATCATTTACACTCTTAGCCCTGTTGGCCTGCAATAGGAATGGAAAGTCTCATGGTCCACCATGCAATATCCCAGGAGTTCAAGTACAGCACATCTGGCCTCATGCATTTCATATAGATAATTCTGATTTTGTGTAATTTTTACTTTCAGGCTTTCAAGTTTTGTGAGAAATACAGCCGCAAGACAGAATTCCGCAAGCTGTGTGATAACCTGCGGACTCACTTATCACACATCCAGAAACAGCAGGGTTCTGCCACTGCAGTCAATCTCAACAATCCAGAGACCCAGCAGGTAATACAAGATTCAAGAGAGTCAAATAGTTTAATTTACAATGGTTCAAAGGTCTAGGAAACCATAGTTCAGCTTGTTTTTATGATTATTATAGCCATATCTTGATAACTATATTCAGAATGTATTATGTGTCATGCATAAGTCCATTCTTGTGATTTCAGTCAACACACTTTCAGCTTTGGTCTCATAAATCTACGATAATTTGTATTCTTTGTGTCATGCCAAGCATCATTTTCTCTATTTCCTGTTGGGCACTGAGGTTATACCAAAAATTTATCCTGTGTAATGCCTCTGATGTCAATATATGTATTTTGTAAATATACTAAACACAGCCTTAATTTCAAGATGAACCTGGAAACCCGGTTGGAGCAGCTGAATTATGCTATCAAGATGGAACTGTGGCAAGAGGCCTACAAGGCTATAGAGGATATTTCAGACCTCATGAACAAGTCCAAGAAGATGCCCAAACCCCATGTCATGGCCTCTTACTACCAGAAACTATCACTGGTCTTCTGGAAGGCTGGCAACATGCTCTTCCATGCAGCTGCACTCTTCAAGCTCTTCCAGCTGCTCAGAGATCAGAAGAAGAATATTACAGGTACTTGGGCTTGAAGTTTGGGAACAATGTGTCTCATTTTAGATAGATTTTTTTTCATTGCCACATTTGAATGGTTTTTTACTCAGTGAACGATGAGTTGACGGATTATTTTGTATTTATTTGGCTCCATCTCTTTCTGCAGGAAAAAAAGAAAACCAAACCAGTGACAAATGACTTATTTTGTATATAGTAACAGTATATCTCTCAGTTTCAGTAGTACTATATGATTTCCTGTGTTTAAACCACTTATTGTTTTATATGTATTTTTATACATGATTTATGTGATTCAACAGCGGAGGAGGTGGGAAAGCGTGCATCCATTGTGCTCATTGCAACACTTGCCATTCCTCTGCCATCTGCTCACCCTGAGTTTGATAGGTTTATTGAAACCGAAAAGTCAGCTCTGGAGAAGATTGATAAACTGGCCACACTCCTTTCTCTGCCTAAGCCACCAACACGAGTCTCTCTTATTCGGTAAGGTTATGTTTTAACAGAATTTTAACTTTTTTTTTAGTACTTTGTGACTGACATGACAAAAAAGGGATGTGCATTTAATTTAACTCATGTCTTCTCCAGCGACTTGATCCGGTTCAACGTTGTGTCAGCAGTACCTCAGGAGTTGCAAAACCTGTACAGGCTGATGGAAGTGGAATTTGATCCCCTCAATTTGTGTGTGAGAATGCAGAACAACATAGAATGGATACAGGAGCATCCAGAGCTTGGTCAGTCTGCTTTTTTAAAGTTGCAAATTATGAGGCTGTAATTTAATGATGTATTTGTTGAATATTATCCCTTTTTGATGTAGTTGTATGTAGATTGAGTTTATACTTTTACTTATGGCTAGAGAACAGATGTCTTCTTAATTCTTAAATGACATGAGAAGTACAGTAGTTGGATTAAGGACAAAGTAACAGAGTGCTAATTTCATGACAGTGTTGTCACCTCTGTAATGTGCTTCTCCGTCTCCTTGTAGGAAAATTTGTTATAGATAGTGATTGTGTTTCTGCACCATATGTCTTCATTGAGGTTGAGGAAATGCATTTGCCATTCACAGGGTTGACCCAGTATGTGCCAGCACTGCAGGAGATGACCATTACACGCCTGGTGAAGCAGGTGGCACAGCTGTACCAGTCCATCACCTTCAAACGCTTACTTGAACTCAGTGTCTTTGTCACCGGCTTCCACCTAGAGCGTATTCTCGTTGACCTAGTGCGCCATAATGACCTACAGGTAACAATACATGAAAAATTAATGTTACAATTGTGAGAAGTTATGCATAACCAATTTTTTCTGATGCTTTGCTTTTCTGACATTTATTTTAGTTTACTTAAAGAAAGGGTATGAGATCAAAGTCAGTTACTATTTGCTGATGGTACAGCTCTGGTGGCTGACTCATAGGGGAAGTTGAATAGACTGGTGGAGGAGGAAGCTGAAAGTGAATGTTGGTAAAAATAAAATAGTATAATGCTCAAGAGGGATAGGCAGTGAAAGGATGGATGTAAGATCGAATGGAAAATGGCTAGTATTTAGAGTCGATAGTTATAGTGGATGGAAGAGGAGGCAGATGAAGGGCAGGGTTAAGAAAGCAGGAAAAGTACTTGGTGGACTGAGATCTTTGAACATAGGACACTGGGTATGTGTAGAGAGAGATTTATGAAGGAATAATGGTGCCCACTGTGCTGTATGGTGCTGAAACATGGAACATAGGAGTAGTAGAGAAGAAATGGTTAAATGTAATAGAAACAAAGTGTTTGAGGAGTATGTGCAGAGTAATATGGAGGAACAGAATAAGAAATGAGGTAAGAGGAAATGGTGTATTGACAGGCAGATAGATGTGTATTAAGATGGTATAGGCATGTGGAGAGAATGGAGGACAAAACTAGTAAAGAGAATAATAAGATGTGTGTGGTGGAAGGCTAAGTGGAAGGCATGCATGGAGTGAATGAACTGTGTGAAGAGAGGGAAGACTGCAGTAAGCAAGAGTGATTGTGTGTGAAAGAGATAAATAGAGAGCTATAGTGGTGAGTGCATGAAAATAATGCAGCCTCATCAACCACAGGGAAGGGGGTATGGGCACACTTGTTTGGGCCCATTGGTTTGTAGATTTTACTTATTTGTTTTGTTTTTATATATTTTTGTTTAATTTATTTATCTTTTTTTCCTGTGAAGTGGCAGATATCTGCTGCTTATATAGTGGAATGCATGCTAACACCACATGTCAGCAAAATAATGAGCCTCAATTTGATGATTGGTGTACAGGACAGACGTGATGGTGGGTCGGGTGAGTGTTGGGTGTTTGTAAGTGAATGTAGGGGTAGGGAGGGGAGAGATTTTCATGATTGTTGCAATATGTGGTGATACTGCACCATGATAGTAGTCTTTGATGGTCACACGGTGACTAAAACCTGTGCAGCAGCTAAAGTGAGCTCACACCTACCCACCATCCAGTGGGTTGTGAGGATTATTATTAATATATTTGTTTTATAGAAAATAAATCAATGAAAATTTGTTCTAGAGCAGTAAAATAATGAAGCTAGTAATTAATTGCTGCCATACAGGCTAAGATTGACCTTTTTACTAACCATCATGTTAATTCCACAGATCCGTGTTGACCACAGAAGTGAATGTGTTCACTTTGGTGCAGACCTGAGCGAATCACAGCGTGAGGATCTTCCTGAGGGACCTATGTTACAGTCCCTGCCCTCAGAGACCATCCGTTGTCAGCTAGTCCAGATGGGCTCAGCACTACAGGCCTGCCTTGACCTCATAGTTCCTGAAAATAGAAAGGTAGGCATTTGATTTTAATTGCTTTTTGTTTTACTTTTTCTGACAGTTTTGTGTACAGATATAAATCTTAAACAATAAGAAGAGTTTGCAATATTTATGGCCAACAGTGTGAAAAAATATGACAATGTGGTTTGAACAGCAAAAGAATGGTGTGGGCAAAATGTTAGTCTGTAATGGAAAAGTTCATCTTTGTGTGTGTGTGTGTGTGTGTGTGTGTCAGTAATCATGAGAACAATGAAAGGGAAATAAAATGAAGATCAGTGATATAGGAAGAAAAATGTGTAGATGTTGGTAAATGAATGAGGATTACCGTTCTTCTAGGTGATGTAATTCTGATTGCAGCAAGGAGTGATATTGTCCTGCAATTTTTTTTTTTTTTTTTTTTTTTTTTTTTTCTTCTCTCTCTCACCTTCATTGTGGAGAATGAAAATGAAAGTAAAGACATTAAAATGATAGAAGAATTAAATTTGGATTATTGGCAATACTACAGTAATTTGTTTTACTTGCTTATAATGTTTCTTGAAGTCATTTGTCACTGGTTTGGTTTTCTTTTTTCCTGCAGAAAGAGATGGAGCCAATGAGAGCACAGACCATCCAGTTCTACCAGCAGACAAAGCAGCGCGAGCACATCAAGATCCTCCAGCGGCAGCACATCATTGAGGAACGGAAAGAAATGTTAGAAAACCAAAACTTGGAACGTGAGGAGTCCATCAGGAGGGCTCAGGTAAAGGATACTTTTACTTCATCACAAGAGAAAGACTGACTTGACCACATTCTTTTTTTGCTTCTTAATTTTGATGTTAAACATATTTTCCAATAACTGCCCTGTAGTATAATGATTTGTGTTCAGCTCAGCTTAGAGGTTTGAAAGTTATAGTTCTCAGTTGCCTTGAGTTGTTTATGTAATAGAGAATTGAGTTGTGACTATGCACACAAGTGTTAGTGAAAAGGCAGAAGTCTTACTCTCTTGTGTTGACCTTAAGCCTTGAGGTGTGACAGGCCAACAGTCCTAACCTCTCGTAAGGATAAGAAATGTTCTTCACACATAAATAGAAATATAATATAAAACAAACTGGGTTTGAAGCTTAAAGCAGTCTTTTTAGATTCAAGAAATTAAATGTAATTATACTGTGGGTTTTTTGGTAGGAGGAGCAGCTGAAAAAGCAAAAGGAGGAGGAACAGCAGCGCCTAGAACGAGAAGCCAGTCGCCGAGAGAAAGCCCGACAAGAGGAACAGCTCAAGCAGATTCAAACCAAACAAATCAAAGACCGGCTTTCACAGATTGCACAAACCTCCTATGGGCAGAAAATGATGGAAAAGTTTGATGAAGAAGTAAGTGTTGTTCAGACCTTTATTGAATATATTTCAGGAGGCAGTTATAATAAAACTACCCTAAAGTCCTTTAATTTAATTTCTTGTTACATTCAAGACTTTCACCAAAATGACAAGTGAAGTGGCCCTCTCCAATTATGTTATGAAACATTCCCATAATTGATTTTAGGTATGAATAATAATAATGCATGTGCAGTAGAAAGTAACATGATTGTGTCTTGGAGTAGGGATACAGCAAGGTATGATATCCCCTTGGTTGTTAAATTTTCATATGCCTGGTTGCATGCTTTACAACTGGGTTGGAAGAATACTACTAGTTTTCCTTGCAGATCAAAATGGGTGACCGAAAGGGATAGGGTAAAGGGAGTGGAAAGTCCTCCTCTGTATCATTACTTTTACCATGAGACAAGATGTGTTGTTTTGACCATCCTATTTTAAGGGGATCCTAACTTGATTATTGATAAATATGTAGTCAAGGGTAGTGATAGCTGCAAATATTATTGCTCTGGTTTCTGATTCTGAGGAGGGAATGAGACAATTAATAGAGGAGTTTGGAGGGAGGTATAATGCAAGGAAATTGAGATTGAATGAATAACAACAGTAATGTAATTAAGTGCCAAGGAGACAGGCTGTTTCACATATTATGTAGTATGATGTTTCTGTGGTTGATGATGTGGCTGTAAAGTGTACAATGAAATAACAGAACTTGCAGAATGAAGTGCCTATTATCTTCAAAATAATATAATTTTAAATTATACAGGAGCTGCTGAATCTTGGAGCAGAGGAGATTCTCCAGAGGCAGGTGGAGGAGCTTGAAAAGGAACGCAAGGAACTCCAGCAGCGACTCAAGGCACAGGAGAAGAAGGTTGACTACTTTGAGAGGGCCAAGAGACTGGTTGAGATACCCCTCTTGAAGAAGATGTTGGAAGAAGAAAAGGTACTTGATGTGTCTATGCTATTGTTGTTTGAGAGAGCACTTAAAATTCAGAGTAAACTGATAAGTTGTACATGATTAATTCTTTCTCAATAAACCATACAGAACCTAAATATGGAACCTACAGCAGTTTTAGTTTTCAGGTTACATCAAATCAAGACCCTATCCTAATTAGAGGAAATGGACTCAAATTGTAATTTTAAAAATTATGAAGTTTGAATTAAGCTTAATTTTTTTAACAAAGGCATAAAAATTTGGTCTGTGTTGTAGTTTTTACATATTAATATATCTTAGCACATCTTCATTTTTTATTATTTGTGCTCCAGGAAAAGGACAAAGATTTTTGGCAATCACAAGAAGAGGAGCGTGTAAAGAAGCTGGTTGAGGAGCACCAGATAAGTTTGGAGCACAGCAGGCGCCTGAAACTCATGCATGCAGACCGAACTGACTTCCTCAATCAGTTGAAGTCATCTCGTCGCTCTGAAATTGAAAAGAAGCTCAATGATTTCAATGCACGTTTGGAGGTGGAGCGTAAGAAGCGACTGGCTGAGAGGAAAGACCAAAGGTACCTAATCTGTCGTTGATAACAGTACTTCTAAACCATTTTCAATCAAAATTTAAATACCATATGCAGCACACATTCATTAAGTTCATCCTTAGAATTTGTGAATTAAATAGATGAAATTTAAAAAATTGGGAAATTAAACCAATGTTCACTTCTTTGCTGTTCCAGGCGGCGTGAACGTCGTGAGACTTACTTCCGTATCAAGGCTGAGGAAGAGCAGCAGAGAAGAGATGAGGAGCTCAAGAAAGCCAGGGAGGAAAAAGAAAGACTGGAGAGAGAGCAGAGGGAAAAGGAGGAACAAGAATACATGGAGAGGAAAGCACAGTTGGACAGGCAGGCAGAGGCACAGAGAGGTGTGTTTAGTATCCAATACTTAGTATTTAAACCTGCATGCAGCTCTTTAATGTGACATATTACTTTCTTCATACATCCTTTAAAACTTCTAAGCCTCCACGGTTAATTTACAGAACGCATGAGAGCCGTAGAGGAGAAGCAGAAGCTGGATGCCACACGCTGGGCCAATGTACCTGCGAATGAGGAACTGAGTTGGCGGTCACGCCCTCGGGATGAGCCGAAGGAGGAAACAGTTCCTGCTCCTAAAGAAGAAGAAGAAGAAGAAGAGGAAGAGGAGGAAGCTGGCGATGAAGGTGACCGAAGCACCAGTCGTGTTGCCAGTGAGCGTTCAGATGTCTGGAGGCCTGGTGGAGGTGAGCATTGAATGAAAAAACTTTGGGTTATGCAAAAATTTTTTCTCAAAAAAACATAGTCTGCTTTCTTCAGTATTTTTAATGGGATATACAGGCAGTTAAGAAGTGTTACACGTAATATGAAGTATTACACTTCAGGCATTTATCCTTTTTTTATTATTATTATTATTATTATTATTATTATTATTATTATTATTATTATTATTATTATTATTATTATTTTCTCTCTCTCTCTCTCTCTCTCTCTCTCTCTCTCTCTCTCTCTCTCTCTCTCTCTCTCTCTCTCTCTCTCTCTCTCTCTCTCTCTCTCTCTCTCTCTCTCTCTCTTTACATTTTAAAGCACTTTATGGGAAAGAAAGCTGTTATTAAGGTGTTGCCTTAAAGAAGTAAATGACCAATTTTTCATAAATTTACTCACTCACACACATTTACAGGAAATTAAAAACTGACTTTTGCTAACCATTCGCAGGGTCATGGCGAGAGAAGGAACGTGAGAAGCTAGATGCCTGGCGAAGGAAGGGAGAAGACGATGTGGAAGAAGAGCCTGTCCGGGAACCCCGTGACCGTGGCAACAGAGACATTAGGAGGGATGAACCAATGCCACCACCCCGGGACCGTGGCAATAGGGACATCAGGCGCGATGAGCCTCCAAGGGATTTCCGACGAGACAGGGACGATCGCATGGGCTTTGGTGGCCGGGACAGGGATGACCGCTTTGGAAGAGATCGGGATGATCGCTTTGGGAGAGATAGAGAGGATCGCTATGGAAGAGACCGTGAGGATCGTGATCGGGACAGTCGTTTTGGTAGCAGGGATGAACGTGGCAACTTTGGAACCAGAGATGACAGGTATGTTATTTCTTATCAACTGTTCAGTTTAGAGCAATATTTGAACAGGATGTTAGATACATTATTGCTTATTAAATGGTTCATAGATTTACAATTATTTAGCATCACTATTGCTGTGGATAAAGTGATCAGTTTAAGATTTAGAATTAATCAAGTGAAAAAAGTTTGAATAGGAATAACCTTTATGTTTGTATGTTGTTTACCTGGAGTGAACACAAAGTGAAGACTAATGCAAACAACTTAGTATGGCATACAACTGGTTTTAGAAACAGTGAGAGAATGACCACAGAACGTTTGATTGTGGAAACTATGGCAATCACTTAAGAGTTAAAGGAAAATTTTGTTATGGATGCTAGTGTGATGATTACCTGTCTTCTTATCCCTGCTTTCCAGTAATTGATATGTTTCTCTACATTTTAATGCCCTCTTTCTTGCAGGGATAGGGATGGTGACTGGCGCCGAGGACCTTCAAGATCTGACAGAGACTTTGGTGGACGTGGTGATCGTGATCGTGACTTTGGTCGAGGAGGGGACAGAGACTTTGGCCGAGGAGACAGAGACCGTGATCGTGACCTTGGTCGAGGAGGGGACAGAGACCGTGACTTTGGCCGAGGAGACCGTGACAGGGACTTTGGCCGAGGAGACAGAGACAGGGACTTTGGTCGAGGAGACAGGGATAGAGACTTTGGTGGGCGGCGTGACATGGGACGAGATGACCGTGACCGCGACCGTGGCTTTGGAGGTCGCCGTATGGACATGGATGATCGCCGTGGTCCAGCACGTTCTGATGAAGGCGGCTCCTGGCGGTCTGCTGGGCCACCACCAGCAAGAGAAAGGTAAGTGCCTGGTCATGTGCTCCTTTCATCAGTATTTTCCTTTATCCATCATCCTTCAAATTTCCAAAGCAAACATTCTTCAGCATCAGTGACTATTTCATATATTATTATGTATTTAATAGAAGATAATGTAAGTCCAGGCACACTTTCATGATGGACTGTGGTATAATCCTTTTCCTAACTGCCTTAACTCCCTATATAGGCCTCGTCCAGATGATCGGGAGAGGCGCCCTCCTCCCCCGGATGAGCGTCGTGATGACAGGCCACGCCAAAATGCCTGGCGTGCCCGGGAGGAACCCAGGAAAGAGGATCCTCCAGAGGAAAGGTCTCGGCATCCTCGGGAGGTGACAGATGAGGATGGCTGGACCACTGTCAGGCGCTGAGCTCACAGTTTACAGTGTTAATTTCAGCTGTAATGGTGATGGGTTCCTCCTGCATTAGGATGGTCTCTGAGCTGTTTTTTTATATTGCCATTGGATGGGAGAAATTGTTATATTCTGATCATTTAATATTAAACTGAAGAGTAAAACCGAAATACTGCGGTGCTACCATTACATAGAAGAATGGATGAGTATCTGACAGGATTATTAGGGATAAGTATTTGCTGCTGAATATTTGTGAACCTGCATAAAGACTAGCCTTCATCATATTTTTATCATATACATTGTATACTTATGATATATTTTCTTTTCTTTTTCCTTCTATGCAACTTTCAAACAATAGACTTATTTTTTGCCTGGTAACTACTGCATTTTTTTTTTTTTTTTTTTTTTTTTTTTTTTTTTTTTTTTTTAGATCATGGGTGTCCTGCAGTTCATATTTCTCCTTAAGTGTGAATCCCATCTCCCTTTAATAATTAAGATGAATTCTTATAAACTTTATGTTGCAGTAGTTGCTAATTCCAGTGGATGTGACAAACTAAAGAGAATACAGGCTTTCCTCAGATCTTTAAGTCTATATTAAGTATCTATATATTTAACTGCATAAACTTGTATAAGCTTTTGTAATGACATTTTTGGGACAGTTGGGGTAATATGTAGATTTCCATCCATGTGTATAAGTAGGACAAATGTGTATCATTGGTTTTCCTTTACTCCACAGTGAGTTTATAAGCAGTATGCTGGACTCGATTTGTGTGAAGGTTCTTGATTTGATGGTTACTGTTGGTTTTCTGCCATAAGTAAATGATAACCTTGCTTTGTACAGCTTGAAAATGTTGTAGCGGTCATTATATTGGTAATAAATGGTAGTGGTCCCAACTTGTCCTTTTTCACTTCCTGTTTGAGGAATGCATACATTTTCCTGAGGTATGTAGACAAATTAATGACACCTGTTCCTAAAATCCCGCTAAGAGAATATCCACAGCAAGAGATTCCATTTGCTTCTGTCCTCTTATATTTCTGTCTTATATGTGCCATTATTTTATCCTCCAATTTTAAAGGGATCGTCCTTCACAATCTATTTTTACTAATTGATTATTTTACACCTAGCATCGTGGTCACAAGAGTCGCAATTTCCCTCATGCCTTTCACCTCGCTCTAGGGACAATTAGATCTTGGAACTTTTTAATCTCTTATTCTAAACATATTTTACCATACTTTACAAGCAGGTATCCTGCTGAGGTCGTCTTCCAAAGTATGTAGTTGACATCTCAAAGTGTGGTATAAAAACCGGAGAGAAAGATAATTGAATTATTGCTTGGAGAATAACGCGAAAATATTGATGCATCCTGTATAAGAAAATACCAACATGGGTATTTGGAGAGAGAGAGAGACAGACAATGTGATAATGAGTAATAGATATCGAAACGGGAAATCAATGACCGTTTTGTTTAAAATTTATTTTAAACTTTGTCGTTTTAATCTCACGGAAGGAATATTTGGCATTCTTTTGTATCCTTAAGTCATTCTCCTCTGTACTGACTAACAGACCTATTGTATATACCTTCTCTAATATGGAGACCAACAGCATAGCCAGAATGAGGTCTGACCAGTGCCATATATGGCTTTAATTATGAGCGGAGCAAAGTTATGTTCAGGTGAGCAAGCAGCCCTGCCCGAGTGTACGCTATCAAGAGCAGAACAACGTGGTCGATCCCTAGGAAATTCAATCATAATGATAATACAGCTCTTCCAGTTTTGTGTGATTTACATTTCATCACTTTTATTGGATGTAGTGAATGGATGACACGCAAAAAAAAAAAAAAAAAAAAAAAAAAAGTGGCTGTCTCACGTATGGTTTCTCACTATTAAAATAGATTCTGTTGAAACATGGCTATTCCTCAAAACTTTTCTCGAATCAACGTTCTGTACGTTACTCATATCAAATTATAATACATTTAACTCTACGTCTAATAGCATGTGCCCCGTATGTGTTCATAAAGATAAATGGTAATGCAGTCTTATTTCTTACCTCTATACCATTGGTTTACAGACTTTTTTTTTTTTTTAATGGTACTTCCAATTTATGTAACCCTTTATGTGGCACTCCACCTCATATCAATTAAGTTTTGAATTACTTTAATTAATGAACAAGAAAAATATCCATACTCAGGTCAAAATCAACATAGGTACCTGTATTACATGTCCAAATACACAAACACAGAATTCATACCAACTAGTAGACTAGCTTAGAGGATCTAGAGGGAAAACTGCTAAACTAGCAACACTGAAAATAAATTCAACACATCAGCTGATGAAAATATAAGAATGAGTATCACAGTGATAATTAGTTATAAACAGACTTCTGCACACGCTATTTTACAAATGTACGCTAAAATGATCTAGCCAAGATAAAACTCATGATAATCATGTGGCACCCTTCGGAACTGTCAGTGGCACCCCAGCAGGGTAGGGTGCCTTGGCACACAGTTTGAGAAGCACTGCAGTCTATACATTGTTTTCTCTGATGGAGATTTGAGGTATCTGTGATTCTTATTTATTTACTTATTTATCTATTTCTCTTGTTTTATTTTACTTTACTTTATCTGTTTATTTATTTGTTTTATTTTATATTATATTATTGATTTTATTTTATCTTTTCTGTCCTCTAATATTATCAGAGCATTTTTTTATTGCGTATCTATTATGTGAATTTCCTCAACCCACGCTAAATACTTAATTTGGATTTTTTATACAAATTGAACTACCCTTGCCATTTTCCTGTCCGTCTGTTCGTCTTATCTAAGTCTGCCTATCCAAGTCTGTCTAGTGGAAGTTATTTAGATTTTCTATTGTGTTATCACGATCCTGGTGGTTTAACAATAACATGTATTCTCCACCATCAGTTAGAGAAAATACATGAGAATTCGAATTATCATCTCTCTGATCTTTGAAAATTGTCTAGACGAGAGAATAAAGCATTGCAGGATACGGGCCTGCTGGGCGAGTGGTGGAGAGATACGGGACCCGTGAGCCACAGCAGTGTCATGAAGGGGATGGGACTCTAGACGGGGAAACTGCATTATGTTGGACCATTGGGAAGTTTTTTTTTTTTTTTTTCATCTCTTATTACTTAAAGGTTGTTATAATCTTTCGCGAGGAGAAAAAGTTAATTCCAAGGACAGGAAGTGGAGGGAGTAAAAGTAACTTAGCAACTTTTAACTGGGTATTGATGTCAGCTGTGGTATGCTGGCGGTTGGTATGGGGCAGGTACATACATCCTTTGTCGATGAGTGGGATACAGGATGGCTGTATGAACCTTACTTCAGGAACAAGTACTGCAATTGTTGTGAGAGAGAGGACGGTACGTGGAAGATATACACATAGAGCTGCTAACTTGGGTTGGGAATTTAATGACCTTGGCTATCCTGGGGGGAGCGCAATTTTATTATGGATGTGTGATAAGGAGTGGGATGTTGTCAACTTGTCATCATCGTTCTTCAGTATCATGTAGCACCATGTCCTTACTTCACACACACACACACACACACACTTGATTGTGCGTGTAAAATACTATTACTGGATATGATGTCATGGGAAATAACCGTGTGGTCTGTTTAGAGGAAGTCCGGTGGTTGTGTTGTGGTGTAAGATGTAGACTTGCTAAAGCGTTTTTTTTTTTCTTTTCTTTCTTTTTTTTCTTTTTTTTTTTTGCGGATGAGTCGTAGAACAGGAAATGCTGTATAAGAACTTTTTTTTCTTTTTTTTAACGAGGGACTTCTGATAAATGAAGAATCAACACACATTCATGTCATGCAGCTCAGTAACGCGCATTATTTGAAAACTAATATAGTATAAAATAATTACTCCTAGCCAGATTATGTGTTAATTACTGGTATGCGTTGATGCTGTGAACTTGCTTCCTACCAAAGAATTTATAAGATTATGAAGAATCCTTGCCTTTGATCCAGCTGTGACCTTGAATGTCTCCCTTTGTATCTCGCAACATAAAAAGGTAGTCACAGCATGCCATCTAAAGACAGCTATCTTCTTTCTAACACTAAACAACATGCATCTGATATATTTACACCCTTCATTTAGACTTAAAAATAAAAGATGACTACCAGTAAGAAAATAAATAAATGAAATAAAATAAAATAAATAAAAATAAAATAAAAAAAAGTCTCGGAGTCTAGGGATAGGACCAGAAATTTATCCAGGTCGAACCGTTCTTCTGGTATCGACCCTTTGTACCTTGACACTCCCTTTCACCGTCTTTCCATTAACTTCTGCAACATCCGCGGCCTTAGACCCAGTTTTCAATCTATGGTATTCCACTTCACTCCAATAAACCTCATCCTCTTTTCCTCAACGAGACACAGGAGTCTGAGGGCACTAACAGCAACCCCTTCTCTGTTCCCTCCTACATTCTCCATCTTCACTTACAGTCTTTTAGTGGATGTTGTGTCTACATGAACAACGACTTATTTTGCCTTCATGCCCACATGTGCACTCTCAAGTCTACTGAATTTTCTGCCATCTAACATAGACTTCAGTCACTCTTAGATTAAATTTATCTGTGTTCTATACCTCTCCCCTAACTCTTTTGACTGAAAAATTCTTTGACTGTTTAACTTCCAAAGTGGATCACATCCTGACCGAAGATCCTCATTCTCGGAGACTTCAATTTTCACCCCCAACTTTCACTTCCCTTTTATTGACTAAGCTGGTGAACAAGCTTTTAACTTTATCCTCCACGACGTGGAACGTGCAGCGCCCTATCGTTTCCCTGGACGTCTTGGAGATACACCAAACATTCTTGTTTTTCCCAATAACTAATCCTTCTACACATTCTGTCATTCGCCTGCCCGTTGGGCTCCTCTTACATCAGTACATTGGCCTATAGGCTCCAATTCCTCAGGATCCTCTAGAGAAGACACGCCTCTAGCATTTTGCCTCCGTAGTTTGGGGGAGACCTGATAAAGTATTATTTGAATCTCCACAGAATGGCCGCTGCTTCCATGTCAAGGCCCCATCTCTTTGTGTTGAACGAATAACGAAGATGACTGTGTATGGCATGGAGGTGTACATTCCTCACTCTTCACGTTCCGAACATTTGTTTAACTCAGGCTGCGCTGCCTGGAATCATGCCAAAACTGTTCTTCTACGAACCAAAACTCTCTCTTATCGATTGAAAACATCAAAACCATTTCAGATCTAACTCACCCTGTTGACTTATGGCACCTAGCCAAAAAATATCTCCAATAACTCTTCTTCATCTTTCCCTCCTCTATCCAACCTGCTGGTACCATACATCTCTAAAATTGAACTCAAATGCTCAAATGTTCAAACCTGTGCTAAAAATCCAACACAGGATAATTAATTAGGGTTTGTTTTTCTCTCTCCTCTACCTTTTGACTATTTTGCGATTTCTACTGTGCTAAAACCCTTCCTAACGATATTTTTTTAAGCTACACGTTGGCCTTCCCTCGCAAGGTTTATGGATATGCTTAGGATGATTATTTTAACAATTTTTGAGGATGAGTGCATATTCATAACTGTTCATTTTATTTTGCTGCATATTCTTAACTTGCGGGATAATCGTAACGTATTAATAAATCTCATGATAATCAGAAGGATCTTAGACAATCAGGTTTATGCGGCTGACTAGGGTGTGGATGGCTGGACCTTGACTTGCTGATCAGTGAACACAAGAAGGCTGGAGAGATAGATTTGTGTACATGGTTTTGTCAGTACATTGTTTTCCTTCCTGCTGGAGGTTTGCCTACTTTCGTAAGAAGGGTGACCGCTATAAACCTTCAAATTACCGAGTTCTCGTCTTTCTAAACTTCTCATTTTGTTTTTTTATTTTATTTATCCTTAAAAGCAAGATTCATAGACATCTATCACTTCACAACCTTATATCTAATCACAAGTATATGCGTCGTGGCCGTTCTGTTGGTAATCATCTGGTTTTTCCCTTTGAATTTTGGTCATCTTTGTTTAAGTACTATGGCGAACTTTTCGCTGTTGCTTTAGACATACGAAAAGCGTTTGATTGAGTCTGGCACAAACCTTTAATTTCCAAACTACTCTCCAGTAGCTTCTGTTCTTTCTGTAATTTCATTTCAAGTCTCTCTAACTGTTCTATTGCTATTGTGGTAGATGATCCCTGGTCCTCTCCTAAACCTAACAGCGGTGTTCGTCAGGGCTCTTAGTCAAAGTTATTGTCCTACCCGTCCTTAACTGAGGCAGAGAAAACGTAGTAATACTTAGTGCCTCAAAAAAAAAACTGATTTCTTCATCTGCCCACTCGACAACCTTCCAGATCCCCTCTTTTTAATGACACTCACCTGTCCCCCTCTTTTACACTGAGCATTCTCGGTCTGTCCTTTACTGAAAATCTAATCCTTAATCTACACATCTCATCTCTCACTAAAAGTCAGGTGTTCCGATTCATCTCGGCTATATTTTTCCCCCTCCCCTCGCCTCAGCTGTTAACTCTGTACAGGGGCCTTATCCGCCTTTGAACGGACTACGCTTCAAACATATTTGGGGATTTTCACTCATACGGTTCTCTTACACAAGATGGAATCAAAAGCTATTCGTCTCTTTAACTCTCCTCTGATTGTCTTCAACCCTCCCCCCTCCTCCTCCCTCTCTCTCTCTCTCTCTCTCTCTCTCTCTCTCTCTCTCTCTCTCTCTCTCTCTCTCTCTCTCTCTCTCTCTCTCTCTCTTTCTCTCTCTCTCTTCGCTGTATGCTGCATCTCTTTCTATCTTCTATCGCTATTTCCATGGTAACTTTTGCTGATAAACTCTGGAACTCCCTGCCTGCTTTTGTATTTCCTCCTGCTTATAACTTAAACTCTTTCAAGAGGGAGACTTCAAAACAATCCTCTAGGGAAGAGAGCCTTCTGCTTTTCTGTCCTTTTCTTCTACTATCACCTTAGTAGTCTTAGGTCAGGTCACCTCGTGAGGACCGCAAGGTCTGTTGTGGCCTGTTTTTCTATGTAACTCCATGTAACTCTATACAATTTTGGACCTGTTTTCAGTCTCCTTCGAAGTCTCACTTTTAGTGTGTGTGTGTTTTTTTTTTTTTCTTGATATCCCTGGCCAGGGCCCTTCTCACGTAAAAAATAATAATAAAAAAAAAATAAATGTAAATGGTCTAGCGCTCCGGAAGAAAGAACTTTAAGGTAGAAACAGGAAACAGACTTTGTGACATTTTGAACAGTCACATATAGCTACAGTAGTGAGGTGAAGACTTTGTTTGAAAAGGATATGACGTCATTATTCGAGGAATCTTATTTGACATGTCGTAGCCAAGCCAAGGCTGTGTTGTCGCCAAGGCACCCAGACCTAAAGCATTGCCCCAGAGGTCACTGGTCACCGCCGTGACCCCTCGTGAGGCTTACGGCACCCCTGGTCACACGAACAGGACAGTGCCTGCCCTGATGCCGAGGTACCCGTGCGCCGAGTAAAGGTGACTAAGGCCGTGTAGTTAATGGACTTAGCCTATTCGCAATCAGTCTTGTGATCAAGTTACCTTACAGTCGCTGACCTCACAAAACACAAAACAGTGACCCAATGTTAACTTCAGTAATGCACGGCTAGAAGGAAAGAGAAAAACCATATATGTTCGCGTGTAAATGTGGTTAACCATAGACTTCCTACGAGACATGTTTCTTACGCACCTACAGTAAAGTATAAGTATCCTGGTGATCGTGTGGAGTGAAGGAAGAGATGAGTGTACTAACTAGTTAGATTTTGAAACTTAAGGATAACTCCTTATGTAGTAGTAGATAGCAATGTACATGGGTCGACGTTGCCGTCGTCAAAATGGAATATAAGGCGAAGTAGCGAACGATTCTCTCAGACCTAACTAGACTCCAAGAGTGGAGTGTTACAAGTTCCCGAAAGGTGCTCTTACTCGACAGTACCATGAAGCTCCCAGTCGTTCTCTGCCTCGTCTTGGTCGTAAGCAATACTTAGAAGATTTTTCCGTAGTGCCTTGTGTGTCTCGATTTAATATGTTGTTTCGGTATACTGTGGTCCCCATATATTTTGTTATTTTCTATGTGTTGATATAATGCTGAATCTTGATGAGTGATTTTAATATCTTTTGTGGCACTTCGCATGTAGTGCTAATATTTTAATGTTATATTTGTTTATTTTTTTATGAGATTATGTTATGTGTGTCCTTACATGTTAAGGTGTTATAAGTTACTGAATGACCTGAGTTGGTCGATAAAATCCTGCTAAAGTAAAGTGAATAGTGACGTCAAAATTTATTGAAAGGTCACTCGATGTTTTAATATGTGGTGGAATTCTGGTCTTTCATTGCCTGCGTGTATCGTTGGAATGTGGTGATTACTGGTTAATAAGTAGAGTTAACGTTTCTGAACTGCGTTTGTGGCTTACCCCACTGTGAGAACCCCGGCCTTAACTCTCGGTTACCTGGATTTAAATCTTGCAGTGTTTGGTATGTAAATAATTAGTGCAGTTCCTGCGTAGCCTCTGCCTTCCCTTAAAGGTAAGGAGGAGGGTTACGACAGACATATTCTTTCCTTTCAAACGTCACCTAACGCTCCCCTCCTCCCCATCCCTTTAAATTAATGAGTATTGAGTACAAAACATATACATGGCTACAGGCCAGAGAGAGGACGCAATGTGAGCGTCTCTTTTCCCTACCGCCCTCCCCTACCACGCCTAGGCGTGACCATGTCAGCATATCCAAAGGGTAACTTATACGTTTTCACTCAAGGCTCCTTTGGGTATATATGTCACTTCTTTCCATGTAGTGGAACTGGATGCTACAGTGCCAAGAGGAAGTTGATGCAGGTCACTATCCGTGTTAAACTCCAATAACAGAGATGGGAATAACAAGTGAATACAGGTATGGTTTATGTAAGGAGTCTCGTGTAGGCCTAATGGCTTCTTGCAGCTCCGCTTATTTTCTTATATTCTAAATTTTAACTGAACCTAGGTATTTGGGACAAACTATACAAGAGAGAGAGAGAGAGAGAGAGAGAGAGAGAGAGAGAGAGAGAGAGAGAGAGAGAGAGAGTTGTCAAAACACAGACGGTATACACAACTTCATACGATTGAGTTATGAATACCGATGAGTCTATATCATCATAAATATCATAATCAAATCTTGGCAATTATATAAATCAAGTTGCAACATTAATGCAAGTCGTTGTCACTGCAGAAATACTGATAGAGGATTAGCAAGGTATCAGTTCTTCATCAGCTGTTGTTAGTCACTTCAGGAAAACATCTGATTTTCTGTTTATTTTTGCAAAAATATTTTCCTTATACCATATTGTCAAGTGTTACGTTTGTCTCATTTCTGTGTTATATATATATATATATATATATATATATATATATATATATATATATATATATATATATATATATATATATATATATATATATATATATATATATATATATATATATATATATATATATATATATATATATATATATATATATATATATATATATATATATATATATATATATATATATATATATATATATATATATATATATATATATATATACTAACTTTGATTTTTTAGTAATTAGTTAGTTAATTGATTACTTATTTGATTAATTAATTACGTACCTAAAGCTGCACGACTTTTTTTTCTTTTCCTCTTTTTATGTTGTTTAGTTATGCTGTTTTACTGATTTTTTTTTTTTGCTTTTTTTTTACAGTGAATAGAGTCTCTCTCTCTCTCTCTCTCTCTCTCTCTCTCTCTCTCTCTCTCTCTCTCTCTCTCTCTCTCTCTCTCTCTGGCAGAATCCACCATTAATTGTTAGCGCCATAATTGTCTTCAGGATGCATATAGATAATTCTCTGAACATTCTCATTCTTTTTTTCAGTGACCTATCCTATAAATGCAATTTTCTCCCTATTGTGTGTGTGTGTGTGTGTGTGTGTGTGTGTGTGTGTGTGTGTGTGTGTGTGTGTGTGTGTGTGTGTGTGTGTGTGTGTGTGTGTGTGTGAAACTAGGTTCTTGTTGTCCCACATTACACTTTCACATGACTTAGTGTAACCTTGGACGTTTGGCTTCTGAGCTCTTCTCTTCCTGCTCCTCCTACTTCTATTCCTTCTCCTCCTCTTCCTCCTCCTCTTACTACTACTACTACTACTACTGCTACTACTACTACTACTACTACTACTACTTCTACTCTACTTCTTTTCCTCATCCTTCTTCTCGCCCTCGCTCATTAATCAGATTTTGGACACAGTCTGACATATAAATGGATAATCTTCATTTTCTAAACATAATTTCTGTTACAGTCCTTGGTAATTAATATGTATAAAAACGTTAGAGTATATTTTCTCCCTTCTGGACATCCTACCATGTAATTTCCCTTACGAGTTGTGCAAGAAACATTGCAGTATTTTCCGTTTAATTTACAGGGAATACATTTATAGGTTGTTTTTAGGAGAGCGGCCTACAGAGTGAAGTCCCGCAGCTGTAATTTATTAAGTGCCACCAGTCGAATTAGTGCAGGATGCTTGGTATCGGAGAAGAAAACTACGTTTTCCCTCTCTCTCTCTCTCTCTCTCTCTCTCTGCCTTTCTTCATATGCATTAAATTTTTTTTTTTACACTTAGGAGACTACATACCGCAAATAAGACCTATTTCCTTACATACGATGATCCACTGCTGAGATATTATTTTATTTATTATTTTATTTTATTTTATAAGGATCGATTCTATTTACGTGTCTTCTTGAACGTCCAAAGTGCGTATGTTAGTGTAAGCGGGAGGGGACGGGTGGAGGATAGAGGATGCTATGAGTGCATACCGTGTGATATAATGAGGTCTTGCTGCTCTATATGCCTTTGTGCAAGTGTTATGTGGTTAACTATGGCAGTTTTTTTTTTTTACAGTGTGTGTGTGTGTGTGTGTGTGTGTGTGTGTGTGTGTGTGTGTGTGTGTGTGTGTTATTTTGTGAATATATTTGCTTTAATGTTTTCTTTGATGATCTAGTGCGCAAAGAGGAAACATGAACTTCAGTCTCTTTGACGGTGAGTAAATCAAATCAATGATAATATGCATAAATAAATAAACAAATTAAATAATTGACAAATAAATAAATCATAAACAAAAGTTGTCAGGAGTAAAGCGTATGTAGCGTGTGCGGTGCAGGGATCACATTACGGGCTAAGCTTACGTAAAGCACAATCGGAGTGTTTGACTATCGTTAATACAAGTTACAAGATTATCATAGAAATTATTTCCTTTTACTTTATGGAGGAGAAAAGAAAATCCATACTAAAAATATATATATTAATCGTGATGAAAAATAAAGCCACGTGACAATATGAGGGCGCATGATTTCGGGTTTTGGTGGCGCCAAGGATAGACTATTACTGTCTGTCATCCTTGCTTGAGGCCATGGCCCCATCGGCTCCCATCCCATATTAAATATGCGTGATTCTTTCTGTCCAATGAAGGATACTTCTTATAATATTTTAATGTACGCAGTCCACTAACATGAATGTAAATCCTCCATAAAAAAAATATAAATAAATAAATAAATAAAATAAATAAATAAAAAATACGCTGCGACTGAATGTCTTTAGAGACGTGGAGTGCGTTAGATTACCAGAAGGTGCACAAGGACGAGTGGAATTCTAGCCGTCCAGCCAGACTCTGGGAAACCACCCAGCACAACCTAGAGAAGGAGGCTAAACAAATACATCTGCAGACACCGAGGCGGGGGGAAGGGGATGTTGACTGGAGGACTGCCTTATACGGGCAAAAAAAAAAAAAAAAAAAAAATACTTGCTGTGGTTATAGTTTTTGCATTTTTTTACAGTTTGTGCCATAACGTTATTAATACAGTGGTGGTGTTAGTGGGGGTACTAACAGTGTTGTTGTTGTTGTTGTTATGTACGGAGATGATGGTCGATGATAAAAATTATATGTCACAATCTATACATATACTGTACTAAGTAGCTGTATTTATCAGATAATTTACACACGTTCTGTCTGGACTATAATCGCTGTGTCTGTTTAACTGAACGAGTCCATATGGAAAATCCACGTCCAAAGATGACCCTTATTATGCTACATACAGTAATCAAACAGGTCTCAAAAAGGAAATGTTAAGATGGGGCTGATTAAAAGCAAACAGTAACAACCCATACTTATGTACACACGTATTGATAATCAGGCACAAGGCTCAGCTGCTCATATTGGATTATAGACTTCATTGGGTGATCCTAGGCAGCAAGGCGTGAGTGTCGATCAGTGGTGACCAGTAACTAATAGTAGGTCGTGGCATTGGAACCAACACTGTCAGTCGTTGTCTGTTTGTCGGACACTGTCAATAATGAAATACTATGCTGGTACTTTTACGAGTTATTGTGCATTTGTGGTTATTTTGATTAATGTAATTTGATACATGTACTATGTCTCAGTGAAAGTAACGATGAATGTTGTGGCAATTGATGTGAGAGGATCACAACGAAGGCGTACGCTCAGATGCAGCAAAGTACCTCATAATGTATTCATAATCAGGGACGCGAGTTATGTAACATGAGACAGGTAGGGATAAGTATGAAACATCATGGGAAGTGCAGTCAACTAAGTGAGATGGTGATTTATGCCATGAAATGTTTAGTACAGGCTAAATAGGACATCATTAAAAAGAATTAAGTCAAGGGCGCTGGCGTACCATACGACCCGAACAAGTGGACAACAACAGTACCTTTGTTCCAATAATGCATACTATTTCTCTCATTCGTGATAAATACAAAAAAACGCTCATTAAAAGTAGCTAAACATTACGTCAGAACTATAGTGGGGAAAGGACAAGGTTAATGCACCCAAACAGGAAAAAAAAAAAAAAAATGTTACAGGTGCCTTGATGTATTATTTTTTCTAATAATTCAGAATCGTAAATGCACGCAACCACTCATGAAAAGTACAGAACATCAAACCAGGACAGATATATAAGCGAAACATAGGTAAGAGTAGCCAAAACAAGCCTACATGGATATATTTTCTACAGGAGGTGGTGGCCACGGGATTTTGTAAGGAGGAGGGGCATAATTACTCCCACAAGTAATCTCAAATACAGGCAACCAAACGTGGGGAAAAAAGTACCCAGACATGAAGAGAAGAATTTAAGAAATGGAGATTGAGATGAGTTCATTCTAAATAAGTGAGGAGGAGACAGTCACGGGGCTTTGTGAAGAGGGAGGAGGGAGGGCAGTGTTTACCCCCGTGATCTGCGCAGCGCCAGACGCCATATTGACTTCGCCGCGGTGGGACCTCCTGCTACTTTCAGCGTGATTTCCTTCCTCCAAGTGAGTATTGACGACCCTTTCGTGACATAAAGATGCACAGGAGCGCGTTGTGTGGAGTGTGGCGTGCGTGGCATGGTGTGGTGGCGGGTACTGCTGGGAGTGGCTTGTGTGGGTACTTTGTTGTGGTGGGTTCGTCATCAGCTGTTCTGAGGTGGAAGGTTCCTGTGGCGCATTTCACCCCCACCCTCTAACACCAAACCAGAACATGGTATTTGTTAGGTATTCACGTCAGCCTTAAGCCAAAAAAAATTCTCCAATTTAGTGCAATGCGGATTTTACCTTTACCTTTTGTATTCCAATTTGGTAAGAGCAGTTTGTTATTTCAGGATTCTATGCTTTTTTTTTTTTTTTTTTTTCAAAAGGTTGAGATTGCTTTAGGCAACAACCTCCCCGCAGTGTTTGTTTCCTCCCGTATTGAGTTAGAATTGTGTACCATGAATGTCCTAGTTAATGTTAGGAGTGCGAATATTCACCCTTCCTTGTTCTTTAACCTTGGCGACCGATAGATCTGTCTACCCTGCTTAGTCACGCAGCTCTAACAAAGTGACAGGTCGCAGGTGTACTGTACACTCATACTGGGGCGGGGGAAGCATGCAGTATCACGAGATTTTCATACGTTTTTATTCGATTTATTTATCCACTTTTTGTAGTACCACAACATTAGATGAAAACTATCAAGTAAGCCTTTTTTTTTTCCCTTACACTTAAATTTTTCATGGAACAATCATTCCTTTGATTTGTGAACAAGTGTTATAATTTCCTTCAGGACAATGTTCTTACAGAATGAGTGGATGGGTCTTAGTAAACTAGAGCTTAGATCATCCATTTGTTGTGGGTTTGCCCCATCCCATAACAGGGCACCCTGAGTGATGAAAAAAAGTATTCCATACAGTGTGTACTGCCTCGTGATCTGAAAACTTAAGAAACTGATCTGATGGGTAGCCATGAGAAGAAGAAGACAAGACACTGTACATGATCCTGACTCATTACCCATCAGGCCAAGATGCTCACTAGGCCCGAGTGGATATTGGTTGACTTATTATAATGAAGATAGAAAAAAAAGGCCATGGCTGGTGTTTAAGGACGTTGTGATTGTCATTTACCAGTAAGAACAGTCAGTGAGTCGTAACAGCCTGGTATGTAATACTTCTGTGTTTAGCGTATTAGCAGTTGTGGTGGCAGGATGTTCAGTGGCAGTGGTTGCTCATTCTGCAGTTATCAAGGTGTGGTTTGCTCTGCCTTTGTGTTTCACCACGATTGGCATGTATGCCTAGAAAAAAAAAAAATGTATATGGATGGTTGTATATGCACGAAAAAGAAAGTAATTAAATTTTGAAGCACAAGAGAGAAGGTTGTGGACCAAGTCATAATTAAACAAGGCATGAGACATTCATATCCAGTTACTGATAATTCCTTGCTATGGCAGCATTGTTAAGGACTAGTAACTGGAACAGCTTGAATTCATTTTTGCATAGTTGATTACGTTTTTGAGTGTAGAAAAGTTGAAGAAAGTGTGTGTGTGTGTGTGTGTGTGTGTGTGTGTGTTCATTGTGCACATTTATGCACACATTTATGCTTTGACAAAGGCATTATTGTAGATTGTAATTATAGCTGTTTTATATGATCAACGATCTAAAGAGTGGTATAGTTTTGTTTCTGCTTATTGTGAGTATACCTATTGAATGTACTTAATACCATCCATATCTTTCTGATAAGGTTAGGTGTATCTGTAGCTGGGTAAAAGTTGATGATAAGACCATGTTTGAATGTGGGTGTCTCATCATGTATCTAACTTACTGTATGCAAAGCATCTCATGGCTGTACAGAGCATGCTGAATGTTAGTAACTTTCACAGGTTGAAAATATAAACTTAACTCTTGATGTGAACTCACAATCCACCTTATGATTACTGCCCTTATCTCATCAGTAGAGAGAGAGAGAGAGAGAGAGAGAGAGAGAGAGAGAGAGAGAGAGAGAGAGAGAGAGAGAGAGAGAGAGAGAGAGAGAGAGAGAGAAATGAGGTTCCCACTTGTCCTATAAAATTGCTTTTTAATACTTACATTATCGGTTATCTCAAGTGTGCCATGGATCACCATTCTTTGATCTTTTAATGGTGCTGTGTTAGAAATTTGTATATTTATTATGATAGTGATTTGTATAGTTTTTATGTGACATATTTTGTACACATCAGATGATTCATGAGAAGTGATTTTGATTATTTATCTTTTCTATATTTTCACTTGCTTAGCATTTTTTTCTTACTGTATTGTAATCTTGGTTTGATTATTGCTTTTAAATTTTTTTTATATATATTTTTTTCTAGTTTATTTAATGGTAGTAAATATATCACTCAGGCACCTGCCTAACTTTGGTCAGCATATATATATATATATATATATATATATATATATATATATATATATATATATATATATATATATATATATATATATATATATATATATATATATATATATATATATATATATATATATATATATATATATATATATATATATATATATATATATATATATATATATATATATATATATATATATATATATATATATATATATATATTTTACATGCATGCCCACCTTGCTTTCATCTCTCTCTCTCTCTCTCTCTCTCTCTCTCTCTCTCTCTCTCTCTCTCTCTCTCTCTCTCTCTCTCTCTCTCTCTCTCTCTCTCTCTCTCTCTCTCTCTCTCTCTCTCTCTCTCTCTCTCTCTCTCTCTCTCTCTCTCTCTCTCTCTCTCTCTCTCTCTCTCTCTCTCTCTCTCTCTCTCTCTCTACACATTCACCCAGAGTGTTGACCCTCACCTGCCTCACACTCACTACAAGTGCATCTGCACTCACCCCATACCCACAGATATTTTTGCATCCATACCTTCCACACACCTACAACATTTTTAATTTGTATACTTGCACTCAACTAAATTATAATACAATCTGGTTAGATTTGATGTGTTTTACTTTCAAGTTGCAGAAACTATGACAAAGTTAATCTATGTCAGGCTAGATTAACAGACATGTGAAAAAGACCAGTAGAATTCTCACTTTTCACCATCACCATTCAGTGCTGCATAGGGAAAGTATAACTACCTCTAGAGTAGGGCTGGACTCAAAGCAGACAGAGAGGGATCAAGGGTAGGAATGAATGAGGTGACTTGCACTTTCAGCAGTCTGTGTGGAGGTCTTTTACCTTACCAGAATTAAGTGCAAACATAGGCTTGTTTTTCTTTTTTCCCTTTCTCTCCCTGGTAAGCATTAACCTCCATGCTAGTATAGTACATACAACCCTCAGTGAAAGTTTAGGACAAGGTAGCACACCCGGTTCATCGTTGATTATTATATCCATAATTCTTCATGTGTATCAAGGTGATTAAATTGTCATTGCAACTAAAGTGTATTAACCTCTGCATGAAGTACTCTACTAGTAAGTGTGGATTCATGTGAAAGTTTTTATTCACTGATTTATAGTGGTCAGTGTTTGCAACTGTTACTATAGCAGGGATTTCTGTTGAGTGGCTACAGTCATTGAAGGAGCAAAAATTGAGCAATGTGTTACTTGGGATTAGCTTTAATATATATGTGGAGGTGGAGTCTTTTTTTTTTTTTTTTTTTTTTTTTCTTTTCCTCTCAAGGTGATGTGTTTCACTGGCATCAGTTGTAGCCTCCTGAGTCCTATTCAAGTGACTGGCTTATTCAGTCATTACATAACTTTTTTGAGTGGTCTTGCTTTATTTTTATTTATATATTTAGTTGTTAGGAAGCTTGATTTATTGATACATATATTGTAATATAGTTCATTTCTCCAGAATGGCATCCAGAAAGAAGATTCTACTGAAAGTTATTATTCTCGGAGACTCTGGGGTCGGGAAAACGTCTCTTATGAACCAGTTCGTCAATAAGAAGTTCAGCAACCAATATAAGGCTACCATTGGTGCTGATTTCCTCACCAAAGAAGTGATGGTGGATGACAGATTGGTCACAATGCAGGTTGGTGAAGCTTTTTGCCTAGTCATTGTAACCCAAGGTGAACAAGCTTAATTATTTTTGTCTTTTATGTCTTGGTGGTGGTAGAAATATGCATGATATGGTGTTGCTTGTTGTTATGGTAATATTCATTGCGAGGTTATTTTTTTGCAGCCTAGTTGTAAAAAATATATCATGAATATAAGAAAATTTGTTAAGCTGTGAAGTAGGAGTATGTGGCTTTTATTTTATATTGAGTGGAAGGTAGTTTATAGCAAAAGTATGTCCATAAGAAAGGATTATAAGCTTAACCATTGCTCTGAGTTGTGTAAAAGAATGTGATGATGGTTAGTGGGTAAAGTTGGGACGATGACAGAATCTCAAGAGGCCACGTCCCCTCCCTACTGTACTCATACATCTGGCAGCGGTATCTGTGACATGATCGATAATTAACCAATATATTTGAGTACACTAATTACTAGTTTTCACTTCATAGCAAATAACAAGTTTACCGGAACTCATATTTAAGTTTCTCATGTGTAATTCATTACACTGATACTGTTATCAAAGTTCAGAAACTTTACGTTTCAGGCAGATCTTCAGTTATGTATGAAACAATGCTTTATGGTATTGGCGGCAAGCACTCAGGCCAGGCACGCACCTGGGCCCTGTCGCACCAGAATTGTATCAGCTGCATGAGAGGAAGTTTATGATGTCCCCCCACTCCACTGTCCAGCCATAACCCTACCCCTGGTAGGCCAGCTGGTACTGTAAGGCTCGTCAGTCAGGCAAGAAATATTGTCCTCAATGTATTCAAGTACTTCGATAAGGACAAGAAAGAGCCAGTAGAAGATGTGGTGAAGAAAACCTCTGAGGCAATGAAAGTTTCACAGGCTGTCATCAACAAAATCAGACTCCAGGGCAAGAGGAGTGAAGGAGGAGTTATACAATCACCACTCCATTGGAATCGGTTGTCACCTGTACTTGGGGGTATTGATGACTTCGACAAGGAAGCAATAAGAAGAGAAATTCTGGCCTTTTATGAGAGAGGAGAGCTGCCCTACAGTTCACTTACTGCTACAGAAACTTAAGGAACCATCAGTAAACTTCAAAGGAGGAAAATCAAGCTTACGCACATTGCTGAAGAATTTGGGATTCCGATATAAGAAACACTGTAGCAGCAGAGCTATATTGATGGAGAGATCAGATGTCGTAGCTGCCAGAAACAAATTCCTAAGGGAACTGAATATGAACAGGCATAGTGAAAACCCAAGGCCAGAGATTTACCTGGATGAAACCTGGGTAAACCAAAATATCAGCATTGAACAGTACTGGACAAACAAGGAGGCCACAATTTGACTGCACACAAAAAACCGGTAGAGGTGGCATGTTCATCATTCTCCATGCAGGAAGTACTGAAGGCTTTGTTCCTGGCGGACTCTTAATGTTCAAGTCCAAGTATGGAAATACAAGAGATTATCATGACTCATTGAACAGCCATACATTCAGAAAATGGTTTTTGGAGCAACTTATGCCTAATATCCCTCCACGATCATTAATTATGGACAACACTTCCTACCACAACATGCAGCTGAACAAAGCACCTTCAGGAAATTCAAGAAAAGGGGATATCATCAAGTGGCTTTGGGACAACAAAATTCCCCATGATGCTTCACACACCAGAGCTGAACTTTATCAGCTTGTTCAGCTTCATAAGAAAGACAAGCTGCGCTATGAAATAGACGAGCTTGCTGCTGCTGCAGGACATAAAGTACTCCGACTTCCACCTTATTATTGCCAGTTTTAATCCAATAGAACTTATATGGGCTCAAATCAAACAAGAAATAAGAAAAACTCAAATAACCAGCAGTTCATGAAGAATGTTGAAGACTTTACTCAAAAAGCTATCAATAATGTGAGTCAAGATGACTGGAAAAAATGTGTAGAACATGCGAGAAAGATTCAAGAAGATTACATTAAGAAAGACATTGCTTTTGAACACATGTTTGAGTCATTTTCAATTGAACTGAGCATCTTAGACAATAGCAGTGATGAAAATTATGATAGTGAGGCTGAATAATTGAAAATATAAAAAGAAATGAATGCAAATGAATAAAATACAATACAAATACAAAAGAATAATATATATATATATATTATATATATATATATAATATATATATATATATATATATATTATATATATATATATATATATATATATATATATATATATATATATATATATATATATATATATACACACACACACACACACAGAAGCCTCACATCATGTTCTATATAAGGAAGATTTGTATGTTTGTAAATTTAGTTTGAAGATGTGGATACATGACAGTACTTACAGTAACCTTTTTTCATTTTTTTCCTGTGGTTATTCTTGCATATATATGTGTGTGTGTGTGTGTGTGTGTGTGTGTGTGTGTGTGTGTGTGTGTGTGTGTGTGTGTGTGTGAGGGGTGTCAAATGATCCACCTCCACGTGGTCCAGTCTGGAAACGTCATTATAGACGGCTAAAGGGATCACAAAATAATTGCAACACCTTCTTAAACACCGCGCCAAGAAAATAGAGCAAGGAGGGGAAGGGAAGGTGGTGGTGGTGGTGGCGATTGTCTGGGGAGAGAGAGAGGATGTGGGGAGGAGATGGTGCTGGTGGTGGCGATGACGGAGAGACAGAGCAGGAAAACTCAACTTATTTATTCACAACCTCGTATTTATTGAACCAGAACACCTAAAAGCTCACAGTTTGCTTAATGGTGGAGAGAAAGCTTTACCAATGATATTGAGTCAAGTTATACAAAAATAAATGCAAAACTACAGGTTTTAAAGCATTCTTTTATTGTTATACATTTATGTTATCAGTGCGGCAGTCAGATGTCAAGTGGTGGTGTTGAGACTGTGGTACGAGAACGTGTTCTTTATCTACGGCGCTGACGGGAAAGGGGACGTGGCCTCTTGAGATTCTGTCATCGTCCTGACTTTAGTGGAAAAATAGAGTTAGTGGGTAGTGGAAAAATAAAAGTTAGTGAGCCTTAGAAAGAAACACATGAAAGTGAATGAATAGGGGGGAAAAAGACATGAAGCACTCAGATGAAAAAACTTAGGAGCTTCTTAGCTTTGTCAGTAGCAAAGTGATTAAGAACTATTCAAGAATCATTCATTAGGAATTCGTTGCAATTGCAGATATGGGACACTGCTGGCCAAGAGAGATTCCAGTCACTTGGGGTTGCCTTCTATCGAGGGGCAGACTGCTGTGTGCTCTGCTATGATGTCACTTCTCCCAACTCATTCAAGTCTTTAGACTCCTGGCGGGATGAATTTCTAATCCAAGCATCACCTCGTGACCCAGACCACTTCCCATTTGTCGTTCTCGGAAATAAAATTGACTTGGAAAATAGAGCGGTAAGTCTCTCTCTCTCTCTCTCTCTCTCTCTCTCTCTCTCTCTCTCTCTCTCTCTCTCTCTCTCTCTCTCTCTCTCTCTCTCTCTCTCTCTCTCTCTCTCTCTCTCTCTCTCTCTCCTAGACATGGAAAATGGTGAGGTTATATAAATAAATAAATGTATGTTTTATATATATATATATATATATATATATATATATATATATATATATATATATATATATATATATATATATATATATATAATGGCAAATTTAGCATTTATTACCTTCTTTAAGATATTTTCTTTATATCTTGTGACTGTCCTTTTCACTTTTGTAATTTGGTTTTATGACTTTGCTGAAGTTAGTCATTTTCATTAGATTACGATATCGGGTTTCTTAACCCTTCATCGGTAACATGTTGTGCCCAAAGTGGGAATGGCTGGAGTCTCTGTGTGGCCCAGTGTTTATTCAGTGGCCTTTGGAGGTCACCCAAGCTCACAAGCATTGCTGATTGGCTGGCAATGCGCTGCTGCTGGAGTCGTTATGCAGCGGCTGTGATTGGTCATTTCTTTTTGTGCTTGGCAGAGCTTGAAGATCGTCGGCCTCTACATTGAGTTCTGAGCTGAATTCTTTTGATGTACAAGGCTTCTAGTATTGCAAGGTGCCTTGCATCTGTACACATGTCCACAATTTCAGTATTCTCTTCTAGGCATTGTCTTGTGATCTTGATACCATGTTGCTACTGTAAATGTTTCTTTGGTGCTCCAGATATTAGGTAGCAGGTAAGGTGTCATTGTCGTCGTGCCAGTTTAGGATGAAGGGAGGGCTTCACAGTGGTGCTTGGTATTTGGCTGATGGACACTTCCTATTGGTGGAGCACCATCTTGCTGGGAAGCTGCCCAGCGCTGCCCTATTGGTGGAGTGCCATTGTTTCAATCTCTAAACTACACTTCTTTGTGTGCAGGATTTGTAGGTCTCTCACTTGAGAATTTATTGATGGTGATGATTCTTCTATGTAGAGTGCTTCTAATATCTTTAATCTTCTTTGGTCCTGCTCTCTGTCTATGATGGTGGTGCCATCTTCTCTGATTTGGTGGGTGATGCTTGCTTGATGTTTGGTGCGGTAGTGTTTTTTGCTCTGGTTTGCAGGTGGCAGATTTGCAGTGTAGTTGTCATCATCCCAATGTAGGATTGAGGTCCATAGTCCTCAGCAGTGCATATATACTTGTAGATGATGCTAGCTACCTGTAGACATATTAGGTTTTGCATTTTTGTTTTTTATGATGAGTTGAGGTGTTTTGTGGGTCTTGTAATATATGGTGAGTTTGATGGTTTGCTCTGCATTTGTGGGTTTGATGTTCTCTTGATTATGCTCTTGATGGCATAATCAAGAGAGAGAGAGAGAGAGATCCATCTTAGAATGGGATTTACTGTATGTATACGCTTGATGTCAACACTAGCTAGATGTGACTGATATTGTCAAAGCAGCACGAAACTCGGATTGTAAGAATTTAGGACTAACTGCAAAACTCGGGAGGATACTGTATATATTTGTTGTGTTATCTCAAATTTAGTAGGTAGTGCAAATGTGCTCATTTTTTTTTTTTTTTTTTTTTTTTTTTCAAAACACTGGAATTTTTTATATTATTTTCTGGTTCCCTGGAACCAATTAATTTTTTTCCATGTGTTCTTCAGTTGCCACATTTGTCATAACGAACACTACCTTGGAACGAATCATGTTCGTTTTCGTGTATCCTACTGTGTGTATATATATATATATGTATATATATATATATATATATATATATATATATATATATATATATATATATATATATATATATATATATATATATATATATATATATATATATATATATATATATATATATATATATACATATATTAACATTGTATCAGATATAAAATTTTAGAGCTCTGTAGAGGGTGAGCCAGATGTCTATTTCTCAGATATGTAATAGTTATAAAACTGTGGAGGTTAAGATATCGATGTTTGCAGATGTAATTGTGGATTACTTTTACCTCAGTATCTGTGGTTGTGGATAATGTTTACATTTCACAGTAATACAAAATGCATCGTATCTGCAACACAAAGCTCCAGAGAGGGGAGAAAGCAAGAAAACAGTAAAATAAATAGAAAAAGATGAAGTAAAAGAGTAAAAAATGTATAATAGTATATTTTAAGCATGTAGAACCATATGTAACTAGGAAAGGGGAGTACAGGGGCAAGGAGATAAGGGAATAGGAGTGGGAAATTGGTGAATGAAGGAAAAACAAAAAAGAGTAGGGAACAGGGAAAGGGAATACTCACTCCCCTCTACTTAAGCTGTTCCTCTGATTCTTTACTTTCTTCTCATCCTTCCTGCTCATATTTATTCTCTCTTACTTTCTTCCTGAGTCCCTCCCTTTGATTCTTCATTCTCTTCTCACCCTTCCTGCATATATTTATTCTCTTATTTTGCTTTCTGTACTCCCATCCTTCTCCTTTATTCTTCTTCCACTTTCTTGCCACATGTACTTACTCCCTTGCTTTGTTACAAACTTCTTTCTCTCTCCCTCTGCTTCACAGTACATCCCTTCCTCACTCTGTTCCTTTCTTCTCCTTTCTTCTTTTGTCTTGTCTCAAATTTCCCTCCCCTTCTCTGTCCAAAATAATAGAACAAGGGAGTGATACCTCACTCTCTGCCCTTCACATATTCCATAGCATTCACTGCATCCTTCCTCACTCATATAATTCCATTCTCATTCTATTTAACAATTCTCAGGCTTGTTCTTACCCTCACTCTCGCACATTATCTTTCACTAACTTTCACACTCACTCATGCCTTCACTCACACTGACTTCCATTCTGTCTTACTCTAATTAACATTCAATCCTATCCCCCACTCTCACTCACATTCTCATTTAATCTTTCACTTGTTTTCGTAAGCTAACTCTTGTTTGTTTTCTCCTCACTGACTCTCACATGCTTATTCTCGCATATTCCTTCCCATCTCCATCCATTCTCATCAGAATCTCTCAACTCAATCATTCTTATTTTCCTTTCAGCTCATTCATGCTTACTCTCACTCTCACTCACTGAAACTTAGCCTACTTCAGCTCAAGTTCATGACTCCCCACAGACTCTCTCTCTCTCTCTCTCTCTCTCTCTCTCTCTCTCTCTCTCTCTCTCTCTCTCTCTCTCTCTCTCTCTCTCTCTCTCTCTCTCTCTCTCTCTCTCTCTCTCTCTCTCTCTCTCTCTCTCTCTCTCTCTCTCTCTCTCTCGTGTCCTTCACACTGTCGGTCTCCTTCATTTGTTCTTAAACACAAATTTGCAACCTTCAGATTTCTTAGATGTGGAGGTGGAGGCATATGCACAGCTTTTGTTTAATAAAAATGCAGTAGCAGATATCGAAGCAGATCTTTTTGTTGTTTAAAAGCATGGGATGTGGATAGTATTTTCACTGAGGAAGCTAATGGAGATAGCTGTGGATATCCATTATATCATTGATATATTTGTTTGTATATTTCTTTGTATTTGTATTAATATCTGATTTATCTCATGTTTGTGTTTTCATGTAGGTTCTTTGTAAATAAATGCACCAGTTGCATTGCCCTTGTATTTTATTTTAAGGCAGGCAAAGTAAGTGGAAATATAGGATTTTTTTTATGCTGGTTTCATGTATTGTTAGCATTCAGAATTCTCTTGGATCTTAATAAGGATGCTTGGTTGTTTCACTACCAAACTTTTACTTTTGCTAAGTATTTGTTATCTGCTTATTTATTTTTATTTAATTTATTTTTACACTGGGAGTTAACCATATTTGTAGAGAGTTTTTATTAATAATCTGTTTCCTTTCAGGTATCTACAAAACGAGCACAGCAGTGGTGTCACAGTAAAAATGAGGTATGTGTGATAATATTTGAAATTGGTTTATTGTTGCTGGCTTAAGGCATTCCTCATTCAATAAAAAGTGAACTTAATATGTTGAGAATTGATCAGGTATTGTTATGTCATGCAGAGATTAATGCCGTGTTTATCAAGTTTCACTACCTGTTTCAGCTGGGCTTATAGATTTCTGTGGTCATGACCAGTATTAAAAATATGGTTTGTGATGTGCTGTAGAGTGTTGTTTTAATGCTGTAAGTTAGTTATTACATGAGTTACTTTACAGTGTTTCTGTGCTATCAGAAAAAAATTGCCCATATATGAGACAAGCCATCCATAGTGACTGATTGATTTATTTTTATTATTAATACAGGTTCCCTACTTTGAGACTAGTGCAAAAGAGGCCATCAACGTGGAGTTGGCCTTCCAAACCATTGCCCGGAATGCCTTGGCCCAGGAAAATGAGGTGGAGTTGTACAATGAATTCCCAGACCAGATCAAGCTGACTAATGATAACAAGGAAAAGCATGAGGCCTGTTCTTGCTAATGATCACTGTAATGGTAAGACTGAGTTCCAACTTCATAGTAGAAAGAGGGAAGACAGTTATAGAAATAGTGGATTTAGGAGCACATTTCCTAAATATGTGTATCAGCTAGCCCTCCAGACTGAAGCAGTAATTTGACAGTATCTTTGTTCCATACCCACCCTTCTGCAGCAGTGGAATATTGATGAATTCAGCATGTTCAGTTAAAACTTTGTGTTAGTTGCACAAATATGCAGAACATCTTACAATTGGCAGAGCAGTCAGTCATCAACCAACAGCCAGATTCCATGTTTTCTTATGGGAGACACAAAGTAGGATATCATGCCCAGAGTTGGTCATGATACAGTCTCAAAGAGTAGCAGCTGGCTGAGGCATGAGAGAGTAGCTTGTTGTCAAAGATTTATGCAGTGTTTATATTAGCAACGACTCTCTCTCTCTCTCTCTCTCTCTCTCTCTCTCTCTCTCTCTCTCTCTCTCTCTCTCTCTCTCTCTCTCTCTCTCTCTCTCTCTCTCTCTCTCTCTCTCTCTCTCTCTCTCTCTCTCTCTCTCTCTCTCTCATCAGATTCAACTTTAGATTGATGAATATCTCTCACTCATGCTAAGTCTATATCTTCCAATTTTATTTATTTATTTAATTAATTTATTTATTATTTTTTTAATAGGTACCGAAAGCTTAACACTATTTACTGATGTTAATACTTAATAGTCGATGTTTTGACATCATTTTGTCAGTATTGTAGTCTGGCTATTTATGGTAGTCTAGTTTAGTCTAGTCCTTTGGGTATGGTACAAAAATAATGTCACTCTTACATTCAACTAGAATTAATTCTACATTTTATTTTGAAATGTGTTGATGCTACTTATAAATGTAAAAGTAAGAAAGCATCTGATATACTTAAAAAAATAGGATTGGAAGAGACAGTCCAAACTTTTTCATGTTCAGCAGCATTTGTATTGGGTTAGTATTTAGAGATAGTTGTGCTTTTTGATAAATATGTAATTTTTTTTCAGTCCATGAGGGCATTATTTAGAGTATGATTTGAGGAAAGTATCTTCTTATCATAATTTTTCCAATGCATTGATCCCTCCGAGAGTGGCCATGGACAAATGGAGGCATAGCCTGATTAGGATCTTTACAGAACTAGCCAAAAAGGCTTGACTAGGGCCTAATGTGAGGTTTTGTTCAGACTGCCTGAGTACATTTTTAATGCTCAGGGATTAATGGATTCTGAAACTAAAATTGGTACTGTCTTAAGTGTGTGAAGGCAGGAATTTCAGAATATGACTGTGAAATAATATTTATATTATTTATTACAAGTAGCCTCTAAATCAGGTCAAAAGTATTTCAGTGGCTAGTTCATGTTTTATAGAATATTTTCTGTGATATTGAGAAATATTTTTTTAATAAATATTCTTAATTTTTTTCAGTTCCCATAAATCAATGATATGTTAAAGATCTTTTCTACAGTATTTTTAAATTATAATGAGTTTTCAACAGATATTATAGAAAAATTTATCATCTTGCAGATTTTCTTAGTTGATAAGACAGAGTCATTCTGTCCTACTTGTGATATTGGAGAAGCGAGCGTGGGAGAAGAGTTGCGGTCCAAGGCCAGGCCCAAGAGCAATGTTTGAGTGGTCAGTCTTGTACATCTCTACTGTTTTTTTTTTTTTTTTTTTTTTAATTATTATACAACTATATATTTGTAGTTCACCACCAAAAAAATTACAAAGAAAATTTCTAATCATATCATGAGTAGCTTGAATAGATTTAGGGATGGACTTTACAAATTTATACATACTACATGTTCTTAAGGCATAAATTTTTAAAGAAAATTTATTATTGATCCCTCAAATGATGGGTTAGGTGGGTAGATCAAGCTCTTGCAGAAACATAGCCTGGCTGGCAACCTTGGTAGACCCAATGTGTGTATAGCCTTGGGGTGTTAACACTTCTTGGTTTAAGAATGTGCAGATCAAATAATTATTGGTATTCATGCTTCTTAGCATGTTATTAATCTCAAGGAAAAGTTCATTTTTGTTAGTAACAGACATATTATAAATTTACTCAATGCTCAGTGCTGTATACTTAGGCCACCAAAATCTTTATAATTTTTGTAACAGGATGTAAATTTACTTGGCTTGTATTGTCTTTAGAAGCTGAAACTATTTTCTTCATGATGACATTACTCTCTTTTGTAACCTTTGCAAAACTATTCAAAGAACTCTATAAGTGCCTGAAGAAGTTTGGTCAAATAAAATATGCAATTTCAATTAGTTTCTTGCTGAAAAAAAGAAAAAAATAGAAATCAGGCACTCTACTCTAGTATCTTCATGAAATATCAACTTTACATTATACTTGACATGCATTGGAAATATCCTATTTGATTGATATTGAACACTAATAAGAAGATATAAAGGTAACTTACGTATATATATATATATATATATATATATATATATATATATATATATATATATATATATATATATATATATATATATATATATATATATATATATATATATATATATATATATATATATATATATATATATATATATATATATTGTGTATGTAACTCGCATACATCTAGACTAAAGGATGACCAACAAAGTTTCAGTTAGCTCCAGAAATTGAAAATCTTCTCATTCTAAACAAAAAGTGTTTTACAAACATGTCTTTTCTGCATTGGTTATCAGGGGGGGGCATTTACTTTTAACTAAGGAGTGCATGAGTATATTGTGAATGTTGGCAAAAGTAAGGTTATGACATGATGACTTGTGTTTTCATGTTGATGTGCTAATTTTGTTTACACATTATGTGAATGGGCATCATACAACCTAGTGGTTGAATGTATTACATATTATGAATCATAATTTTACAATTTCTTTATAATTTGTATATGGGAATTGAAGCTATCTTCAGTTGTTTGTGTGTGTCACTGGCAAATGTGCTCACTTGTGAAATTTAAATGCCCCTAAAGCTTTTACAAGTGTGCTAAAAAGTACATGTGTATAGAACATTTTTTTAATATTTAATTTCTAGAACTAACTTGAGCACCTCATATATATATATATATATATATATATATATATATATATATATATATATATATATATATATATATATATATATATATATATATATATATATATATATATATAAAATCACTACTGTTCTTAGAGTAAAATTTAACAAAAACTTCAGTGCATAATGCAGCAGCTAGACTGGACTACTACATAGTTGTAAGACACGAGTGAATATTGTGGACATGGCATGAAATGCTATAGACAAACCACTCAGGAGTTTTCATGGTTCTAAACATGGTAACAAGCAGGCTGTTATCCCTGCCATCAATCTGTATAGACTATCTGGAGGTGGTCTTTTCTGTCACTGTATTATTGCTAATGAGACTTCACCAAGGAGCTTGTGATGTGAACAAAGTTGTGCAGAGTGGTATTTTGATTAAGCTGCAGTTCACTTGAAAACCTTAATTGTTCCTATAGTCTAAACCACTGATGAGATTGTTAGGGACATGTCTGCCTCAGCGCATTACAATATCCTTCACACCAAAGCTCGAGTTCTCTTATTTTATACTGTGATTGCTAGATCAGTTCAAAGTTGATTATATTCATGATTTTTTAACATATATTAATTACTTGTACATATGTGTAAAGTACACCCAAGCATAGTAGACAGTTTAATCCATGTTGCAATTTTTAAGTTTCCTAGTATAGATATTTCTTCCTAGATCATTTTTTCCCCCCTAATGAATTGTTTATTAATATTAAGGCTAAGTTTTGAAGAATAGCTGTCATTCATTTGGCCTCTAGGGACAAGGCAGGTCCTGTGGCCATTGGTTTGGGGGTCTGCCACATTGTTAGTGTAAGGGGGGAAAATTGGTGTTGACAGTGTCCATTATTTGAACACTTTTAGCATAAAATTGGGTATAGATTGGACTGTGTTACATCTAACAAAGGGAGGGTGAGAGTTTGCATGCATTAATTCATGAAGTGTATGTGTAACCTCTCTTTGTAGTAATGGTGACCAGATGAGTGGCTAAAGCATCAGGTGACCAGTGAACATCAAATTGTTGCCATTTACTATAATTTTATATCACCTTTTTGTAATTTACATTAAAATTTTTGTTAGTATGTTAAGTTTGCTATATATTCACTTTATAATGTGGCTAGATCTGTATTATGTATTAAATACAAATATTATGTATGTTTGATTGTTGTGAGATGAATCCTTCCTTTCTTGTAGTTAGAAACCAAAAGCAGAGTTGAGACATATCACAAGTAGTTCTTGGTCTGTTCTTGGCCCATTGCTTTTTTCAGTATTCAGAAATTATCTCTGAGAACATATATAAATTGCAGTATTGTTTATTTATTTACTAAAGTATTCAAGGAAATCAGGAACTCGGATGATGGCAATGAATTCAAGAGGACCTATATGGAATATGCGCTTCAAAAGAAATATGGTTCTTGGAATTTCACCCAGATAAAGTGAAGCAGATGCACACTGGCAAGAAAGCTCCAGTTACACCATATATTATGGAATATGAATTTCACAATACCTAGAAGCAGTGTAGAGAGAGATCTGGAGGTTACCTTGATGAAAATCTGACCCACCATTATACAGATTGTGAAGATAGTTTGACACACAGAACCTCCGCAGTTATTTGTGCTGAGACCTTTAAGCTACAATATACAGCCCTATAATATATTATAATATCTCATCTTTGCACATCCCTCAGTCATCTCCACCTCATCTCACACCTGCAGCATCCCTGGAATCATGTCATTGCCTCCAGTTGACAGGTGACCTCAGTATTATGGGAATGATGATTTATCTAACTCTATCCTTCATTGTACTTCACGCTGCCACCACCACCAAGCTTTAGGACCTAGAAATCCTAACTATACTGTCTCTCGCATGTCTCCTTCAGTTGTAGAGTAGGAAAATGGAAGAATAATTGATAATTTCAGGGTAAGGGCCAAAGTAAGAACATGAAAAAATAAGAAGCTGCAGGAATTCATCAGCACACAACGAGGCAGTCCCTGTATGAAACATGCCTACCTATATCTACCTTTCATCCCGTTCCATAGATTTGTCTGGTCTTTTCAGGCTTCCTAAATATTCAGCACTAACGGTTGGTTAGTCCTTGTGTTAAATATTTTCTCAATCATATTAAACTGCTTATAATTGCATGATGTATTCTGATCTGTACCTTCCATTTATATCTTATTCGTATTTTTAGGCAATTAATTTCAAAATAAGGGCCAAGGTAGCTAGTCTACCGTATAGATTAAATATTTTCCTTAATTACCTCGTCATATTAAATTGCTTGTAATTGGCTGATGTCTGTATCCTCCATTTATATCTTGTTCACATTCTTAAGCACTGTGTTCTCTCATCAGGACTGTTTACAAGGTGATAATCATGTTCTCGTGGGTGTTCTCATTAATGACTCAGAATCCTCTCCAAAGCATCACTGAGTCGTGAGAGTACCATTGTCACCTCAATAACTTTCACTGGAGGCTATAAAACGATCATTCACGAAAACACGAAAATCACTAATAAATTTTACTAATTTCTCCTAAAACATCCCTAAACCATGAAAACACCATTGGGAAAAAAAAAAAACAGTAGATTCGCCTTAACTATCACTAAACCTTGAAAAGGCCTTTGGAAAAACCCAAATCACCTCACTAAAAGTTTCTAAATTCCACAAGGGTCTGTTAAAAGTAATGAAAGTCTTCTTTCTTTTTATTGCCCAAGGCCAATTTTCTGTTATTTGAAAAGAAAAGAGAGAAAAAAAAAAGAGAAGCGTTCAAGAAAGCAAGGTTCCGAAGCTTCAGCAGATGTGAACTCGCGCCTGACTCTCAACAAAATACCCCACTTAACTCTGTTCGCCGCTTAGGTAAGATTAGTGTTGCTTTGTTATTGCGTTATTGTATTCCTAGTGGTGGCTCCATTTTGTGTTGTGGGTGATTATTGTATTTGAAGAAATGCGAGGGAAGGTGAAGGTGATCAACTGACTAGTTTCGAAAGTAATTAGTGAATCCAGCGTAACTTAGTACTCGGAGTGCAGGCTGTGCGGGTCCACGTTAGTCATGTGCACAGTCAACAGGCACATAACCATCTCCCTGTCTCCCTCAGACAGTCATTCTTTTCCTTAATTATTCCAAAATCATTTTTTGTATACGACTGCGTGTTTTGTTTAGAATGGTTTTCGATTTCATGCAACAACGACGCTGTATATCTTCCGGTACACCTGGCAACGCTTACAAGTCCCACTCCGCTCTTCATATGCATGAAAGACCATAACACAGAGCCACCACCAGGTGTAATCTTTTAACAAGTAATGTAATAGCTTGTTTATTGGTATTATGGAAGTTCTAGATGGCGAGTCGCTGAATGTTAATACTGGTCTTTGTGTATCTTTTTTTTTTTCTTTGGTATTCAGGCGTATTTTCTGTTTCCGTTATTTAGGATTCAGTACAGTGTAAATATTTGTACAGCTGTCAAGTAACGATATAGTTTACTGGTTGTTTCGTATGACTAAAATTTTCATTCTTTACTTTATTGCTGTTTTTTGGGTTAGGTCATCCCAACCACGTGCCATGGTTCATTGCTCCGCCCTGCTGCTTCATAAGGCTCTCCGTGTGACACACCCAACCCGGCGCTCTACACTGGTGTCCTGAAAACACACGGTCCTTAGCTACCCAGTGATGGATGTGTGCTGGCAGGCTGCTCTTCACCTTGCCATCGGGTGTACCTGCCTGCCTTGAGAAACTTACCTTCTAGCTCATGTCTCTGTGCCTGGGACTTTCCGGAGAGATGTCTGGCATTGCTAAATGGATTTTAAGTTGCTGGATCTGTGTTTTAAGCGTTTTAGCTGTCGGGGAGACTTTAGATTGATTACTTGTTTAGATTTTACATTTTGCTTTAACCTTTTATGCAGTTTATTAGAACCAAGGAAACTTAACGGATCTTAAATATAGTACCATTGACTGAACTGGTTTAACTTTTATGCAATTTATTCAATTAGAACCAAAGGAATTTAACGGATCTTAAATCTAGTATTATTTGACTGAACTGGTAAGTGACAGCGATTTCTGTAAATGCAGATTTTTTTTTCCATTTTGAGGAAAGTTAAATTCAAATTGCCTGAGGGTTTCATTTGAATTTCCTCAAGCACTTTAATTCGCTTATACATTTACTAAATAGATCTATTTGTTTTTTTTAGTTTTAATTCATTTTTTATTTAATTTCAATTCAAATCTAATATGTCTATCCAGAAGGTGAGTGGTGACGAGGCAGTGACCTGGCAGACGGGCGACGCTCAGTAAAGTAGCCATGTGTGCACGTATCAGTGTTGTCAGAGCCTCTCGGGTGTGTGTGTGTGTGTGTGTGTATATATATATATATATATATATATATATATATATATATATATATATATATATATATATATATATATATATCCTCTCTGAAAATGTTCCTCCGGAGTGTCTTCGAGGATTGTAAGCTGTAAAAAATAAATAAATAAAGCACATATTTTCCCTGTTAAACTTTTCCTTCATCACGTTTAACTAAACTAAACTAAAACAGTCCATTTTCCTGTCACCACAATATTCACATAACATCCACTTTGGCACTCGCAGACCTCAGGCACTCGCAGACTTCCCCCCCTGCCATCACAATCACACCCAGGAAAGAGAAACACGCACTTCTAAATTAATGTTGCATCATTTACATGATGTACGGACAGGTGCACAGACATCCTGCATAGGGTGAGAGACGTGGGGTAAGCAGGAAAACTTTCCGCGAATGAGGAAAAAGGGAATAATTGGGAACAGGGAAAAGGGGGGAAACAAAAGGGAACAGAGGGGAGTAATACGTATTCCCTAAAAAGGAACAGGATACAAAATGGTCTTTCCAGATGGCTGATCCCAGGAAGTGAAGCAGAGGCAGGAGGAGGGCGGGACGTTGAGTTAAATAAATTAAACGAAGAGAGGGGATGAGGAGAGTATCTCATCTAATCAGAAGGATCAAAGAGCCGAAAGACACAACCATCCTACAAAATAGATCTGGGCAAACTTCACGAGTGGAGCAACAGGTGGTTACTTAAAGCCCGTTCATACGAAGGGCAACCGCCCGACAGGCACTGGCTGCTCTTCGCTTTTTAACATTGTTATCAGATCAGTTCGTCCCAGGCACGCATTGGCGGCTCGCGGACACGCCTCTGTTGTGGTCAGATGTGGCCATGGTTTGCCTGTAGTTTCCTCGTTTGTGACGTTATCTACACTCACGCCCGTAACTCACCCGCAACACTGGTAACAGTGCTCGTCGGGCAGTTGCCCTTCGTGTGGACAGGCCTTTAGGCTACTTGTCTTAAGTGCACATAGGGAAAGCCATTGCTGGGCACCAGCACCACCTTGGCTCCAGCCACCTATCAGAAACAACATAGGAGAAAGACCTTGGGATCTTTGTAACCCGAGTCCTCGTAACCCCAGACCTGAAGCCCAATCAGGGTATCAAGGCGGAGCATAAGGGGAGAGTGAAAGGTTGGGGGTAATGTAGGCGCGGTACGTTCCCACAAGTCACTTCGCTTCCCCTCGTTCTCACACAGTACTGTGTCTGTTGTGTCAGGTGTCTACTGTGTCCTGCTAGGTGTTACACTTGCCTTTTCTGGTTGATACTGCGGCAGCTGATATCATCACTGTTTTCCTCCCCCACGGTCAGAGTCTCCTTAATGTTTATAACCTTTTTTTTTCGTATGGGTCATGTCTGCGTGGGTCTTCTCATCCCACCTCAAAACAAAAACTGCTCTGGTTCTGGATTTTGTTTTCTCTACTCCTCTTTCTCCTTCATTGTTTTCTTCTTGTTTCATTATTCTTATCTTCGTGTTCCATCTTCATGTGTTTACCATACATTTCTTACAAATCAAAATTCTCGCTCGCATTCATCTTCAATTTGTTCAAAGTTATTTGAGGTCACTCATACACACAGCATGCTCATGTACTCGCCTGTTAGGCTGCTACACATACGTGTTCGTACCAATATATATATATATATATATATATATATATATATATATATATATATATATATATATATATATATATATATATATATATATATATATGTGTGTGTGTGTGTGTGTGTGTGTGTGTGTGTGACACAGGTGAATTTAGAAAATAGCAACAATAAGTCTCAGCTAGGTAGTGAGTTGGAAATTCTAAAGATTCAAGAGCATGGGCACGAGATCAATTTATGTCGTTGCAGTGAGTGAAGGAACAGTTAAGGGTCTGCTGTCATCAGGCGCCTTTGGGCTTCAGTGATGAAAAGGTGATAATTTAGAGGAAGTCTGTGGTGCTTTACCGAATGGATTACCAGTTATGAGAGCAAATTTTGATGTTAAGATTGTGCAGATGTTGGCAGTTTTGTAGTGTAGTGTCAAGAGTAAGAGAGTGTCATTAGAGTGACGGGTATAAATAAAAGTATAAAAATATGTCAGTAGTGCGCAATGCTTGGTCGCTCCTCAGGATCAAGAGCGTCAACCACCGGACGGAACGGAACAGAATGGAATGGAGCGGCGAGGAGCAAGATGGCGGGGGTGTCGGGAGTGTCGCTCGTGAATACTATACAATCGGAAATAGAGCGTGCCAGGCAGGATTTAAAGGGTGTTGATGAAAACTTACGAAGGCTAACTGGCAGGGACTTCAATGACCCCAAGTAAGTCTCGTTGAGAAGGCTATGAGGGTGTTAAATATGCCCCTCGTGTGTTGGCGGCGGCGACGGCTTGGCCTGGTGTGTTCTCGGCGTCCCTTGTACCCCTGGGTGCGTCCTGGGCTGCCCTGTGCCCCCAGCCAGCCACACTGTTTAGATCTTTAGGTTCTTTAAGGGCTGTTATGAATGAAATACGGGCTGTCGTTAGGTTATATTAAAGGAAGACCAAGTTAGTGATAAGGAACCAAGTAATTTAAGCCCTAAGACATTTAGGCCTAACCGATACCGGACCGAAGCGCGGGCTTTGTGAGGGTTATAATGAAGGATATATGGCCTGTCATCAGGGTACGTTGGAGTAAGGTCACGTTGGTTTTGAGGAACCAGGTAGTTTCATCCCGTAAACCGTTTGGTCCTACTTTTAAAGTACTCAATTGTCTTTAGGCGTAGAACACGAAGTACAGCAGAATCGCTTCACGGCCCAGGCTGTATATGTGTTTGTGTGTGTGTGTGTGTGTGGAAAAGTTTGTTATTTATTTAGAATTCCATGCTGAAGTGCTTTCTACTTTGATATACACAAAGATGATATAATGTAATTCTCTGGTTTTAAGAACGATGTCATAACATTTCTTACTTATAGATATCTTAAGCAATGTACAACTAACTTGAACAAAAATATTAGTGGGATTTTAGAATGCGTGAAACAAATATTACCAGAGAGGAAAGGGGTGTATGTGCTCCTTGTCACTCCCAAAGTCACTCACACTGGTGTACAACAGTCTCTTGGTTTTGCAAGACAAACTAACTGCCTTGCAAGAGTGAAGGGGTTTTTAAGATCTAACAGTAGTATAATCTAACCAGGTAGAACTTGACTAATGAGCCTTATTTTGTTAGTATGATTACCAGACTGACAATCTTTAAAATTCTTTTTTGTCATTATCAGTGGTGAAATTTCTTTTAAGTTTTTGCAGAATTAAGAGGTTGTAAGAAAACATTTTAAATTAATAGCATTGCAGTTATTATATATAATTATATAAATTCTTAAATCAAATGTTTGAGTGATATTTTTTATTACAGTTTGGACAATTTAATTAGAGAACTAGCAGTTTTTTTTTAGTTTAAGTTTTCTTATTTATTTATATAATTTTTTTTATTTGAGGGGCTGTGCATCCAAACCAGATTAAGTGCCAAAACCAAAGTTTGCTGCAAATCAGTCAAAGTTCAGAGGCTATTTTACTCTCATCACTCCAGTATTAATGATGTTATGATGGTCATATTTGGTCAGATTATACATTTACATGGCTATTTTTAGTGTGCAATGGTATATTGCCTTTAATATGCAAAATTGTACCTATACCATGCAAATCTTTATTTTTTTTTGTGTTTATAATGAATGTTAGAAAACTTTGAGGCTGTTTTGCGTCAAACTTTAACATCACACATCACTTACGAATCCAGTAGTACTGTTATTTGCACTATGAAGTATTGATGTATGTAGCACAGTGGCAGAGATGAAATAGTGGATAAAAAATGGCAGAAAGAAGAAATTCCATGGACAAAAAATAACACTGTGGCACACTATGCTCCCAGAAATTCATTGTGAGTTTGGGTTTTGACCAGGAGCATATTGAGGAAATGCACTCACTCTTCTATCGCTTGCTCTTCACGTTAGGATAGGCTAGAACTGATTAGGCTACGTTAGTTTGGTTTGGTTTTGTTAGTTAAAATAATGTAAAATCAATAACTTTTGTGGAATTTATGAGTAGAAAAGGTCAAAGATGATAATTTGCTTAATTAATTAGTGTACAACAACCCCTCATCTTACGCTCCTGCAAACTAGTGTATGCAGATCTACAAATGAAGCTGGGGAGTTTTTACCAACAGTGCTCCATCTTCCGTGCACTTGGTTAAGAATGATACCTCTCTTTAAGAGAATTTAACCATATTTCTAGTGTTGAAAAGTGGATAGATCTACCACAGACAGCTAGGAGAAGAGTTATAATAACGATATATAGCATGAAGTCAAAATTGCTAAATTTGGCACTTAGCCTGGTTTGGATGCACGGCCACTCATTTATATTTATTTATTTATTTATTTATTTATTTATTTATTTATTTATTTATTTATTTATTTATTTATTTATTTATTTATTATTATTTTTTTTTTACTTTTTCCAGTCAGCGGCCAGACCTGAGGAGGGTGCGTCTTGCGTCTGGCAGCAGGGATGATGAGCCGCCTGCCAAGCGACGTCCACCAGGTGGAGTGTTCGCAAGGTGGGTCACTGTTGAGTCTTGGGAAGATAAAATAAGTTATTCTTTCAAATTGCAGAGTTGCATACAATTTGATTTTTTTTTTGTGGCAGAAGCTCACTTAAGTAAGTCTTGAAATAAAAAAAGTCTTAATATTTTTGGTACAAGTTATATATTTTGCAAATGTATTGAACATGGTGCACAAAACTATTTGTGTCTTCAGCTTTATATAAGGGATGACTTTACCAAAGAATTATGAATACATAGGATCTAGTGTATGATCTTAAGGCTCTTGACAGGCTAGGGGCAGTGGTATTGGATCAGCAACACCCAGAGCCCCGGGGAGACTTACGGAATGAACTGCGGGGAGACCACAGGGGAATTGACAGGGGAGATCCCCATACAGAGTTGCGATCAGAGAAACCCCGGGGAAGGCGAGTTCAGGAGGTGATGGACACGGAGGATAAGCTCCCAAAAGTAAGTTGTTGAGGATTGCTGTCTTGTAAGTTAGTCTATAAAAATCTGTCATATTTCACAAACCGTGTTGACATTATTGCACAATCTTATATTCCCTTGTTTGGTGATATAGTTTGATGAGTCTTTATTTTCCAGATTTTCTTGTGATGGGAGTGAGATAAATTTATAATGGAAAAGGCATTATGTCTCACATTTTGCAATTTAACTTGTATTTCCTCTTTCCAGCCCTCTTTGGCCTCGTCTGTTGCCCGTCCAGTGCCGGACAGCAAGTCCCGTTCAGAGGCTGCTGCAGAACTCACTAAGGATAGAGCCTCAAGGGACAGGTAGGTGTGGTTGTCAGTTTGTTTATGCATTCATTTATTTTATAATCAAGCACAGCTTCATAACAAGTTGAAGTACATTATTTATCTTCAAGCATATATATTATTCAGTATAAAATTTGATGTCCCAAAGAAACATGTTATGCTGGTTTTGAAGCCATTTAAAATTTCAAATGATGGCTGAATGCTCATTTCTCAAATTTGGTGAATTTGACAGTCTTTGATACTGTTCTTTTGGAGACTTGAATGTGAATGTATTGAATATTCTGACCATAGACAAAGCCTTGTTTTTCCTTCATGTAATGATATTCATATTCCATTCACACAGTTTTGATAATTATTAGAATATGTGCATAGAAAAGTATTGTTGAGTAAACAGTTGTCTTTTTATATATTTATTTTTTATTTTATTTTATTATTTTTGCTTGTGTGCACTGGTAGTTTAAAGATTTTAGCCCGTCTTTACACACACACACACACACACACACACACACACACACACACACACACACACACACACACACACACACACACACACACACACACACACACACACACACACACACACACACACACACACACACACACACACACACACACACGTATTGATGATACCAATTTTTGTACAGGAACCGGCGCATGTTTGGTGCTCTGCTTGGTACTCTCAAGCGCTTCAAGAATGATGAGGCTAAGCAGAAAGACAAGGTAAGACTTTTTTGGTCATCAGTGTGCATGTATGTGTGTGTGTTATTAAAAAAGCTTCACAGCAAAGGAAAGACATTATTAGGATTTCATTTTTATTTGACTCTGTGTTCAAGGTAATGGAAGGATTTACAGTAATATGTGGTTCAGTGTATAATGTGTCTTACATTTGAAGCTCTCCAATATAGGCAAACCATTAGTGTTGAGCTTATATTTTTTGCAGGCGATGCTATATAACTTTACTGATCTTTATTTAGGACTCCACTCTGATGTAGCTAGCTGTACTGATGTCCTCTTAATTAGTGTTACAGTGTGAATATCTACTTCTATAGACATTACTCTCAGCCATTCACCTTCATTGTTTGTATTGTATGCATATGATATTAATTTTTTAGTCTAATGGAATAATGTTGAAATAAGGTATAACAGTCCATTTAAATAACTGAGTGTTGTTAATGATGATGGAGCCAGCTTTGTTTGTATCATAGTTATTTGTCAAAAATTTTGAAGCAATTCCAGTCATTAGTAATAGTTATATTAAATTATTGAAATATAATCTGGAATTTTTATATTCTCTTGTTATGATAATTTTATGGTTTTTAGAGTAAAGATTGAAAGCTCTGTTACTATCATAGAATTAGTATCTCTGAATACTGTTGCATCCCTTATTTTATTGTATGTTGGAGCAAATAACTTGCACTTCTGAAACTATAAGCACTAGGCAGACTCATTTGCTTGTTCCATATGTGTGCTAGGAAGAGCAGCGTGCAGCTATAGAGAGAAAGCTTGAAGAAAAAGGGCGGGCAGAGAAGGAAGAGCTGAGAAGAGAGCGGTTGGAGCTCTTCAATCAGAGGAAGGAGCGGCAGGCACAGATCCGACGCCTCACCATTAAGATGGCCCGTGTGAAGGAGGTGGGTGGATTCCTGCATCTCATGGGGTATTGGTTCATGTGTAGTTAATCTGTATAACAGTTTTCTTTTTGTTTTTTTACATCTAACCTGTGTTTTGTAGTTTTTGTCAGTGAAAGAATACTGTATTGGCAATGTATTTAAAATATTCCATTTCCTTGTGTAATAATTACTATTTTTTAACTTGATATTACCATATTTATCTTGTGCATTCTGCCATACATCATAGGTACTTTGTTTTATAAGAACAGGTATGTTTACTGAATGGAAAACAAGTATTTCAGAAATTAGGAATGCTTTCCCATTTAGATGTATAATGGTATAAGTGGAAAGGGTTTACTGGCATGAAAATAAATTTTCAGATTTTATCTGGCCAACCATGTTTTTATTACTGTAGTTAATACAATTTAGTTAATTTCAAGACATCCCTATGGATTTTTATTTTTAAAACTGGAAATAGGATGTGTATTGTTAGTTGAGGTTCTTCATTGTTCATTGTGGATGTGTGGTGACTGACAGTCTGTATTCCACCCAGCACGAGGTCTGGGAGGCGCACCAGATGAAGCTGGCAAAGTTCATCCGCACTGAATCCTCTCCTGCCATTTTCTGGGTACCCCGCCTACATAATGCACGCACCACTGGTCTTGTACGAACCACACACGACAAGATCACCGGTAAGTTCCCCTCTCTTACACTCTTCATTCTTTGTTTTGATTTTGCATTTTCCTTTCATCTTTGTACAGGTTCTTGTTGAGAGCAGTTTGTTTGTTATGGCCTGATGATGTTTTGGTTCATCATACTTTGATCTCTCCTTCAAAAGGTCCATTGAGATGTATGTCAACTGCTGTTTATTTATATACAGTAGCAGTCAGATGAGTACTATACTACCATAATTTTAGGGTGGCATCGAATTTGAACAGGTGTGTAGTACATGTTGGTTGTACATGACACCTGTCCTCTTCCCTCACAGCACATGATGACAACTCTCAGCTTGACTTCAGGTGGCTGAGGAAGTGATGTATGATGTCATTGCTGTGGTGTCAACTCATGACTTATCACACATTGGCCCTCATTTTGTTTACTTTTTCTTACAAAATGGGTAAAAACAAGCTTCTGCTGAGCAAGATAGTATCTCAAATAATAGCATTTGCTACAACAAACATTGGTAAAAATTGAATTGCTGAAGCTGTTGGCATTTGTGCCCAAGCACAGGGTGAAGAAATTCATGGTTGTTGCTGTAACCTCTCCATATATGCAGTTTGTGGCAATGTATACAGGAAAATATCACCTAAAACAATTCATGTCTTCAAAAGACAATCCTAGACTCTGCCAGGATTCTAAATTGTCCTAGGTGATATTTTTTTTAAATTCCCTTACAAGTTTGTGAACTTGGATAGACTCCCACCTATGAAAAACTACTTCTGTTGTCTGTAGTATAGCCACTTATATTTGTTATACAAAACAACAGGGGAGCTGGAGCAAGATCGCCTGCGCATGAAGGAGGAGCTGGATGAGATCCTGGGATCCCGAGGAGAGGACCGGGAGGGAGCGGATTTGGTGGAGGAAGAAGAGGAGACCTTCGTTCACAGGGGGTTGCGCTCTCAGGTGGCCAAGCAGGGGGAGGGGGGTGGCAATGACCCTCTTGATAATTGTCCAGGTAAGGAACATTCATCTGATATTATTTGTTTCTATTAATTAGTTGGTCATTTAACATTTACTTCATAGGATCATATTAGTCTTTATCCATCATTAGTTTGTCTTTATTCTGTAATTGATGTTAAGCTTATGAATCCTTTTGCCTTGATATATAATGGTGTAGTCTCATAATGGCAGTGAATACAACAAAGTTCCATAAAAGGATGTGATTGCATTATATTGTGAGGCACTAAAGTCTTCAATATTTTTTGTATTGTTTGTGTAACTCATGTCCTGTTCACAGCAGAATTTAATTGGTATATTATATAGATGCTATTGTTTTTGTTTTCAGCATTATTAGTAGAAATATACTAAAAATGTCTGATCTTGCATACATTTAGATTAGATGAAAATTTTTTTTTTATTTTGAATATTTGACAGCAAGGGACCTGGATTTTCACAATGTGTGGTTAATCAGTTTTCACTCAACATTTTTGATTGTGGAATTATTGAAGTATCTGCTGTCATTATATTTCATTACATTTTGATTACACTTCAGTATTGATAAAAATATATTGAGTAGTATACATAACTGGATTTTAATGGTGGCCTTTCCTTACAGATTTGTTAGATTACGAGGCGGAAGAGGGAGAGCTAGTGTATGATGAGGCAGACCTGTCAGGTAAGGATGACAACGACGACACCGAACGTATGGTGGTACAGGTGGATGGGAGGGGGGAGGGGGGTCGTAAGGTGGAGATAGTGGCCAGTCAGCCTGGTGAGGAGGATGGGGAGGAGGGGAAGAGTGGGGGAGGACTGGGGAATGACAGCGAGAAAGAAAATGAGGGCAGGCGCAAAGACAGAGATAGAAACAGGGAGGAGAGACACAGGGAAAGAGACAGTAGGAAGAACAGGGATAAAGGGAGAGAGAAGGATAGGAATAAGGATAAAGAAGGGGAATCTCATAAGGGAAAGGATAGGCCTTCAGGGAAAGAAAAGGAGAGGGTAACAGCAAGGGATAGCCATAAAGAAGTAAGAAAGGAAGGAACCAAGTCCAAAGACAGTTCAGAGGCACATGAAAATGAGTCTGACTTATCAGCTACTATTGTTCATATTAAGATTGAAAAAGAGGATGACACTGGCATTACTGAAACTACACCAGTGCTTAAGATTATCAAAGAAGAAAAACCAGACAAAGCACCCGCTTCAGGAAAAAAGACAGAGAATTCTGAGGTCACTGTACCTGCTGGTGGTGCTTCTCCTGTTGCTGTGGCTGCTGATGGCAGTGCTACCTCTACTGCAGACATTGAGCTTCCTCCCCCTGCTGCTGCTGTTGACCCAGCTCAGTCCCCTGCTAACAGTTCTAAGCAGCCCTCCATTTCTCCTACTGGTGCTGCTTCTCAAGAACATTCAGTGTCTCCTATACCAATGAATCCATCACCACCTGCAAAGACAGTGTCAGAAGGTGACAGAGATAATGCAGGTGAGAGTAAGTCACTGCAGAAAGACAAGGATGCAAACATTGATTTGGGTATTGGTGACCAAACCAACCCAGAACCTCCTTCAGAAAAGCAGCAGAACCTGTCTAGTGATACCACAGTGCCTGACAAACAGACTAGTGGTATGAAAGATGTCGGCACAAAAGTCCCTGCCAGGGCAAAGTTACAAAAAGATGACAAGAGGAAGAGCAAACGTGACAAACTTAAGAAAAAGACAGATAAGAGAGTTGTACCAGGGACAAAGAAAAACTCTGGTTCCTCTGATGAGAGCAGTAGTGGTAGCAGTGAGAGCAGTAGTGACAGCAGTGAGAGTGACAGCTCAGACTCTGACAGCTCTTCTTCCTCATCCTCTGACTCTGGTTCCTCCTCAGATTCAGAAAGTGACTCAAGTTTTTCATCCAGCTCACATTCTGATTCTGACTCTGACCGTGAGAAAAGAAAGAGGAAGAGAGCAAGGAGGTCCAGAAGTGATGACAGCAGCAGTGACAGTGAGACAGAAGGAAAGGGAAAAAGAAGAGTAAAGACTTTTGAAAAGAGTAAGCAGCTGAGAGAGGATGGGAAGATTTCAAAAAGCAAAGGGAGGGAAGAACTTCACAGTGATGATGACAAGGCCAAAAAGGAAGTGGGGAAAAGGGACAAATTTAGAGAAGGAAGGAAGGGAAAGGAGAGAGAAGAAAGTCGAAAATCTAAGGAAACAGATAAGGGAAGGGAAAGGGACCTGGAGCTCCGGAAGGAGAAGGAAGTGGCTAAGAGGGGAGGAAGTAGAGAGAAGCGAGACAGAAACAGAGAGCAGAGGAAGGAGAGAAGTAGGAGCAGAGAAGACAGGCGGGGTGGCAGGAAAGACAGGCGATAGAGTGGTGATGTAACTTGTGAGGTATTTTTTCCCCAAGTTTATTTTGGGTCATGTATTTTGTGTACAAAGGGACTATACATTTTGTAGTGACTGCTGTGATTGTTAATAGTTTGTTTTGCTCAGCCTAAACATTACACTTGGCTAAGGAAGAAGTCCATACAGGAAGCATGCATTTATGATCCTTGCTTCAGCTACAGAGAAAGCCATGGCTGAATATTTCCAGCATTCACTGAACGCTAACTGAACTTGACTAAAGATTAAACTGTTGATTATATATATTTTTTTGTGACTTAATCAGAATGTGTACCATTTGTTCAGTCATGGTATAGTTAGAATGTCATCATTGCTATTTCTTTATATTTAATGATAACTTCCTTTCCAGTACATGTCAGTGACTTTTTTTGTGAAATAAAAGACCCCCAGACATAGCAGTGTTTTTTTTTGTACCTTTTTGAAGCCAAATGTATTCCAGAGACCATAGAATGAAATGTGTAACAACACACTAGGCCACATATGGTTGCTGGTGTGTCCATTTACTTCCCATTCAACATTAATTTGTTTGACCTGTACTATGAAGTTTTGGCAACATTACATCTTTAGCTGGGGAATGTCTTTAACGTTTGATCCAACATTGTAAACCTTCAATATATTCAATATTTGTGATCTGTGTATCAGATGAATTGGAGGAATGTTAGCATGTGGAGTGTACATACATGGGAGGAGGTGTCTTATTTAGGCTACCCTTTCTGCTAGGATATCAAGGTGATGTATAGACACGATATTAATTCACGCACACTCACTCTCTCTCTCTCTCTCTCTCTCTCTCTCTCTCTCTCTCTCTCTCTCTCTCTCTCTCTCTCTCTCTCTCTCTCTCTCTCTCTCTCTCTCTCTCTCTCTCTCTCTCTCTCTCTAAGTACAACATACCCAGCACTGTTTTTATGTCCATGTCTGTACTATAGCAGCTCATATTACAAACTAATGATGCTCTTTCCGAGTCCATATTATTTATATGTTGTCTGGTACGGGACAAAGTGTGCCAGGTTTTTTTTATCACATGGTTGCATAGTTTTTTTATTTTTTTTTTATTTCCCCAGCCTAGCTCTAATGCATTTGACTTAACATTAAGCATATTTTTTCTTTTTACCTGCACATTATCAAACTAGTGTTTTAAAATGTTTCTCTTAGCACATCTTGAGGGTTGAATTCCACTTTATTTTTTTGTCAGGGTGACTGGCACAGGTCAGAAAATGAATAAAAAGGCTGCTCACAATGATGTTTCTTAAAGGAAATAGAAGAGCCAGGAGGGGGGTTGCCAGTTTGGTTTTCCTGTTAAGACTAAATTTCTGTGCCCCATTGCCATATCACTTCCTGTATCATTCTCATAGTCATTGCTTTTGTTTCAAGATTTATATAATGTTTAGAGTGGTATTTTCTATTCATCAACAAGTCTAAACATTTCATTGATAATTATGACTTAAAACATGTTTAGTGTGTGCAACATTGCTTTTCAGAACAAAGATTTATGTTCATCTAGTGCTGTAAATCTTCATTACCTGAGCTAGAGTTTAGCACACTTAGTTACTTGCACACTATTTTCACTATTAATTGATTTACATTGCATAAAAAAGTTCGGTAATGCAAGACCTTCCTGTTATGTTTTTCCAGTCTTTTCTTCCTTTTGTATTCATTTATATATATATATTTTTTTTAGGTTGTTGTCTGGAGGATGCCTTGCTTTTTGGATGCTGATAATTTTGCTCAAGTAATTTGTATTTGTAATTTTCACACGAAGGTCAATGCATTTGAGAAAGAGGATTGGTGGGGAGTTATGGAGATAATAAGACTGGGTGACACATGAGGAGATAAGAAGGAAGTAAGTCAGCAGATAGCAGAGAAGATATGTGGAAGATAAATGGGAGGCATTTCAGAAATTAATTGTATGTAATGCATAGAAAGTATATGATGTGATGTTAGGTAGTGGAGGGTGAAAAGGCAGTGAATGGTGGAGTGAGGTGGAACAGCTGGTCAGGAAGATTAGGAAGGTTTGTGAAAGGAAAGCTGGGGAGGTGAAGAGAAAACTGGAGAGAGGAGGCATACATATCCTACTACTATAGGGGAATAGGGAGAATGGAAGTGAAGCAAGAGAGCAGGAAAAAAAAAAAGGAAACTGATGAGAGATGAAAGGGAAAGTATGGCCAGAAATTATTTATTTTAAAGGAGGGAGTAATGTGAGAAGTATTAAGAGATCCTGGGCACATCACATGAATGCAGCACAAAGAGAGAGGACTGAGTACTTTGAAAATCTGAGGGAGAGAAAGCCATACTATTTAGGCAGAGGAAATTAAGATGTAAATGTTGAAGATTGCGTAAATGGGTAAAAGGTTGGAGGCCGCGGAAAATGCGTTGTGGGAAATCACCAGGGTGCATATTTATATCAGAATTGCAAAAGAAAAGGAAACTATGTTGCAAAGTGTTTAATTAGTTGGTCAGTGTATGCTGGACTCCTGGTAAGATAAGCAAAGACTGGCAAGAGGCGTGTATCGTAAATTTTTGCTGCTGTATAAGGATAGAGGAAACAAAATCTTATTCAAAATCACAGGTAAAAATTCGAGCATAAAGAAACAATCTGGATAGAGTAGTACCGAGTGAAAATAAAAAAAATAAATAAAATAAGTAGATAGGTAAAAATAGGAAAAAAAAAAAAAAAATGGTAGCTGAACAGGGTGGCTTTTGGAGATGGATGACCCTGCATTGCATTGGTGAAGTGTGGAGCGTAGATGTATAAAAAGTATTCGTCTTTTTACTAAATGTCCGATTAAGTATCCAGTATCGGCTGCCCATTGCACACACACAGACTTCCCAGTAGTGTATTAGACAACACTGCTGAAAAAAAAAATAATAATAATAGTAATAACAATAAATACATTGGGATGTCTTGTAGAATTTTAGTACGATTATGAAAGGTATTCTGGAAATAATGAAAAAAAAAAAAAATATCAACGTCGGTGGGGTGTACCAAGAGACAAAGTTCAGTTTATAACCGAGTCTCTCATTCAGTTGCAAGTAATGTTTATGGGTTCTTGCAGTAATAGGGCAAAACAAAGGGAGCATGCAAAAATACGTTTAAGTGTCGTGGGTTTATGCGGCGATGTAGTTTTACTGCGTCCGGGTTACTACTTGCCTAGCGGGAAAGGAAATGTATTTACACTGCTTACCGCTCTTCATCGACCTGTGTACGTAAGTACTCGTAGTATGCGTTAGGTCGCCCCGCATCGCAGCGCACAGCTGTGGGTTGTCTCCTGCGTTTCGCTGAACAAGACTGGTTTTTATGGAAATATAAGGAACCGAATCGTATGAAGTTATACTCATGTTTACAGTAAAAAAAAAAAAAAAAAACGAAAGGCCAAAAACAAAGAAAAGGGGGAAAAAAAGTCTTTAATGTTTCAGCGCGATCGGTACGCATGGTAATTCAGAACAAAATCTAATAAAAACTAAATGTAGTTACACATTCCCTTTCACTGATCGTCAGGGTCAGTCAACTACGTAGATTTCGCGGATTTCATTAAAATTTCATGGAGCATCATGGTTAAGGGTCTACCTGCCCCAGACCATACCATCAGTTTCGCAGAAGTGTACTTATCTACATAGGAGTGTTTCATGTCTCGTTAGTCTCTTTTCCTACATACGAGGCAGCCAGATGCACCTTACCGCCAGCTGGAGGCCATCAATGACTCGCTAAACTCACGTGCATCTTCGCAGCTTCCCATGACATTATTCCTATTGATTCCGATTATCGCTCAGGAATATTCCATCCAGTAAGCGAAGGACCGACTCCCAGCGCCTTAGGAGGTGGCCATGACCCATAAAGTGGCACCCAGAGGCCTGAAGGACGTACCCCTGGCATGTATTTGTAATAAACCCAAGACATTTATGAAATTATGACATTCTTCAAGTCACGCATGCATTTTTCTCATGACCAAGATTGATGAAATTAGCTGACGTAAATTCCCGATGTAAATAGCGCTTGGTGCTGATGTTCATTTAATCATAAATTCTAAAATAAAACTCAATACTTCTCTGTAAAGAGTTAAAAGTACCCTTCTGAATTCGAGTTTCATACTTATAGAACGATTTAAACACAAAATTAATGTTATTGCTACAACACTATCTCTGTACTCAATGAACTCCTCCATGAAAGAAACTAGGCAAGACAAGACACGTTTCATCTTACTGTAGGACTCAAAATACAGAGGAGGAGGAGGTTCCTAGGCGCAGTGAGCGTGGGACTTGGCACATTGAGAGTCAGTGCGATTCTGTTAGCAGCTACATCAACTTGCAGCTGAGTCAATAGAAGGCAGTGCTTGTACAGATCAATACACTCAGAAGTATTTATGGTTTGACTATAAACACTTTTGACGGCCATTAATTATGCTTACCCCTGCTAATGCAATATTTACGTAATCGAACTATACTACTTTTGCTTACATAAGTCACATTAATTTTCAAGAATCTAAACACGTTACTTTGATGTAAATAGATAAATACGAGTAATTCAGTATGTAGATAAATAAATGAATAAAAATAAAATAATTAAGTTAAAATTAAGAATGATTTTCTTTATTTTCCTTGCTTATAGTTTGCCCATGATTACACCAACCATGGTCTTCGCCCACGAGGTGCAGTCTGAGTGCTACTTGCCAAACAGCTGCAAGTCCACCTGGTTAGCCGAGTGATGTTTTGTTGCCATAGATTCGCATTCTTATAAATCTCATCGTTTTAACACGACTACTTTTAATTGGCTGTGATAGAAACTAAGGAAGTTTTCAAAAGCGTTTCCTTGATTTTAGTGAAAGATTAATAACTCTGCATCACCAACAAGGAAAAATATCCATGAGAATCCGATATTATCTCTGTGGCCTTTTGAAATAGTCCGTATGAGAGAGCAAAAAGTTTATGAATATGCGTGAATTAAGTCCTGTCCATATAAAAAAAAAAAAAAACATTGTTTGGAAACAAAGTTTGGAAACGTTTTCCAGACAGTTTGAAAAAAGTTTGCAAACCCTTTCCAAACAAACAGATGGATGGATGGCCTTAACAGTCTACGACTGTAAACATCCTCGCGTCTGTCCCGTTGGAATATATCTGATGTATCTTGACAGCTGTTCAGATTCACACATGAACTCACCAAAGTAATAACATAAAAGTTTGATTATTTGGGCGATGAAATGATATTGAAACTGAAGTAGAACGTTGCAATGACGGGTTGTTGGGAGCTTGGTAGAGTGGAGAGGGAGTGAGGTAGTACTGGCGTTGACGGAGTCGTAGCAGTTTAGCTAAAGAGGAATGGTCACGTGCATCTTACATAATACATTGCATAAAAGATTGGCCTTCACGTTCGTAAACTATTCTTTTCTCTTGCAAACCTTTAAAAGGTTTGCATCATCTGTGAGGATATGGTTTCTGAAAAAAAGAAAAGAAAAAGAAATCTTTTAATTTCCTTTCTCTCTTTCAGGAGCAAACGCTGTCTCTCCTTGAATTGTTACGGCCCGTATTTCATAGTTTGTCTCTGTTCCTTCATCGTGGATGGCAACCAGAAAATAAAAACTTGGAGTGAAATTGGCAGACTTGTGTAGTTATCTCATATTTGTTGTTTTATTAATGTTTTGTTCGTGTTCCAATTTGTGCTAATAAGTGGCTAAGATGTGAGCAGTCGGTAGAAGCGAGTAAAGGCGGAATGTTAGAGCACATACGAGTACTGTGGAATTTACATAATACTAGATGTGTGTTGGGTGTTCGCCTGCACGCAATATAAGGTGGACCATTGATGTAGGTTAAGGCGCCCGGCACACACCTTAGATATCCCGGGTTTGAATCCCCAGTGGAAACAAACTGGACTGATATCCTTTCAAGCTGTAATTCCCGTTCACCCAGAGACGAATATGTACGGGGTGTGTGACCTTGCCTTTCCGGCAGGAGCGGAAAGCTGATAATCCTGCTCTACTGAGTGTGTGTAGCTATTATGTAGCATGTTGTGCGTGTGGGTGACGAATGTGTGTGTGTGTGTGTGTGTGTGTGTGTGTGTGTAGTCAAATATACCAGAAATGGTCTATGCCTCACCGTTAGGGATAAACAGGGCGCACATGTTTCTTGAGTGTTGTCTGTGTTGCGAGGCGTGAGACAAGACAGATTCATCGCGTGTGCTGTGAGAAGTTAGTGTGATGAAGGAGTAGACAGAGGGCATGACAGAGGCGGGTGGGAGTGGTATCCCCATCTGTATCTCATTCGGTGCATGTCTGTGATTATGATTATACGGCTGAATGTGTGTTGGGAGTCGGTGCACCCGTGTCCCTCGTGTTACTCCCACCCCTCCCAGCACCACCCACCAATTCCCCCTCCCAAACCACTACTTCTCCCAGTCCGACTGTGGCCTTCGGGACGCCATTGCTTCCTTATTAGCTTACCGTTATGTAAATAACTGCGTCGTGTCCCCATCTCAGTGTAAATGTGACCCGCCATCACGCCACCCCCGAGATTAAGCCAATGCACGGTCACACCTGCTCATCGAACTCAACGAACATAAAAGCAAAATTTCAGTGAGCGTGTTGCGTCCATCAGAGGCTGTCACGGACCACTCAGGGGCTGCTCGATGGCGACGCACTGACTTGATAATAGACTTAGTACTGCTGCGAGTACCACCACCACCACCACCACCACCATCACCACCACTTAATACTCTCCACCATTGCCATTACTACTGTCTTTATTGCAACACTACTAAATGGTTGCTAATATTTGTCATTTCTATTTACCTTTTCTGTTTGCAGTTATGTGTGGTCATGCGTGGTGCAGCTCGCGATGGCACTGAGCGGGCGCACCTCGACCCGCCCATCACCGTTATCTGTGGACCGCGTTCTCAAAAGATTCCTTGTCTCATCTCGACAGCTTTTCACGGGCTTTAGTAGAGTTCTCGGAATATTTTTAGGGTTCTAGTGATAGCTTATGTATCATTAATGGGAACAGCACTATTGAAAACCTGACAAATCATCACTGTGTCCTTTGAAAATAGTCATTACGAAAGCATGAAACGTTCAAGAATACTAGCTGTTTAAGAGTGATTGCATTATCCCGTGTAGTATATTCATGTGTCTGTATATGTGTGGCTGCCTGCTTATCTTAGACTGTTTGTTTGTCTCTGTCTCTCCGTCTGCTTGCCCACCGCGTCTCTCCCTAACCCCAAACTCTCAGTCTCGCAGCGGCTCCTGGGAACGGCTGGTGGTGCTGATAATTATCCCGCGCGTTATGTAGCAGAACACTCCTCAAAACATCATTTATTATTCACCCAAATATGCTTTGACAAGGGGGCCTCGCCTATTTTTGTGCGGCGACTCCCCTTGCAAGAGGAGCTGCTAAATAGCATACCGTGACCCCTGAGGACCTCACGCTGGTGCGGTCGAGGCCCTTCAGGAGGTAGGGCGGCCGTGTGTGTCCCAGGAAGTAAACTTGACGCGGTGACCAGGGCCAGACGAGAAAAAAGGAAAGAGAGGGAAGGAGAGAGGAGGGCAGGGGAGGAGGGGCAGTGCAGCGGCGGGCGTCAGGGGGCGGGAGTGTCGATATCGAGTAATACTGGAAGCGGCGAACTACAAGTCAGGGAAGGGAGGCGAGAGGCGGAGGGAGAAGGACAGGGAGCGATACCGATGATCGACCGTCAGCTCCAGTTCCACAACAACAACATCACCTCGGACATAGATTTATTAACATTTTTTTTCTTCTTTCTTTTTGAATGGATTGTGTAGAAAGGACGAGTGTGGTGTGAAGGTCACTGAGTGGTGGTGGTGATGGTGGCGTCAATAATAATCTCAAAACAAAAAACATTGAGAAAAATAAAGATTCAGAGATTGCTAATCTGATTTCTTGTACCAGAGGAAATAGTGACGAGTGTGTTCAGTGCAGCAGCGCCCCGCCCTTCAATACAGATCCCGGGGTGTTGGATGGATGCTCACTAAACGCTGATGACAAGAGGAGCAGTACAGTACACAATCATGTCTACATATGCCAGCATGCATAATGAAGTGGGTCAAGCGTGTAGTCTGGCTGTCCCCGCCCGTGGTGGGTGTCAAGCAGAGGCGTCTCGGCCACAGCGCGGCGTCCACCTAACAACCTTAATTTGATCATGGGCACCTCAAGGATCCATTACCTTCTTTGATGCAAATGAGAAAGGTTCATAATGTTCCTTATATATTCATTTCGATGTCCTATTATATATATATATATATATATATATATATATATATATATATATATATATATATATATATATATATATATATATATATATATATATATATATATATATATATATATATATATATATATATATATATATATATATATATATATATATATATATATATATATATATATATATATATATATATTCCTGTCTGTCTCTGTCTGTTTGTGTGCCGCGTATAAAAAAAAACATTAGGCACGAAGATTCATTCAAGATTGAGTTTTCTGTAATATTTTACAAGTAAACTAACTAGGTACATTATTTACAATTCGCTGCAACGCACCATTTAGGAACTATGGGTGGCTTTGGGCACCGCCCATAACAAACGCAACCAATTCAAAGAAAATTTGGCACTTACGCACTAACAGGGAAGTAAAACACATTTGTGAAATTATTTTTTTCAGTACAGAACATAGCCCCCTAATTTTTCATGGATCCACAGTACCACAAAATGAAAAGTTGCTTTCTGCTGGAGCAGGGCCCGTTTAAAGCTTTCCTACTTACTTGATATTCAGAATACAGATAAAACACATTATGAAAAATTGAATTTTTTCTTGTTTGCTTTTTATATTTCGTTCTG
>NC_087151.1:6020000-6030000 GCF_035594125.1 Scylla paramamosain | reverse complement strand
AATCTTCTGCAAAAACTACGCACCTTGAAATTCCAAACAAAAGTCCTCTTCTTTAAAAGAAGTATAGAAACATTTGGTACTGAATATGCACTTATTATACAGTCTCTTTTTTTCGAATCTAGAAAACAGTAGTTTTTCTTTTCTTTTTACTTTTATTTATTTGCTTATTTTTTTTATTTTATGATTTCTTTCTTTATTCATTTATTTTTTTTTTAGACAAGCACGGAGAGCAGCCAGGGTGAGACAAGCATCTTTCATGCCTTCAGTAAGGTAAGATTAATGGCAGTTTCTTTCCAGCCACAGAATCAGTATTGGTTGTCACTTTAATACATGCACAGACATCAGTGCAGGACACACAGGCGGCGGAAGGAGAGATTTGGTTTAAGATACCCCATTATATGTTTACTCTTCTTTATTTTTCCTTAGAATTATGGAAAAAGTGTCCTTAGATAACAATCTTTATGCAGGCGACCTGTCACCAATTGCTGCTAACGGAGACCAGGGAGTCAGGGGGTCGCCGCTGCACACTCCTGGCGAGGCGTCCACGCGGGCGGCAAGGGAAGCCTCTCGTGTGGCACCTTCGTTGATACAATATGACAAGGGTCCTGAAGCAGCCGGTGACCATGACAGAAGTGCAGTCAACACAGCATCGGGACAGGAGCGGTGGAAGCAGGACAGCGACGACAAGAGAGACGAATACAGGCCGCCTGAGGCACCGCAAGAACAAGCAGCGTTCGGAGCAGAGCTGCTTCAGGATCCACCATCGCTCGTGACAAAAGCCAGTGCATCAGAAGAGATGCCTGAGGTGGTGGTTGAAACTGAAGATGAAACAGAGCCACAGACAAAAATCAGCTCAGATGAGTTTGCAGCAAAAAATCCCGGGGATCGCATCAAAAGGGAGACATCACAGGCCGCCGACAAGGCTGATGACACAGGTGGTGGTAAGTGAATCTTCTTACATATTACATAAGAACATAAGAAAATAAGGGAAGTTGCAAGAAGCCACCAGACCTACACATGGCAATTCTTGTATGAAGGATACTTACCTATATCCACCTACAAATCATCCTCATCCATAAATGTGTCTGATCTTTTAAAGCTCCCTAATGACTCGACACTGACAAATTGATTACTAAGTTGATTCCGTTCATCTATGTGAGAACAAATTCCTTCCCATTTTTTTTTCTTTTTTAGATTTAACTTTATCAAGCTTCAGCCCATTATTTCTTGTCCCAGCCTGATGACTGATAAAGGATTTTGCTTGTTATATCCCTTTACCACTTAAAGACCTCTCTCAGATCCCTTCTTAACTTACGTCTCTCTAAGGAATGTAAGTTTAAAAGCTTCAGACTCATTTCTCAAGGGATACTTCTCATCCCTTGTATCTTTCTCTGAGGTTTGTTCATCTACTGTGACACTGGACTGTGACTGATGTCTACTGGGCTCCGTGGACACACACACACACACACACACACACACACACACTAGTCTTCGTTTGTGTGATTCGAGAAAAGCTTACTTACAGTTTAGTATCTTTTTATCCTTTTGTGAAAATGAGAAGAAGGAAAAGGAGAAAAGGAAGGAGGAGGAGGTGAAGGAGAAGAAAGAAGAAGAAGAGGAGGAGGAGGAGGAGGAGGAGGAGGAGGAGGAGAATATTAAGAACAAGAATGAGAACTAGAAGAACAATAACAAGCACAAGGAGTCGGAGGCAATTGGAGTAGGAGTAGGAGTTGGAATAGGAGGAGGAGTAGCAGTCGGAGGAGAGAGAGAGAGAGAGAGAGAGAGAGAGAGAGAGAGAGAGAGAGAGAGAGAGAGAGAGAGAGGTAAGTGAACACGTTTACCTTTTGTCAACAGGCGCGGCAGAGGAGCCCAGACTCTCCCGGTTGTCTCGCGTGAAGGAGAAGCAGACGCAGATGGACACGGGGGCGGCGGAGGAGGAGGAGGAGCGGCACATAGGTCAGGAGCTGTCAGACCAACATTTGCTCTACAATGACCTGTTCCGCAACTACAACAAGCACATCCGCCCCGTGAAGCACCACGACGAGATTATCACAGTGCACTTCGAGGTGGCCCTCTTCAACGTGCTCTCCGTGGTGGGTGCTCCTCCGCTCGACTGGCCTGGCATGGGCTAGACTGGGCTGACTATAGGCGATTCTAGGCTTCTTCTTTTACTATTTCTTCTTCTTCTTCTTCTTCTTCTTCTTCTTCTTCTTCTTCTCTTGTTGTTGTTGTTGTTGTTGTTGCTTCTACTTCATCTTGATCTTGTTGTTCTTGTTCTTCTTGGTATTGTTCTTGTTCTTTTCATCATCATCATCATCATCACCATCATTATTATCATCATTATCATCATTATCATCATCATCATCATTATCTTCTTCTTCTTCTTCTTTTCCCCCCCCTTCTCCTCCCCCTCCCCTCCCTCCCTCCTCCTCCTCCTCCTCCTCCTCCTCCTCCTCCTCCTCCTCCTCCTCCTCCTCTTCTTTCTCTTTCCCTTCCTCCTCTTCCTCCTCTTTCTGCGATTTTGTGCTCGTTCTTGCTCTTCTAGCTCTTGTTCGTTTTGTTTTGTTCTTTTATCTTCTTATATTCACTCCTCCTCTTCTTCTTTGTGCTTATTCGTGTTCCTCTAGTTCTTATTCTACTCTTATTGTTATTTATCCTCCTCCTCCTCCTCCTCCTCTCCTCCTCCTCCTTCTCCCATGGCTTTTTAAATTTTTCTATACGCTTATGGATCAGCACTAGTTAACTTTTTATCCCTTGTCATTCTACAGTACTTGTGTCTTATTCTACACACACACACACACACACACACACACACACACACACACACGTACAAAAGATAGAAAAAAAAAAAAACTCCTCTGCCTCCTCCCGCTCCAGGACACCAAGGCGGGTCTCATGATGACCAACACGAAGGTCATTCAGATCTGGAACGACCCCTACCTGCGCTGGGACCCGTTCTACTACAACCAGACCAAGAACCTGCGTGTCCTGTACAGTGACGTGTGGCACCCTGACATAATCCTCTACAATTCGTGAGTGGGTGCTGGGTAGTGTGTGTGTGTGTGTGTGTGTGTGTGTGTGTGTGTGTGTGTGTGTGTTGTTTTGTATTGTTTTGTTTATTTACCTATTTATTTTTGTTTATTTATCTTTTGTTTGTTTGTATATTTGTTTGTTGTTTCTTTGTTTCTTTGTTTTGGTTCTTTCTTTCTTTCTTTCTTTCTTTCTTTCTTCTTCTTCCCGTTGTCATTTACATCTTCATATTATTTTTTTTTTTTATGTATGCCTTTTCTGCCTCACAGCTTACAAAATTTATCCCCACAAAATAACTACGTAATGAAACCAACTTAGGAGCATTTGTATCAGTTAACAACCTGAAGCTCACCTTGCTCTCCTCCTCCTCTTGTACATCATTTTGAACCTTCTACTTTGTTATCCTGTCTCTCCTACAACGAGTATATAGTAGTTAGTGTGTGCTAGTTATACAAACACCCTAGTAAAGATCTCAGTGTCTGCTGCTGTTTGTCTTCCTTTCTATATTCCTTCGTATATTCCTTCTTCTCTTCCTCCCCTACGCCTGTACTAGAAATGACTCCCAAACAACCATACAAGAGACGATAATAATTATACTACTGCTTGATTACGCTGTGTACTTCTATATAATCCTCTTTCTCCACATCCACCCCCCTCTCCTTCTCTCCTCATCTCCATCAGAGCGGACACGAGCTACGAGGACTCAATGATAAACACCAACATCATCATAGACCACAACGGCACGGTGACGCTACTGACCCACGGCATCTTCACCTCCGTGTGCGACATGGACATCCAGTGGTTTCCCTTCGACCAGCAGACCTGTGACATGATCTTCTCCTCGTGGACCATGGACATGCACCAGGTTGATTTGTAAAGGAGGGTTAGTGGGGAAGTGTAAGGGAAAGAGGGAGGGAAGGGAAAAGGAGAAGGGAGCTAAGATTGAGACGGGAGGTAAAGGGAAGAATACATTGTAAGAATAAGATAGGATATATTTGATTGAGAGAGGTGAAAAGGAAGTGAAGGAAAATAAATAAAAAGAAAGGAAAAATATAAGTAAGAGATAAGGAAGAAAAGGAAACAGGAAAAGGAAGAAGGTGCTAGAAGGAGCCTGGGGGTAGAGGAAAGGAGACAGGATAAGAATAAGATAGCAAAAACAGGAGGGGGCAGGAAAGGTGGCTGCTGGAAAAAAAAAGAAAAAAAAAGATTAAAAAAAGTAAAATAAAAATCAGAAAAAAAATATACATAATTAATAGACAGGGAAGATGACAAGAGAGGAAAAGGGAGGGAAGAGGAAGCCTGGAGGTGGACGGAAGAATACAGGATAAAAATAAGAGAACAAAAGCAGGAAATATGTGATTATGAGAAACAGGAAGAAAGAAAGTGGCAGACGAGAAAAAAAAAGGAAAAAAAAAAAAAGGAAAAATGTAAGTAAGAAGTAGGGAAGAAAACGAAACAAGTAACGAATAAGGAGTAAAAAATAACAAAAATGTAAATAAAGAGGGGAGGGGGAAGAAAATGAGGCAGGTAAGGGCGAAAGGAGTAAAAAAAAAAAGAGAAAAAGAAATACGCAAGCGAGGGAGAAGAAGAAAAGACAGGTGTGGTAGAGGCAACAAAAGGGAACAAAAGTTAAAAAAAAAAGCAGAGTGAGAAAGGGAAAGGAACGCAGGTAGATAGGAAAAACGAAGCAAAAAAAATAAAAAAAAGGAAGTAAAGGAAAGTAAGAGAGGGGGAAAGGAATGAAGGCAGGTGGAAGAATAAAAGTGGAAAGAAAGGAACTGGTGAGGAAAATGGCAAAAAAGAAAAAAAAGAAAGAAGAAAGGGCAGCTAAGAGAAGAAGATAGAAAGGGATAGAAAGAGATGAAAAAGTGAAATGAGAGTTATGTGTGATAAAAAAAAAAAATCAGTTTGCTGGGAAGAAGCGAGGGAAAAAAGTAAGGAAAGAAGGTAAAGTAATAAAAACAAAATGAGAGGAAGCAAAGAAAGATTAGAAGGGAAGATGAGAAGAGTATAAGAAAAAGATTAAACGAAGAAATAGGTTGGTTAGGCAAACTCATGTGTACATTTTAGGATGAGAGAAACTCGAAGTGAAGTAGGAAGGTTAAGGGCGTTTTGAAGATGATGCAGGTGGGAGGGACAAAGGAGAGGTACGTAATGTTTATATGGAGGCAAGAAGGGGAGGAGGAGGAGGAGGAGACTGCGAAACGAGATATAAGAAAAGAAAACGAGGATAAGTATCAGAAGAGACGCTGTGATTCTCTGGCTAAAGTCTGAAGGAAGTGGGTGTGGAGTAAGGAACACAGCAGAGTGGTCAGTCAGTGTAATAATAACAGATGCAGGAGGAGAGGAAAAATTTATAAACAAAACGTTATTTTCAAGTTTTCTATTATTATTATTTTATTTTTTCCTCCTCCTCCTCCTCCTCCTCCTCCTTTTCTCCGTTTTCATCCTTCTCCTGTTCCTCCTCCTTCTTTTCTTCGTTTTCATCCTTCTCCTGTTCTTTTCTGATTATTCTTGTTATTTTAGTTCTTGTTCTTCTTATCCCTCCTCCTCGTGTTCTTTTGTGATTATTCTTGTTATCTTGTTATCCTCCTTTGTCTTTGTAATCCCGTACGCTCACAAAATAACAATAATCAAGTTTTTATCCATCGTTATTTTGCTACTACTACTACTACTACTACTACTACTACTACTACTACTACTACTACTACTACTACTAATAATAATAATAATAATAATGCTGCGACTGCTGCTGCTGCTGCTACTACTGCTGTTACTACTGCTACCCTCCGTCCCCAGATGATACTGGAGTTGGGCCCCTCAGACATCACTCACTTTCACGCCAACCAAGAGTTCTTCCTCGAGGACTTTTACTCGCAACAGTTTCTGGATTACGACCCGTGCTGCAAAGAGCCCTTCTCTAGTACGTGTGTGTGTGTGTGTGTGTGTGTGTGTGTGTGTGTGTGTGTGTGTTCTTTGGTGTATTATTATCTGCTAAATTATTTATACAGTACAGGTTTGTGGTATTATCTAGTTCGTTTTCGTAATTATAGATAAATATGTACATGATTTAAAGACACTTTTTTTTTTTTACTTTTTTTCTTTATTGTATGCTAATTGTTATGTTTTTTTTTTCCTTTCTCCTCTCTCTCTCTCTCCTTCTCTTTCTGTCCTCTTTATTACTGCCTTTTCTTATCCGTCTTTCTTTTTTTTCTTTTTTTAATACTGCTACTACTACTACTACTACTACTACTACTACTACTACTACTACTACTACTACTACTCGTCAGTCATCAGTTACCACATTCAGATGCAGAGACGTGTCAAGTTTGCGCTATTCTTCTTCATCGTTCCCGGAGTCCTCATCAACATTTGCGGTAAGGGAGAGAGAGAGAGAGAGAGAGAGAGAGAGAGAGAGAGAGAGAGAGAGAGAGAGAGAGAGAGAGAGAGAGAGAGAGAGAGAGAGAGAGAGAGAGAGAGAAGGGGAGAAGGGGGGAGGACTTCTGTCGTTTGTCTCTGCTAATCTTTATCTTCCTTTGTAATGTTTCCTTGTCTAATTCCTCCTCCTGCCTCGTCTTCGTCTGCAGCTCTACTAGTGTTTTCGTTGCCTGCCGAGTCCGGGGAGAAGGTCGGGCTGGGCATTAACTCCATGCTGGCTATGATGGTGTTTTTGATGGCCATGACGGAGAACCTGCCGCCTTCACAGACCCTCCCCGTGGCAGGTCGGTGGCCAATCATTACACGTGTACATTGTTCTTAATGCTCAAGGTTGCCTAAGACTTGACAATCTGCACTCTCGTGGTGAATCTGCGGTGACACTATTTGGTCTTTTCCTCATGTCACCTTCACAACGGCGGCCACGATCCATTGCTGCGTGGCTCACAGGTGTGTACTACGGCGTGTGTCTCATCTTGCTCACCTTCAACATCGTCTTCTCGGTGTACGTCCTCAATTTGTCCTACAGCGGCGACCGCGGCTACCAGGTGCCGGAGTGGACGAGGTCAGTGGTGCGTGGAACATAACAATACGGGAATGAGGCTGTCCCGTCCCACACTTGTGATTATGTAGCTTAAATATCACCCAGAACTTTCCAGTGATGGCTGCGTGAAGGTCCCACTCACACTTTGCCTTGCAGGAAGATGACCCTCTTCACGGCTCGCGCTGTCTACATGAAGATTCCAGACTTTCTCTTCGAGGCGTGGGAACTTGATAAGGTAAGATTTGTGTGTGGAAGGAGGCGAGGGAGAAGAGGACGAAAGGCAAAGAAGCATCTGATATCAGGGAAAAAGAGAGATAAACCCTTATTCTCCCACAGGACAACTTGAAGGACAGCCTGAACACCGTCACTGAGCTGAAGGGATTCAAACATGTCAAAACCAATCTGGTCACGGTGGAGTCCAACAACTTCTACCAGGGAAGTCACACATTCAAAGGTGAGGTGCGGGAATTCAGCGGCAGAGAGTACAAAGGTCACCAAAAATAATCTGAAGACCTGACGATCGTTTCGGTCCCGGCTGCTAAGGCTTTGACCTTTCACCAGGTCAAGGGTTCGATCTCAAATAAAGGTCTTTCAAAGCTAAAATTTTATCTCGCATTCGGATCAATTTCTTAATGTTTCTGTGAATAGCCAAGGGGAAAACATTGGTGGCACTTAGAAAAGATCCCAGTAAGTTATACATACGGTGTGATAGTACAATTTGTCTGTGCTTGGGTAGGAGATTGTCCCTCTGAAGAAACTCGGTCTAATAAAAATAGAGTCTATGTATTCACGGTGCAGAGGAAACTGAAGCACCAGAAACTGATCTAAAAGGAGCGAGGAACCCGTGTAATTTCAAAAGTACGTATGCACAAAAGCCCCTACTGAAGATTGTTATGATCCCGACTGCTAACCACAAAACCACAGACAACAACAAAGTACAAAGTGGGAGCCGTTGCAAAGGCTCATCACGCTAGCATTAGTGGACTGCTGGACTGGACTGAACTGGTGCTGTGTTCTCCAGATCAAGGGTTCGAGCACCAGCTAAGGTTTTTCATGGCTAAAAAAAACATCTCGTCTTCAGATCAATTTCTCACTGTTTCTGTGAAGTGTCTAAGAGTAAAGGGGTGAAAAGGGGATGATGTCAGGAGCACACACTCGAGCACCAAATTTCGCGCCTCCTTCTTTCACTTAGAATTCCTTGCTAAGTGACAAATTACATCATGGTCAGTGGACGAGCACTAACACAGCGTTCGTTGTTCCATAATCTTAGTCTGTGAGTTTTCACGTTTTGCAAGTTGAGCGTCACTGCATCAGAGGATTTTAGGTTCAGGGAAAAACTCTAAACACGTGGAAGCGAGGGCGGTAGGCTGACTTTTGACCATAACCATTCATTAGCCCTCTGACTGCTGCAGCTTCCTCTCAGCTTGATGCAATAGGTAGACTTATATAATTTTAGAGGAGGATTTTGAAAAACTGCACTCACAGCAAAGAGTGTCAACAAATATCTAGTAGACTTCTCTAGTACTTGCAGTTAAATTTTTTGATGAGTAAAATGGCCCACGGCTACTAAAATAAAATGATATGTGTCATCAACAGTAAAAGGGTTAAGGCGCCAGACTTGTTGTCATATTGCAGATCCTTACCAGCGACGGTCCCTCGAGGCACTTGAGGGAATCCTGCAGGTGCTGACGCGGGAGGAGAATGAAACCCGCACCCGCGCCAGGAAGGACACGCTGGTGGAGGAGTGGAAGTTCCTGTCGCGAGTGGTAGACAGATTCCTCTTCATCATCTTCACTATTGCCACGGCGCTCTTCAACATCATCATCCTCACGCAGTCGCCTCACGGGGAGAAGTTCGAGTTTTGTCCTCTTGGGCGAGGCATGTGCGGCGAGGATTACGAGTTGGAGAGCGTGGCAGACCTCGCCGCCAAGGGGGGACTCCGCGGCAGTGGGGGAGGAGCAGGACACTAGCGGCGCCAAGTAGCAGCCATAAAGAAGGTTGTGTTCCTGGGGGCAGAGTTCTCTAAGGGCAGCAGGAACAGCAACAACATAAATACGACAGAATCAACAACATGCACAGCATAAACTAGGAATTATCTTGACCAGTGTTGTTTTAATTATCATTACTATTATTGTTACTGTCATTGCTATTATTCATTCGTTCTTCTCTTTTTTTTTTCTTTTTTTCTTCTTTCTTCCCGTACATAAAGCAGAGGGAATTTCTGTGAGGTGAAGAAGTTTAGGTATATTTCTGAATGAGGCAGCGCATCATAAAGATCAGGCAATATAGTACATTAAAGTAAGCAACATTCAGTATAGTATTTGTCTTCATTATGTGATTACCAAGAGCATTCCATCTTCTTTTTCTAAATGTACAATAAAACATGAGTATCTTTGGGACTTCAGAAAATCAATGAACTGATGAGAAACTGATCGGGACTCGTAGTAGAAAGAACAAAATCTTAATTAGTACTCAGTTTTGGACGAATGAAGCTTCCATTTTACTTAGACTGGAAAGAGAACTCCACTTGATTAAAATACTGATCCAGAAATATATATATATTTTTTTTGTAACGCTGATTCAACGTGTTATTAATAAGAAAGCATTTCACCTGAGTTAGATTCTGATTACACATTTTTTTTCTATTTAGCGCTGACTTCTGTTCATAATATAGAGGAAATGCATCATAGTAAATAAATAAACAAAAATAATATAAACGAATATTCATAGGTAGAGCAATACAAAAAACAATAAAATCAAGGAAAACTAAACAATTCATTGCATAGAAAGCGAGTAATACCACACACAATTATGAGACCACAGTACACACCCATCTATTCTCTCTCTCTCTCTCTCTCTCTCTCTCTCTCTCTCTCTCTCTCTCTCTCTCTCTCTCTCTCTCTCTCTCTCCATTTGTTTCTGCTGTTGACGAGAAAGTGAGGAGGATTCTCGCTCCTCAAAAGAAATCGTAATTTTTGAATACACCTCTAA
>NC_087151.1:5987500-6015000 GCF_035594125.1 Scylla paramamosain | reverse complement strand
AGTTCATGAAATGGGATCCTGCGGATTACGGGGGAATTAAGACCATCAGGGTGCCGTATGAGAAGATCTGGTTCCCGGACATCATCCTGCAGAACACGTGAGTCCAGAGGAGGATAAAGAGGCAGGGGAAGTACTGGAGAAATTAAGGGGGAGCCGACTGATAAGGAGACAGGGAAAGTACTGGAGAAATTAAGAGGGAGCTGACTTTTTTTTTTATGTAGGACGGACACTGGCCAAGGGCAACAAAAATCCAATAAAAAAAACAAAAAGCCCAATGAGATGCCAGTCCCAGAAAAGGTCCAAAGCGGTAGTCAAAAATTGAAGGATAAGTGTCTTGAAACCTCCCTCTTGAAGGAATTCAAGTCATAGGAAGGTGGAAATACAGAAGTAGGCAGGGAGTTCCAGAGTTTACCAGAGAAAGGGACGAATGATTGAGAATACTGGTTAACTCTTGCATTAGAGAGGTGGACAGAATAGGGATGAGAGAAAAGAAGAAAGTCTTGTGCAGCGAGGCCGCGGAAGGAGGGGAGGCATGAAGTTTTTAGAGATTTTGGTGAAACTTTTGCTGTTGCCTTGGACATATCAAAAGCCTTTGATAGTGTCTGGCACAAAGCTTTGATTTCCAAACTACCCTCTTACGGTTTCTATCCTTCTCTCTGTAACTTCATCTCAAGTTTCCTTTCTGACCGTTCTATTGCTGCCGTGGTAGACGGTCACTGTTCTTCTCCTAAATCTATCAACAGTGGTGTTCCTCAGGGTTCTGTCCTGTCACCCACTCTCTTCTTATTATTCATTAATGATCTTCTAAACCAAACTTCTTGTCCTATCCACTCCTACGCTGATGATACCACCCTGTACTTTTCCACGTCTTTTCATAGACGTCCAACCCTTCAGGAGGTAAACATATCACACAGGGAAGCCACAGAACGCCAGACTTCTGATCTTTCTAAAATTTCTGATTGGGGCAGAGCAAACTTGGTATTGTTCAATGCCTCAAAAACTCAATTCCTCCATCTATCAACTCGACACAACCTTCCAGACAACTATCCCCTCTTCTTCAATGACACTCAACTGTCCCCCTCTTCTACACTGAACATCCTCGGTCTGTCCTTTACTTATAATCTGAACTGGAAACTTCACATCTCATCTCTAGCTAAAACAGCTTCTATGAAGTTAGGTGTTCGGAGACGTCTCCGCCAGTTTTTCTCACCTCCCAGCTGCTAACTCTGTACAAGGGCCTTATCCGTCCATGTATGGAGTATGCTTCACATGTCTGGGGGGGTTCCACTCATACTGCTCTTCTAGACAGGGTGGAATCAAAAGCTTTTCGTCTCATCAACTCCTCTCCTCTAACTGACTGTCTTCAGCCTCTCTCTCACCGCCGCAATGTTGCATATCTAGCTGTCTTCTACCGCTATTTTCATGCTAACTGCTCTTTTGATCTTGCTAACTGCATGCCTCCCCTCCTTTCGCGGCCTCGCTGCACAAGACTTTCTTCTTTCTCTCACCCCTATTCTGTCCACCTCTCTAACGCAAGAGTTAACCAGTATTCTCAATCATTCATCCCTTTCTCTGGTAAACTCTGGAACTCCCTGCCTGCTTCTGTATTTCCACCTTCCTATGACTTGAATTCCTTCAAGAGGGAGGTTTCAAGACACTTATCCACCAATTTTTGATCACTGCTTTGACCCTTTTATGGGACTGGCATCTCAGTGGGCATTTTTTTCTATTAGATTTTTGTTGCCCTTGGCCAGTATCCTTCCTACATAAAAAAAAAAAAAGCAAGATCAGAAGAGAAGTAAGCATGAAAATAGCGGTAGAAGACAGCTAGAGATGCAACATTGCGGCGATGAGAGAGAGAGAGAGGCTGAAGACAGTCAGTTAGAGGAGAGGAGTTGATGAGACGAAAAGCTTTTGATTCCACCCTGTCAAGAAGAGCGGTATGAGTAGAACCCCCCCCCCCCCCGCCAACATGTGAAGCATACTCCATACATGGACGGATAAGGCCCTTGTGCAGAGTTAGCAGCTGGGGAGGTGAGAAAAACTGGCGGAGACGTCACAGAACACCTAACTTCATAGAAGCTGTTTTAGCTAGAAATGAGATGTGAAGTTTCCAGTTCAGGTTATGAGTAAAGAACAGACCAAGGATGTTCAATGTGGAAGAGGACAGTCGAGTGTCATTGAAGAGGAGGGCATAGTTGTCTGGAAGGTTGTGTCGAGTTGATAGATGGAGGAATTGAGTTTTTGAGACATTAAACAATACCAAGTTTGCTTTGCCCCAATCAAAAATTTTAGAAAGATCAGAAGTCAAGCGTTCTGTGGCTTCCCTGCGTGAAATGTTTACTTCCTGAAGGGTTGGACGTCTATGAAAAGACGTGGAAAAGTGCAGGATGGTATCATCAGCGTAGGAGTGGATAGGACAAGAAGTTTGGTTAAGAAGATCATTAATGAATAATAAGAAGAGAGTGGGTGACAGGACAGAACCCTGAGGAACACCACTGTTAATAGATTTAGGAGAAGAACAGTGACCGTCTACCACAGCAGCAATAGAACGGTCAGAAAGGAAACTTGAGATGAAATTACAGAGAGAAGGACAAAAGCCGTAGGAGGGTAGTTTGGAAATCAAAGCTTTGTGCCAGACTCTATCAAAAGCTTTTGATATGTCCAAGGCAATAGCAAAAGTTTTACCAAAATCTCTAAAAGAGGATGACCAAAACTCAGTAAGGAAAGCCAGAAGATCACCAGTGGAGCGGCCTTGACGGAACCCATACAGGCGATCAGATAGAAGGTTGTGAAGTGATAGATGTTTAAGAATCTTCCTGTTGAGGATAGATTCAAAAACTTTAGATAGGCAGGAAATTAAAGCAATAGGACGGTAGTTTGAGGGATTAGAACGGTCACCCTTTTCAGGGACAGGTTGAATATAGGCAAACTGATAAGGAGGCAGGGGAAGTACTGGAGAAATTAAGTGGGAACTGACTGATAAGGAGGCAGGGGAAGTATTGGAGAAATTAAGAGGGAGCTGACTGATAAGAAGGCAAAGGGAGTATTGGAGAAATTAAGAGGGAGCTGACTGATAAGAAGGCAGGAAAAGTACTGGAGAAATTAAGAGGGAGCTGACTGAGAGGGATCCGCATTCTAAAACGCTTCCTCGCGGCACCTCCACTGCAGTCAAAAGGCTTTAGCTGAAGTTACGCGGGTTTTTGATAAGAGTGTTTTATTACCGTATTAGTGAGAGATAAACAGAATATATATGCTATTAATAGGAGGAACACTCTTGAGAATCAGGCTAATAATTTCTGTGGCCTTTGAAAATAGTCTTAGTGAGAGAGTAAAGTGTTTCTGAAGGTTGTCACCCTCGGAATGATTTTACCGAGGAGAAGGAGAAGGAGGAGGAGGAGGAAGGGGAGGAGGAGGAGGAGGAGGAGGAGGGGGAAGAGGAAGAGGAGGAGGAGGCGGAGGATGAGGCTACTAAAAATCAAATTAAGGATGTTTCATTTTTTTTTTCTTCATTCTCTCTCTCTCTCTCTCTCTCTCTCTCTCTCTCTCTCTCTCTCTCTCTCTCTCTCTCTCTCTCTCTCTCTCTCTCTCTCTCTCTCTCTCTCTGCCTACTCTCTTCCATCACTCTTATGTTCACTTCCCTTTCTTCCGTCTCTAAATTCTACTTCCTCCCTTTCATCACCTTCTCGTCTCTACCTCTATGCCTTTCTTTCCTGCTCCCTAGTCAAGCAATTGCCCCAACACTGATGTCCGCTATATTAGGTGGTGCATCTTTCAAACACTAATTTCTCTCCTTGCTAAAATATTCAAGGTAACGCCTTTTTCAATTGATATTAGTCGCCCACTTATAAAATCTTTAGAGAATTACGCCATTTTAATCATATCGACGAGGATTTACGGCAAGTTTTGTTTTTATCAGACATGCAGGACCCTTATTCTTAAACGCTTGGCTACTCTATCCCCCTCTACATTGAACAGGCTGTAGGGGAAGTTACTGGAGTTTTCAAGGGAGTTTTTCGTGTTTCCAGTGAGAGTTTTTACTAGTTACTGGAGTTTCCAAGGGTGTTGTTCGTGATTCCAGTGAGAGTTTATACTGAGAATTCTGTAAAAGTAACTGGGGAAAAAAAAAATAAAAAACTCCTGAAATCTCGACCTATCACTTCTATGGCCTTTGAAAATAGTCTTTATGAGAGCCCAAAGAGTTTCAGAATGTACAGGGTCAGGTTATCTATCATGTGTCCTGTCGTAGGGAAGAAGAAGAGGAAGAAGATAGTGGTGATGAAGAAGAAGAAGAAGAAGAAGAAGAAGAAGAAGAAGAAGAAGAGAAAAACCCTATAAATTTGCTTATATAACAAAATACGAAAAAATAAGCAAGTTTGTTTTTCCGCCTCCTTTTGTTCTGTATTTTCTAATCTTTATCCTTCTTCTTCTCTCCTTCCCTCTCCTTATTATATCCCCTCGTGTTTACTTTATTTTTGTAAGGGTACTGTGCCTTAATCTAAGCCTTAATTACTAAACATGTGCGCACCTGTCTTATAATCACGTAAGGACATTTGCTCCACCTCGCGGGGGCGTAAAGTCTGCCTGTGAATAATGGCGATGACATTTTTTTTTAAGTTTGGTGCAGCAATAAATATCATGGAGGGAAATTGTTATTAGTTGTCCTGGTTCAAGGGTGTATAATATGCTTGATTAATTTTCTTAGTTGCATTATCATGACTATAATATTTCCTTCATACTATTACTACTACTACTACTACTACTACTACTACTACTACTACTACTACTACTACTACTGCTACTACTACTACTAATACTACTGCTACTACTACTACTACTACTACTACTACTACTGCTGCTGCTGCTGCTACTACTACTACTACTACTACTACTACTACTACTACTACTACTACTACTACTACTACTGCTGCTGCTGCTGCTGCTGCTGCTGCTGCTGCTGCTGTTGCTGTTGCTGCTGCTGCTACTACTACTACTACTACTACTACTACTACTACTACTACTACTACTACTACTACTACTTCTACTACTACTACTACTACTACTACTACTATCTTCTATTATCCTCTCTCTCCTCTGCTGTGATGATCACACCTAGATAATGTTTAATTAACTAACTTAAAATTATGGTCTAATGCTCCCTATATTTCATCAAGAATGCTGGCAATAGTTCTAATGAAAGCTCACAACATTTAAAAACACAAGCTTAATCCCTCCTCTCTTCTGGCTCCTCCTGCAGCGCCTCCGCCAGCTACGAGGACGGCGTTCTGAACACCAATGCCATTATCTACTACACGGGCGAGGTGGAGCTGACCAGCCACGCCGTGTTGGACTCCATCTGCATCATGGACGTGCAGTGGTACCCTTTCGACGAGCAGACCTGCGAGCTGTCCTTCGCCTCCTGGACCTACGACACCTACAAGGTCTCACCTCCGCCCTCTTTTTTTTTTTTTTTTCATTTTCCCCCTTTTTTCGTATTCTTATTTCTCCTTTTCATCTTCTTCTTCCTCCTCCCCGCCCACATCTTCATTTTCATCGTTGTATTTATTCCTGTAGTAGTAGTAGTAGTAGTAGTAGTAGTAGTAGTAGTAGACAGAAGTAGTAGTAGTATCGTCATCATCATCATCATCATCATCTGCTCATCATCTATGCCATTTTAGCTTTAATCTTTAATCTACTTTTTTTTATCTACTTGTTTTATTTCACCTTGTTCTTGCTCTTGATCTTGTTGTTTTTGTCCTTCTCGCTCCCATTTCCATTATAACCATAGAGGTGGACAGGAAGCCGCCACATACATCAGGACGAGGAGTAATGCCACCAATATTTCATCGAACCTTTCTTCCTCTGCCTCGACTCACGTTTCGCTGCTTCACCTTCAGATTAACCTCATCCCGGGCCCCGCAGACTTGTCGGAGTACAGCCAGAACCCAGAGTTTTTCCTTGAGGACTTCTACAGAACCATTCAAGACCTTCACAACCCCTGCTGTCTCTTGCCTGTCTCCAGTAAGTCCGGTACTGCCTTACACGAGTCCCCTAGAACCTGCCCCTACACACAGTTCTCACACCCAGTTCCCTACAGTGATCCCCTATCCCTCCCTCACCCGTATCTTCAGCTGTCACGCTTGCAGGTGTTTACGTGTCGTGAGTCATGTGCAGGTGAGAGGAAACAAGGTGCGAGATGCAGGTGTGAGTGGAGGACACGCTTAGGACATCAGACATCTGTGTTGTCATGGATGCACGTGCTGGGTTGATACACGTGGAATCTTGCATACTGGCTCGTTAATTATAATTGAAATGACATGCAGGCAAGGAAGTCGTAAGACTCTTGCATTTTTTTCTTCTTATCGATCTTGTATAATGCTGTGTGGGTGTGTGTATGTGTGTGTGTGTGTGTGGTTTATAGGTCAGCAGTGGGAGTGGTCTGTGTCTTGTAGCTTTTGTTTGGGAAATGCAGGTACGTAAAATGAGGATGGAAGTTAGTTTAAAACGTGAGGTGAGAAGAGTGACTAGTATTTGGAAATGTGAGATGAGAAGGGTTTGCTATGGTATCGATGAGGTTAAGTTTGATTACCTTTACCTATATCTTTTAAAATACAATATGACAACTCCTGGCTGACACTCTCTTCTTCCCGCAGCCATTAAGTACCATCTGCAGATTCAGCGACGCACCATTTTCTCCCTCTTCTTCTTCCTCATGCCTGGGATCCTCATTAATATATGCGGTGGGTATTAGATACACACACACACACACACACACACACACACGCACACACACACACACACACACACACACACACACACACACACACACACACAGCAAATAACAATCATCTCCTTAGAATACACAAAAAAGGCAAATACATTATAACAGTAATCAAGTCAATATTTTCATCAGTTTGTAAGTCATGATAATTAAATAAACCTCTCCTATTACCCTTACAATATCCACTGAACAACAGTCATTATGAGCTCCTGAAGAAGTGCTACAATATTCCTCCCGACGAGACTCTTTAGGGATGCATTGTTGAGTCACGCGTCATCCTCTCCTCTCCCCGCAGCGCTGATGGTGTTCTCACTGCCGTCTGAGTCTGGAGAGAAGATCGGTCTGGGCATTAACTCTATGTTGGCTATGATGGTGTTCCTGATGGCAATGACGGAGAGACTGCCACCCACTGAGAAGCTGCCTCTTGCTGGTGTGTGTGTGTGTGTGTGTGTGGTAACGGTCTGTGTTTTGATGTCTTCAGAGTCTGGTGTAGGATAAGTGTGTGGTGCTTACTAATGGTGTAGTGTTTACTGTGGTGTGGTAAAGTACATAATAATGATGTGTATGGTATTGTAGTGTGTGCGTGTGTGTTTGTAGTAGTAGTAGTAGTAGTAGTAGTAGTAGTAGTAGTAGTAGTAGTAGTAGGTAGTAGTAGTAATAGTAGTAGTAGTAGTAGTAGTAGTAGTAGTGTGGCAAGGCTGAGTAAACAAAAAAAAAGCACAAGTTAATGACTGATGAACCACAGTGGAAAAAGAAAAAAACAGCTTGGTTTAGTACAAGCTGCGGTGTGAATTGATTAGCAGCACAAGTATTGACGTAATCTTCTCACTACTACAGCTACATTTTAGCCTTTTCTGCGAATTCATATATTTTCTTGTATTCTCTCTCTCTCTCTCTCTCTCTCTCTCTCTCTCTCTCTCTCTCTCTCTCTCTCTCTCTCTCTCTCTCTCTCTCTCTCTCTCTCTCTCGTGACAGGAAACAGTTCAGGTAATTCATACTGTAGACTGTATCTGAAATATTACGTGTTTGTGCTTCATTTCTTATCAGTTTTCTTCAAAACACACACACACACACACACACACACACACACACACACACACACACACACACACACACACACACACACACACACACACACACACACACACACACATACACACACGCAAATCTGCTGTCTACACCTGTCGTGGCCCCGCAGGTGTGTACTACGGGGCGTGTATCTCCATGATCACCTTCAATATCTGCTTCACCGTATTTGTGCTTAACCTCAACGTGATGGGCATGAGGGGCTATCAGGTGCCTCACTTCATCAGGTGAGCCACTAACACTGCCACTATCACCTCAATTACCACCACCACCTTCCTTTTCTTTATTTCTGTAGCTTCTTTTTTTTTTTTCCTTTTTCTGTTCCTCTAAAATTATTTGAAATATAATATATCACCAAAATACTTCAAAATAGTTTAACTTGTTTGCGTCTTCCATATTTCTTTACGTGTCTTTGGTGTTCCTTCTCTTTATTATGATTTTTTCTTTCTCTTTCTCTTTTCCTCTCAGGGCCATCACTCTCTTTGTAGCCAGGTCGATCTTTGTCAGGATTCCAAAGATCGTCAAGGCGGCGTGGGATCTCGATGTGAGTACAGAGGAGAGCCTCGTAGCGACACCAAGTCGTAGACTTTTAACCCTCTCACTAAGCGGCATCAATTCCATTACATTCGGGATGTCATTAGAGGATTTTATCACGTTAAGGAAGATACATTTAGTTGTGACGGTAGTATTATAAATGATCTAGGTAGTCATTCAGTACATGTCTTATTTACATTATTATAACTAAGCAGCAAGTGGTTTGATGAAGTTTGTAAGCTGTTTGTTGTACTGAATGGCTTAAACTTATTCCCTTAAACTTTTAGATTCCATCTACGCCCAGATGAGGGCTTAAAAATGTAAAATATGTTATTGTTACCTTGGAGTAACCTTGTGCAGCGAGGCCGCAGGAGGGTGGGTGACGAGGGAGGCATACGGTTAGCAGGTCCAGAAGAGAAGTAACCATGGAAATAACTGTAGAAGATAAAAGGAAATGCAACAGCCTGTTGAGAGGGAGGAATCGATGGAACGAAAAGCTTTTGGCTCCACCCTGTTGTTAGAGCTTAGTGAGTTAACCCTCCTCATGTGGGAGCAGTTTTCCATATATGAAGTATTGCTCCTCTTCATAGGAACACATGTGAGAACATAACACACACACACACACACACACACACACACACACACACACCGTGTAGTGTAGTGCTCACGCTCGGCTCACAACCAAGAAGGCCCGGGTTCGAATCCCGGGAGCGGCGAGGCAAATGGGCGAGCCTCTTAATGTGTAGCCCCTGTTCACTTAGCAGCAAGTAGGTACGGGATGTAATCCGAAGGGTTGTGACCTCGCTGTCCTGGTGTGTGGTGTGTAAGTGGTCTCAGTCCTACCCAAAGATCTGTCACTATGAGCTCTGAGCTCTTTCCGTAGGGTAACGGCTGGCTGGGTGACCAGCAGACGATCGTAGGTGAATCACACACACACACACACACACACGGGAAGAAAGCTCACGTGTGGCAGTCCCTGTATCTACTTATATCCTCCTATCATCCCCATCTGTAAATTTATCTTGTCTTCTTTTAAAGGTCCCTTATAACTCGGCACTAACAACCTGGTTACTGAGTCTATTCCAGTCATCTACCACTTTGTTTAAGAACCAATTTCTTCCTCTGTTTAAAATCTAGCTTCATCAAACTATCAAACTATCATAACCTTGTTCAGGAGCGCACGACTGGTCGGTCTCCTTCCCGCATGAAAAAAAAAAAAAAGCCGCACATCACCCTAACACACTCCCCTTGCCAAGCGCATTGATCAGCCTCTCGCTGGCAGGAGAACAACAGGCTCAGCAGCCCCGTGGAGTCCATGAACGACAAACTGGAAAAGAGCAAATTGTCAGACAAGAAGAGCAACGTGAGGCTGTTCACGGTGAAGCCCTCCACTCCCCCCAAGATGAAGCCCAGCCCAGAGGTGACCATGAGGGAGCTGGACGAGGACCTTAGTGTGGCAGATATCAAAGGTGTGTGTGTGTGTGTGTGTGTGTGTGTGTGTGTGCAGATGTGTCCTGGTATTACTATGATTAGGATCACTTTTCTTTTTTCCTTCTCTTTCTTTTCTTGTTTCGTTTTCTTTTCCATCGTATATTTTCAAGTTTTCTTTTCCTCTTTTCTCTCTTTATTCCTTTTTTCTCATGTTCTCACGCCATATATTGCTTTTTTTCCTTTATTCTCTCCTTATTTCTCTTTCAGTAGTTCCCATCACTTTAAAAAGTTAGATGAGAGAGAGAGAGAGAGAGAGAGAGAGAGAGAGAGAGAGAGAGAGAGAGAGAGAGAGAGAGAGAGAGAGAGAGAGAGAGTTATTTCAAACAATGATCTCTCTTTGTCCTTTTGCTTCCACGCTTCCCATTTAGTCATGTAGCTTCTACGTTTTGCAAGTCTTAGTTCTGAATACGTTTTCGAATAACTCATCTTGGAATAATAAAAGTGACGTGACACATAATGTGACATACCAGTAATTTATCAAGTGTCTCCAGCACGTCAGCTATGTATTTGATGTATCTTCTATTTGATACACAGATAAGTGTATGACGCCAACAGTTGGTTGTCTACTCATCAATCAATCTTATCAACATTTAGCCTCGTTACATGCTTTATTCTGAATCTCTGTTTAGTTGTATGGTGTCATTGTAGCTTTGAAGCTGGATAAGTCTGTCTTCACCCCTATGCACTTTACTGAGTCCAACACACTCCCACGCAATGTTGTGAGGCCAGCACCCTTCACCCTTCCCCATCTCGCTCTCAAACTTTGTTATGTGTGGCCGCAGATCCATTCCAACGGCGCACCGTCCTTGCCCTGGAGTCCATCAACAGAATCTTGACCCGGGAGAGGAAGGAGGCGGACGAGTCCAGCAGAAGGAGCAATCTGGTGGACGAGTGGAAGTTTGTGTCACGTGTTTTGGACCGGACGCTCTTCATCACCTTCACCGTCGTGTGCGTCATCTTTAACCTATCCATCCTCACCTCATCGCCTTTCCGGGAGAGATTCAGTTACTGTCCAGTGGGCGACTGCGAAGGACTCACCGTAGAGGAGATCTTAGAGCTGACCGCCAACTCGGCTGCGGGACACAGTGTACTCACGAATAAAAAAACCGATGGCGAAGGCAACGGTGACGGGATGGCCTCTGCCCATCTGCACAGCAACCCAGGCACTTTGGTGTCCTTGAATGAAGCATCCAACTCAATCTCCGAGGACCACAAGGATCACAAGGGCGACAAAGGCCCAAGACGACGCAAGCCACTGGAGCGCCCGACCGGGGAGTTCCTTACAACTCCACAACCTGACAGATTATATGTGGCCAACCCAGGACCAAAATACGAGGGCTATGAGGGGCTGGGGCTGTTGCCGCCTGACCATAATGAACATCAGCCCGGCGCGAGGCGAGATCCACAACAGCAGCAGCCGCCTGGCTCTGCAGAGGGAGGCTGAGGCTTCATAGATCTCTCCTTCTCATACACAGAGTTAAATAATTATACTGTATAGGTGGAAAGATTATTATACTTATTCTATCTTCCTTCCTCCTTCAGGAGACGAGCAGCAAGGCACCTCTTGAAATGAACTGATTGTCCATTTTGAAACTTTCCTACCGTATCACTTGTTTTCATTTGGAGATAACATTTTTGTTATATTTAATTTAATGGGAAAGCTCTTTTGCCAATTATGATTTTCTTTCCCTCACACACACACACACACACACACACACACACACACACACACACACACACACACACACACAAACACACACACACACACACACACACACACACACACACACACACACACACACACACACACACACACAAACACACACACGGTCTTGGTTACACAGATTTTTTTATTTCTTCATAACATACTCGTATCAAGGTTACATATTATTTAATTAATTCCCAGTTAATCATTAGGATTTTTGTCTCAGTGAGTGTTTTTAAGAAGTGTTTAGTTCTGGTTTGTTTCATGTTCTTAATAAACGGAAACGACAATCAGTTTCGAGCGTGATAGAATATTCCACCTCAGGTTTCTCTTGACATAGCAAAATGTTTACTGTAGGAAAAAAAAAAAAAAATGAGATGTTGTTTGTGTCGTCTGGATTTAGAATATTATTTGGTAAGTCATCGGTCAGTAGTGGCGAGCATCAGAGGCCAGGTTGTGGATGAGATCATGATTGACTGTTTCATTATATGCATTTTTTATGTGAAATTAATATTTTTCAGAGAGCAGGATGCACTGACTTCCGTCATCATAATTTGTCTCTTAATGATGTAATTTCTTTGAGTTTATGATTTCATGACTCACAGTGCATCAAGAAGCAGTGAGCGTTGCATAGACATCCATCAGAATGCCGCAGAATTTAAAGCAACTAAGGAAAAAGGTGACAGTACGTGCAAAAAAATTGGTGCAGATGACTGATGAATCTGCAAACACCCCATCGCGGGAACCATTCCTCCCTCGATGGGGCAACGCGTGGCCTCATTCACTCAAACACTAGTCATCGGGCAGACTACTCTGAGAAATTACAGGAGATTTGGGCTGAGCACTGACATATTATGAGTAGGTGTGGTTCTTGTGAAGCACAATACATGGGAGTTATGTCACTCTTTAGAAAGATACATTGCATATAAATATGTGCATTTAATTCGTTTACAAGGCAAATATATTAGTTTGAAAGCATCTGATAAGTTGCTCTAGAAAATTATCTTTCTTTATCCTCCTTGTACGTATATACCAGCTGAAGAACATCAGAATATATCAACTTATTTTTGGTATCACGAATACTGCAAAAATAGCATAGTGCCCCTTAAAAATATTCATTTTTTATGATGAGGTCTTTCTTCCCCCCCTCCTAACCGTGACGTACCAACCCTCACAGATGTCTTGTTTGCCGCCCATGATGGTACTGATCTACCCACTTACCTCTTATTACGCCAGATTACACGTGTTATTTTATGCATCTGATTAATTCATCTCATTCCACGGAAAAAAAAAAGGATAAAAAACTACCAACAAACACTAACAGAAAACTGGTCATATTTATTTGTAGTTGAAAATAACCAAATATATAGTAAACCAAAAGATTGTACTAATGATAGCAATACAATAATAATAATAACAATAATGACAATAACTGTACTCATATCTATAAAAGACAAACAGAAGTACAACATAAATCCACAAAGGTACGACGGCTTCGAAATGAAGGGCCGAACCTGCGAGTCACTTGAGCGAGCAGTAGAGTGTTGACATGTGGGGAAGGTGGACGTGTTTCTGGCGCCCCTGGGGAACTGGTTGCCTCAAGAAGGATGTGAAGGTGAGTCGGAAGCAGGTCCTTGGTGGTGAGAGTTAAGAGGGCGTGGTGGAGCTGTGTGGAGGCCAGGTAGAGTGGTGTACAGTGTCTCCTGGGTGGTGGTGGAGGAGGGAAGTCGTTCCACTCACGTGCTCCTCGCTGCCGTGTGTGTACCAGGTGTGGGGTGTTCAGTACACAAGAACAAGAATATGTTTGCATGTTATGTACGTGCCGTTATGTATATTTTAATTCATAGTGTATTTTTTTTCCTAATGAAGAAAACGAGCTAAGGACTACAAATGTAAAAAAATAAATAAATAATAAATAAATATGATGTGTGCATTTACGTGTGAAGGTGTAGCCCGATGTGCGGATAACGAACGGGGCTTGAAGGGGCAGAGGCTTGGAGTGGCCGAGGCCGGGAGTGGATGGACTGGAAGTGGCGGGTGGTGGGTGGGCCGTGAGAGGGTGGTGCCGTGAGGACCTGTGGAGGCGAGGCAGGTGGGGCACTATCCGTGGAGTGTCGCCGCCACATCGAACTGGAGAGGAGGAGGAGGAGGAGGAGGAGGAAGAGGAGTAGGCTGCGATGGATGTGTGGCGCGGCCGTGGCGACGTTCAGGTCATGGTCAGGCCGGCATCTGGAGGTGGTGGTCATAATGGTAAGAAAGTGAACGGATAGCAGCGGCATTATTAACTTAATGATGAAACTCATTGTTATAACACTATCACCGTTTTAAGAGTCACTGAAGTAAAAGCCTAAGACATATTGAAAATTCATGAAAACTTACCGTAGCGAGCGGTGCCAGTAGGCGGTGACATCACTGAGTAGCCACTGCGACATGTGGTCTCGGCCACACGTCAGGAGCAAGGCTGCAGGCTTCCACTGGCAGGGAAGAGCGGGGAGCAGCCAGACGGCGTGGCCTGCCGCCGTTCTGGGGCGGCGTTAGCCATCATGCTCACGACTGCGGCTTGAAGGGCGTGTCTCCTGCTGCGGGCGTCGCGGGGAGTGGTGACGACGGATAAGGACGAGAGGAAGCGTGGGGTGGTGCTGTCTCACGGAGAATTTTCGGGCGGTTCATCCTCGAACACTGAATCTTGGAGGGTGTCAGTCTCCGGGAGGAGAGCAGGGGCCTCTGCCAGCTGGTCCTGTAGGTCACATATGTAGTCGATGACAGCCTGGATCAACTCCAGGCGGGGCACGGGCCGGTCTTTAGGGCAATGGGGCACCAGCTGCTGAAGGCGATCCAGGTACATGAGCACCTGTGTGGCCTCAGCCCGTGTGGAGGGCTTCCCGGCCTTACCCTCGAGTACGCCCACTACGGCCTGGAGAGGAGACGAGCAGCGCTGAGCCTTCATGGCGAGATGGCGACAGGAGTTGCGTCACAGCGTAGAGAGAGCTTGAATGACTGAGTTTCCCGGCCCGCACGGGTATATATAGCGGGAGAGCGAGCAGGCTCCGCCCCCGGCTGGCTGCAGGTGGGCGGCGGCCGCGGCGACAGCTGGGGCGACCTTCTCACGCGAGAGGCGACGCCGCGGCCAGGTGGTGGTGGCAGTCGTGGCCTCGCTGGTGGGCCTCGGGGAGAAGGCCTGACGGAGAACCGGCAGGGCCCTGGCCTTGGCGCTGCCCAGGCTGTGAGGGGGAGGCGACGCAGAGTAAGATACAAACAACTCCGTCTTTTGCGTTCTGGTCGTAACACCCACACCTTCCCCCTCCCTCGGCGCCCACCCGGCAGCAGTCCAACTCCCCCCCTACCCTCTCTCCCCGGCGTAAACAGATGTTCCCCTTTCACGCCCCCCAACCCCCTTCCCGCCTGGGCCGGGCTCCCACACCTCACCAGACGCCCCGCCACACCTGCGCCCTTCAGCATTTGCAGCACGCCTGCGCCCACGCACAAACACTCGCACATACGCTCTCACATACGCACATACGATGACACGCCCACTCATACACTCAAACACCCCGTCTCGCCTATAACACGCTTGAGTCATCCAGGCCTTCCTCCCAGCACACACACACACACACACACACACACACACATGGGATAAGAATTAACAAAATGTGTGTAGACTTTGCGCAGCGTTAGTGTCGTAATCTGCGAAGCTTATCTGAGGGGTGTGTGTGTGTGTGTGTGTGTGTGTGTGTGTGTGTGTGTGTGTGTGCACGCGCGCGTTCGTTCATTCGTTCCAAACGCTGAATGAATGCAGAAGGCCAACAAGACAAGAACCCGCGGCATCCCCCTCCCACTCTACCCTTCCCTGCCCGACGCTCCTAACCTTCTCTCACTCAACCTTTCTCTCTCTCTCTCTCTCTCTCTCTCTCTCTCTCTCTCTCTCTCTCTCTCTCTCTCTCTCTCTCTCTCTCTGCTATATTTCTTTTACTTAGGAGCAGGTCTGTATTTGATTTTATATGCTTCTTAACGTTCTTCTTGGGATAAAATAAAAGGAGGCGGATGACTTAATGAAAAATAAATGTTGTGATGAGCATGTAAACAAGTAAAGGAGACCAGAAGCAGAAAGAGGAGGAAGAGGCCGCATAAGTATGAGACGGAAGAGAAAGAAAGAAAGAAAAAAAACTAGGAAAAAAAGGGGGAAAGTAAGACAGGAAGAAAAATTAATTGCATCACATCCTCTTCCTTCTACTTCCTCATTTTGTTTTACTTTTGCAGTGAATATTTTGTCTTGTCTCTCATTTCCTCAATCTCGCCATTTCTCATCCCTGGTCACTCCTCCTTGCTAGTAATTATAACCCCTCCTCACAACTCCTCATTACTCTTATCCCTTTTACCACTGATAACCCTCCTCACTATGCTCATTACTGATTACTCCTCATCCCTCCTCGCTTTCCTTCATAACGCATCACTAGTACTTGTAAACCCCTTATTACCACTCACAATTCCTCATAAGCTCTTCTCAGTACTCTTCTCGGCACAAACTCATCATAATCTCATCTCGCTACTCAGTTCCTACTTCTCCACTTAACAATCCTTCTCGGCTCCCTTTACCACCCTACATCACCCCTCCTCACTGTTATACCTTGCCCTCTTCACCCCAACGCACACATCACCTTCCGTTCCTCCTCTTAGCGATGGTATAGTGGACACAAGTCATGTAACCTGTCACTCTCACTTCCATTATGTTTAGCCCTCTGCCTCAGTTCTAATTAAGGCCTGTGAGCTGCTGGGAATCTGTCAGGACTCAGGTGTGTCTGGAGGCGGTCAGCACATAAGAGGTTTTGAGATTAACCCGTTGACTGCTCTGTGTTCTCCTTAAGCTAAGTGAAATTGTCTGGTGCGAGTTTGGTGTTTTGAAAGATGTCACACATGACAGTAAGTAAATGGAGTGATAGAGTTGTTAAAATGTTTCAGTGCCTTTTGTTTTATTTCTGACCAGCAAAATCTTGTTACCCAGGTGAAGTGTCTAGTGTCATACTCTCATTAGCAGTCAAAGGGTTAGGGGAAAGTATTCAACAATGGAAGTGAGTACTGAAGGTTACTAAACTTGTCACCACGGCTGTACAGCAGAATGGGTCGTAATGATATCTGGAAGCTGTTCTGAAGCATCTACAGTTACATTCCTTAGAGATGCGTAAGTTGAGAGGGGATCTGACAGAGGTATAGGGGTGACATGAACAAGAATGTCTGGATTAGTAATCAAGATAGGATAAGAAATAACTGGCTCAAGCTTGGTGAAGTTATATTTAAGAGGAGTAAAAAAATGGTTCTTAAATAGTGGTAGGGTAATAGAGTAGACTCAGTAATGAGGTTGTTAGTGTTAAGTCATTAGGGAGTTTTTAAAAGAATATTAGACTAATTTATGGATGAGGATGATAAGTGGATACAGTTAGGTATGTATGTAATGTGTACGAACGGAGATTTTTGCAGCTTCCTTTAAACTCGAGGATCTACAGACTCATGTAAGGTTTATAAGCCTACTATTACATCACGATCATGACCCTTAGGTAGACCCTGCTATGCTAGACAGTCGTGAGCAGCTGATACTCGCCAAAAACTCAGCTGCCCGTCCGTCTGTCCGTTCCTGTGTCCGTTCGTGCGTCTGTTCTGTCCCGGTCCGACCTTCCACGGTTGGTTCGCGCACAAATGACTGTGTTGTATTTTTTTTTTTTTCTCTCTCTTTCTCAGAGCGGCGCAGTGACAAAGGTTATTGCCGCCAGTACAAATGAGTGGTCTCTGAGTGTGCGATGTTCTGTAGGCTTAGATTTGGTGGTTGGGTAAACGAGGTGTGTGTGTGTGTGTGTGTGTGTGTGTGTGTATTTAGTTTTTAGATCAGTGGGTTATATTGATGTTAGTATTTCAATCACCATTATTGTTATTATCACTACTACTACTACTACTACTACTACTACTACTACTACTATTACTACAGAGAGAGAGAGAGAGAGAGAGAGAGAGAGAGAGAGAGAGAGAGAGAGAGCGCCTATATAAGTACTCTTAGGCAAGCAGGAATGGGGGTGAGGCATGGGTGAGGATAGTGCAGGGAGAGAGGGACGAAGGGAGGATGGGAGAGAAGGAGAGGGAGAGGGAGAGGAGGGAAGGAGGGAGAGAGGGAACAGCTGGATTGCCTGGCTAACGATCGCTCCCAAGTTAACTCTCACAGGCCATTATCACGAGAGTTGACAGGTGCGAGGACGAGGGGTGAGAGAGAGAGAGAGAGAGAGAGAGAGAGAGAGAGAGAGAGAGAGAGAGAGAGAGATTCTTGTTTGTCGGATAAGGAAAAGTGAGTGAAAGTATACTGGAGGGAAACAAGAAAGACTGAGAGGGAAAAATGCCGTTCTTATCGGGGACATGGAAGAGGAGGAAGAGGAGGAGGAATAAGAGGAGGAGGAAGGGGAGGAGGAGGAGGAGGAGGAAATGATGATTGAAACCTGTCTTTTTATCTGTTTGTTACGTTGGGGAGCTGCATACTTGTGTGTGTGTGTGTGTGTGTGTGTGTGAAGTCCTAAGATAAACACGTGTAGCGTTATGCAAAAGAGTAAATAAAATAAATAAGGAAATGAATAGAATGCAAGATAAAGAATAGTAATGCAGGTTTTTTCTTTTCTTTTTTTTGTTGTTGTGCTTACTCACTTACTCTGTTGCTGTCTTTCCTCACCTTATTTTTTTCTCCTTCTCGTCTGTTGTTGTTGTTGTTGTTGTTGTTGTTGTTGTTGTTGTTGTTGTTGATCATAAAGCCCTGGCTGGGTCACAGTGAAGAGGAAGAACTGCTGTGTACCATTTGTTATTCGCTCTTCTGTATTTTGAACTCTTCCTGTAATGAGACAGAGATAGAGAGAGAGAGAGAGAGAGAGAGAGAGAGAGAGAGAGAGAGAGAGAGAGAGAGAGAGAGAGAGAGAGAGAGAGAGAGAGAGAAATAATTATTAATACGAATAACCCCAACAATAACAACAGTAATATTAACATCAGCAACATCATCATCAACATCATCATCAACAACAAAAACAACAACAACAACAACAACAACAACAACAACAAACAACAATAATGAGAGAAAAATTACCAAAAATAAGACGTAAAAAAAAAAAAGAATAACGATCATCATTACCAATCACAACGCATAATAACCACAATAACAAACAAATAAATAATAAAAGACAGCAATACACGAGCAATGAATAACAACAACTACTCTACATGCATATATTTTTCACACCTTAGCTTTCATACTGTTAATTATTCATCGTGAACAAGATCGATCTATCCGCCGCCCATGAGAAGGCAGCCACGTGTGTGTGTGTGTGTGTGTGTGTGTGTGTGTGTGTGTGTGTGTGTGTGTGTGTTCCCACGCCGGCGCCACATCCACCTGTCCCTCCTGAGCCATACTACATTCCTGGCCCGCACACAATGGTCTCCGCGCTGATTGCGAGAGAGAGAGAGAGAGAGAGAGAGAGAGAGAGAGAGAGAGAGAGAGAGAGAGAGAGAGAGAGAGAGATGGTAGTAGTAGTAGTAGTGGTGGTGGTGGTGACCTTAGAACAAACCACACCATTACCACACCACCACCATCAGCACAACCACCGTGACCCGAGGCATCTCAGCGGCGGCGGCGCCTTCCATGCCCTCCGTTGCTTCGTGGCGGCGGTTGGGGGAGCAAGGGGGCATGACCGGAGCATATGGTGTGGAGGCTCGCAGAGGGATGATGGGGGGGGAGACTGGAAGCGAGGGGGGGGATTACAATATGCTAGATCGTGGGAGGCGGCTGGATGAAGGTAGGGAGGGGGTATGTAGGGTAGAAAGGTGGGGTGAGGAGGGAGTAGGAAGGGGGAGGGGTAGTGGGTATGGGGGTACAGCTGGGCATGGTAGAGTGTCTGGGAAACAATGCGTATTTGTGTGTCCATCTGTCCGTGTGTGTCAGCGGCTGGCCTGGACTGGGAAGAGGGAGGGAAGGAGGGAGGGAGGGAGGACATGTGGGAATGAGAAGGAGACACACGGGGAGAGGGAATGGGGGAGGGGGACAAGCAGGGAGGTCAACGTGAGACTGTAACCCTTCCCAGGAGTCAACTATGTCCCCTTTCCCCATTCTCTGTCCATTTCCAGCATGCCTCTGCCCTTCCCCTACTCCTCGACCAGCCTCTCACTACCCTGTCCATCCTTTCAGTGCTAAATAGTTCTTCACCTCCTATCACCTACAACTTTTTTTTCACACTCTTGAACTATAGTGTTTCAGTTTTGTAATTTCTTCTCCTATGTGACAATGCGTTCTTATTATCCTTTAGTGCTCTAGATGGTAGCAAAGGATGACCACAGCAGGGGGAAGAGCTAAATAACACTGTTTGATTGCTGTTGTGTACTTCGGTTGGAGTAGGAAGGGTGATGGAGGGGTGAAGATTGCTTGCATGGTTGGAATAAGGGGAGTTGGGAACTTGAGAGAAGCAAAGGAAAGGAGAAGGGAAGGGAAGGGAAGGGAAGGTAAGGGAAGGGAAAAGAAGGGAAGGGAAGGAAAGAGGAATTCTGACGTTGTTGTTGTTGTTGTTGTTAGTACTAGACATTGAAATATTAATGTTGATATTTCTTCCCCTCTCTTTAGTGTGTGTGTGTGTGTGTGTGTGTGTGTGTGTGTATGTGTGTGTGTGAAGAAAGGAGAGAGAAAAAAAAAACTTTCATCACACGTGAGAAGAAAAATAAGGTTGACAAATAAAATTACCATGGAGAGAAGCTGCCTCGAAAAGTGCAAAAAATAATACTCATACATATTTCTTAGAGGAGGAGGCGGAGGAGAAGGAAGAGAAAGAAGATGAGAAGAAAGAAGAAGAAGAAGAAAAAGAAGGAGTAGTAGGAGAGAAAACACATGCACAGATGGATTATAATGAGACTGTAGAGAAAGTATGAAAGCAGAAGAGGAAGATAGGAAGAAAGACAAAAGAACGAACAAGAGAGAGAGAGAGAGAGAGAGAGAGAGAGAGAGAGAGAGAGAGAGAGAGAGAGAGAGAGAGAGAGAGAGAGAGAGAGAGAGAGAGACGTGACGTGACTTGCTGGATACTCACTGTTCGTTCCTCGCCACTCACATGCTGCATTGTTTACCTCATTATGCGCTGATTGAACTTCAGGTGAGGTGATTACCGTGACATTAGTACAAGTAGGGCGTCGCCTCACCTGTCGCGGGTTATTATTGGAGCTGTTATTATCATTGTTATTTTATTTATTATCCTTGTTTTATGTTTGTGTAATTTTGTTTTGAGGTTGTTGCTTCACAGGTGTTGTTGTTGCCGTTGTTGATGTTGCCGTTGTTGTTGTTGTTGTTGTTGTTGTTATTGTTGTTGTTGTTGTTGTTGTTGTTGTTGTTGTTGTTGACATTATGCAACATTTACAGTTTGCACTCATTTAGTAAAGCAAAAAAAGAAAGATTACACACACACACACACACACACACACACACACACACGTACGTTCCAACGGACTGATACACGCTATTGCTTTACAAAAAGGCCTCGTGTTCCCCTCTTCCCCTCCCTCCCTCCCTCTCTCTCTCTCTCTCTCTCTCTCTCTCTCTCTCTCTCTCTCTCTCTCTCTCTCTCTCTCTCTCTCTCTCTCTCTCTCTCTCTCTCTCGGCTTGGTCGTTTTATCTGACAGACACACTAATAACATTGTAAGCAAGTATTTGAGAAGAGAGAGAGAGAGAGAGAGAGAGAGAGAGAGAGAGAGAGAGAGAGGAGAGAGAGAGAGAGAGAGAGAGAGAGAGAGAATATTGATCCGTGAAAAGCCAGTACATACGAAGCTCTTAATAGAAACGAAACTAAGTCAATATTGAAAGAGGAGAATATAATCGTTGATAAGAGAGAGAGAGAGAGAGAGAGAGAGAGAGAGAGAGAGAGAGAAGAGAGAGAGAGAGAGAGAGAGAGAGAGCGTGGGAATAGCGGTGTACCGAGCTGTGATTGGATAAAGTGATCTGTTTCTCTTAGTCTCTCTCACTCTCTCTCTCTCTCTCTCTCTCTCTCTCCTCTCCTCTCTCTCTCTCTCTTCTCTCTCCTCTCTCTCACTCTCTCTCTCTCTCTCTCTCTCTTCTCTCCCCTTCACTTTATTCACTCACTCTCATTTACTCTCCCACTCATTCATTCATTCATTCGTATTGGCTGCCTGGCGTGTTTCCCATGTTGATATATTTATTAGATGCAATGGTGGTGGTCGGTGGTGATGGTGGTAATAATAATAATAATAATAACAATAATAATAATAATAATAATAATAATAATAATAATAATAATAATAACAATATTAATAATGATAATAATAATAATAATAATGGTATTTTCACTCAAAGGCACATGCAACATAACCCTTTGATTGCTAACTGTTCCCCTTTAACTAAAAAAGAATGGTCTGGTGTTTATTTCAAATATAATAATTTTCAAAGGCACTTTTTTTTTTTTTTTGCAGGAGTACTTACGTGAATTTGTAGTGAAAACCTTCTTTACGTAGTTATTATTTCTCATTCATTATAATTGTTGTCTGTCTGGCTTTACTCAAATGGCAAGTGTGTTTAGCATTCAGAGGTTAAAGTGAAAGATATCCTTTGATTATATACAAGGAGGAAGTTAAATGGTGTTATCAGCGAATATTGTTACTCGTATGTGAAACCTCTCTCTTAATACCCTCCTTTCCTTCCTTTCCTCCATTTCTGCTCCCTTTCTTCTCTTCTTTCTTCCCTTCCCTTCCTTTTTTTTTCCCCTTTCCTACTTCTCATGTCCTTTATTTTCCTTCCTTCTCTCCTTTTCTCCTTATTACTGTTACCTCCTTCCTTTCATCTTGTCACACATTACTTTTCGTGCTACTAAATTGAGTAATAGTACATATAGACACCTACCCTCCTCCTCCTCCTCCTCCTCCTCCTCCTCCTCCTCTCCCTCCTCCCCGCCGCTATGGGATCATGACGTATTTATTAAAAGCCTCCATCGGTAGGTTCATCAATCCCTTCCGCGGTGCATGGCGGGGATAGAGAGGCCCTAATGGTGGTGTTATTACGCCTGTTAGGGTGGCTGGCTGGCTGGGTGGCACCTGCTGTACGGGTTGTTGTTGTTGTTGTTGTTGTTGCTGTCGTTAAACATTTTCATAGTTGTTTTTTCTCTTTTTTTTTTTTTTTGTTCGTGTTATAATATTAATAGGTATCATATTGTTTGTTTTTTTCTTTGTGGAAAAAAAATAATAATAATAATAAGTTGGGGGACGAAACAAAGAACCGAGAACACCTGTTATTATTATTATTATTATTATTATTATTATTATTATTATTATTATTATTATTATTATTATTATTGTTGTTGTTGTTATTGTTATTATTGTTGTTGTTATTGTTATTGTTGTTGTTGTTGTTGTTGTTGTTGTTGTTGTTGTTGTTGTTGTTGTTGTTGTTATTCTCATTTCCTTCGTTTTGTTCCCCCATCGTGTATTTTTTTTCTTTTTTACAACATACTACATGAAAAAAACAAAATGATATCTACTAATAAGATAAAAAGAGAAAAAAAACAAGCAGAAACAACAACAACAACAACAACAACAACAACAACAACAACAACAACAACAACAACAACAACTACTACTACTACTACTACTACTACTACTACTACTACTACTACTACATTCTCACTACCCTCATGACGTGGATATTACAACATACTTAAGTGTTTAAATTTCCTGCGTTTTGTGAGAAGCTGCTGACAGACGGAAGTACAAAAAAGGGCCTGAAACTTTCCCAGGAAACTTTTTACTCCCACGAAAAAGTAAATGACGGAGAAAATAGACTCTTTGTTTTCCTTAATTTTGTTGGTTTAACTTTAATGCGATTTCTGTTAGTTCTATTTTATCTCTTTTCTTTTCTTTTTTTTTCTATTTCGTTACGCATTTGTAGTTTTGGGTTACCTCTCTCTCTCTCTCTCTCTCTCTCTCTCTCTCTCTCTCTCTCTCTCTCTCTCTCTCTCTCTCTCTCTCTCTCTCAGCATCTCACTTAACAAGGGACAATCGTAACAACAATAACTAAAGAAGACACAGCATATGTTACCCCTCCCCCCCCCAAACCTCAGCCACTCACCCCTCCGCTAATGAGAATTTAACTCCAGCGCCGCCCGTTGATCCCGGAGGTGCACGTGTCGCGCCCGCCCCCTGTATCTCAACACGTGCCCCGCCCCCGTGAGCCCCGCCCCGCTTGGGGGTTCCCACGGGACCGCCGCACGCGCACGCCGCCACCCCTCCTTGCTCCGCACCCCCCCATGGCATATGCTTGGTGCCTTGTGTGTGTGTGTGTGTGTGTATGTGTGTTGTTATTTTCTTATCTTTATCTGTTTATCTTTAGTCTGTCGTCTGTCTGTCTGTCTGTCTGTATGTATGTATGTATGTGTGTATTTTTTCTATTAGTTGTAGTTTGTCTGTCCGTCTGTCTGCCTATCTTGTCTGTTTGCCCGTCTGTTTGTCAATTTGCTTATCTGCGTATTTACCCATTGTGTTCTGTCTGTTTGTCTTTCTGTATGTTTGTCCATCCGCCTGTCCGCCTACCTATCCGTGTTTATATCTAACTATTTGCCTGCCTGCCTTTCTCTATGTTTGTCTATACTCGTATATTCACCTGTCAATCTAGTATCTATCAATCTGTGTTTATTTATCTGTGTGTCTGCTTACCTTTCTGTCTCTACCTGTCCGTCTTTCCCTACCTGCCTGCCTGCCTGTCTTTCTGTCTGTCTGTCTGTCTGCCTATCTATCTGTCAGTCTATCTATCTGTCAGCCAGTCTGTATATCTGCCTCTCTGCGCCTGTGCACACCTGCCAGCCTGCCTGTCCTTGGCGTGTCGTGCTGTAAGCGTAGGAGGCAGGCGTTGCAATCCTCCCTGTGATCTCTCCTGCTCAGCCTCACATAAACATAAGTCTTGGGTAAGCAAATGACCCTCTCCTCCCTCCCCTTCCCCCTCCCTCCTGACTCAAGCTGTTCCTCATTCCCTCTACGGTGGGCTGGGCCTTGAGCGCCATCTACAGCCAGGCGCTGGGCGGTGTACCTGTTCCACCTGGGTGATGCACACACCTCTATATAAGTACACCTACGAGAAACACACGCGCAATTACCAGCTACGCGAGATACACAGAGAGAAGCGCGGCGCGGCGACACGTCATCTTCTGCCTGACTATTATTTTTTCTTCTGCCTTGACTATTATTTTTTCGTGCCTCTTTCTTTCTTTATTTATTTCGTCTTTGTTTTGTTTCCTTCATCGCTGTGTTTGCCTCCATTATGTCTCTTATTCTTGAGGAGAGATAGAGAGGAAAAGGAAGGTGATGAGGAAGAAGAGGAGAAACGCAAAGCAAGAACGAACAGCAGCAGATTTGTTGGTCATTACAGGGCTGTTTGTGGGGGCTGAACTTTCTAGCATACAGTGAGGGGAAATGGGACAGCAAAGAGGAAGAGAAGAAGGAGAAGGAGGAAGAGGAGGAGGAGGAGGAAGGAAGGTTAATGAGAGAGGTGAGTTTAAGTTGGCGAGCCTGTGCCCCTCCCTTTCCTTCCCCTCTCCTCCTCCTCTCCTCCCCTCTCCTCTCATCTCCCCCACTCCTCATACCACCCTGGGAAACACGACTGAGGGGAAATGACACCTCTCTCCCCTTGCTCTCCCAGCTGCTAATGAACTCTCCCTTCTTTCCCTCCCCTTCCCTTCTTCCTTCATCAGGATTCCTCCCAGTCTCTCCTCCCCCACTCCCTCAGACGAGCTTCCCATGGGGCGTGATGGGGTGAGAGGCTTGGGAGAGGGGTTGGAGGGAATGGGTTGTGGGGAGCGAGGATGATGGTGTCGGTCAGGGTCAAGTTGTGGTGGTAGGAGTGGTGTCTTGAAGTTAGGGAGGAGGAAGGGGGAACTTATATTGAGAGGGGAGGTTGTGGTGGTGGCGAGGGTGTGGTTGTGGTAGGGAAAAGAACGTCGCAAGGGTGGTGGTGGTGAGGTGGTGGCGTCAAGGCTGTGGTGGGGGGAGTGCCGCTGGAGTGGTGGTGAGGCGGTGCAGGTGTCGTGGGGTGTGGGGGTGATGGAGGAGGAAGCAGTGCCGCGGGGTGGTAGTAGGAAGGGAGTGCCGGGCAGAGGGGCGGGGGCGGGGGCTGTGACATAGTGTTTCCTCATCGCCTGGCCACTGGACCGTCGCGCGCCCTCACCTGGTGGGTAATTAGTGCCTCCACCTGGCGGGACACCGGTGCACAGCTTTTCCTTTCCCGTTCCGCCCTGAACCGATAAAGCGGCACCGGTTCTGTGTGTGTGTGTGTGTGTGTGTGTGTGTGTGTGTGTGTGTGTGTGTGCGAACGAGCGCGGGCGCGCGAGACGCTTGATAGGAGGAGAACGGGAAGGAGCTTGAAATAATTTAATACCGCCGCGCGCCTTCTCCTCCTCTCTTCCATTCATGCTCCGTCTCCCTCGGCCCCCCTGCAATATCCTCCCGCCCCGTCTCTCCGCCCTGCTCCGCCCCGCACCGTCCTTGCCCCGGGCCCAGCACGCCCCGGGGCACGTCCTGGGGCGCCCAAAGCAACAGGTGGTTGATTCCGTCGGCGGAAAGGCTGTGAAGCTGGCGGGTGGGTGTGACCTGCGGGACGGCGTGACCTCCAGCGACCTCCCGCCCACCGCCGGCGTGAGGGAGTGACAGGTGCGGGGCGGCCCTCCTCCCCCTCTCCAGCATACATTCACCTCCTCCCGCGACTCAGCTCACCCCAAACCCGGGTGCGTCCCACGAGGTGCGTCAAGTGTAGGAAAAACCAGGAAAAACTTGGTCTTGAAGGCTGCTTCACAAATTAAGGTCACATGAAAGGTAGTTACGCTTGACTAGGCCTAGACCCGCCGACCCGCGACCCGGCGTGCGAGGCGAGGGGAAGGAGGCGAGGCGAGGCGAGGCGGCTTCACTGTGTTGACTCATCGCGAATCTATTCCGTGCAGGCGTGGCCTCTGCAGGAGGAGAGGGAGAGGGGGAGTACTCGCGCGTCCAGTCCAGGCAACCCCGCGCGGCGTGTTGACAAGAGACTCCTCCATTATTTACGAACTGCCGCGTGCGCGCGCCGGCCCCCCATATGGTGCGGCTCCCTTGTGCAGCTGCCATATGTCCTCCGTCAAGTAATTTTGCCAGTGGAGTGGCGGCAGCGGCAACAAGGGCGAACAGGTGGACACAGTCACGCGGAGTGGAGCCGCGTTCCTGCCGGGAGCAGGGACTGGAGGTGTTGGCTGCACCACCTCTGCAAATTAACCTGACCGGTGCACCGAGGAGGGAGGGGCGGCGCGGGACTTGGATGTCAAGGTTGCCTAATTTACCACAGCTGGGTCGCGTCCCCAGCGTGCCCCGCGGCGCCCGGCGGTGGATCACGACGCCTGGGAACTGAGTTAGGGAGGCAAGGTGGCCAGCTGGAGGCTCCGTGCGTGATAAGGCAGGGGAGAGCCGCAGGTGGCGTGGGCGTGGGTGGGGGCATAAGGGTTAGGAGGCGGGGTAAGTTGGAGGTATCCCGTGGGAAGCGACGACGTGGCGTGGGGCCGTGATGGGGCTGCCGCCAAGCCCACAGATTCCCACAGCCCCCACGCCACGCCACCACGCTGGCCAGGACCGGTGGTGGGCCATGTGGACGGGTCAGGCGGCCACTAATGGACGTATAAGGCCCGATGGGTCTGTTAAGGGGGAGGAACGGGTGGGGGACGAGCGCCACGAAGGGGAGAAGCGACCCTACACACTCACGGCCACTGGTGGGTACCCCGCTAGGCCTCGGGGGGAGAAGGGCCATGTTTGGGTCTCAGGGGTGAGGGGATGATTTTGAGGTGATGGGAGGAGGGGGGAAATGAACCAGCTGGCGGTGATTGTGGTAGTGACAGTGGT
>NC_087151.1:5980000-5985000 GCF_035594125.1 Scylla paramamosain | reverse complement strand
AACTTCCTCCTTCTGCCACCACGAGCACTTGTCTTTTGTTCATCCACCACCACCATTATCACCACCACCACCACCACCACCACCACCACCACTACGAGTACATATCCCTCCTTTTTTTTTTCATCTACCACCACCACCACCACCAGCCAACCCCGCAGAGTTGGCCGCCGCGGTACACTGAACTTTCTTATATGGATCATTACGAGGTCTGATGGGCTCTTGGGGTGACCCTCGACTGGCAGGGGTGTGGCTACTTCCTTTCCCGAGCCCAGATTATAGTGGGGTCGCCAGTACCTTGCGGCGGCCCGGGGCGTGGAGGGGGAGGGGGAGGATGTGATCGGGGCAGGAGCTGGACGGGGGAGTTTGCGGTGGAGGAGGAGGAGGAGGTGGTGGTGGATAAGGAGGAGGAGAAGTGGTACTTCTTCAGGTCGATTCTGTAGTACTTCCTAGAGGGCCTTAGGTAGAGAGAGAGAGAGAGAGAGAGAGAGAGAGAGAGAGAGAGAGAGAGAGAGAGAGAGAGAGAGAGAGAGAGAGAGAGAGAGAGAGAGAATGTTTCTTGGGGTTTTCCAGTGAGGGAATCGAGAAAAAAATGTACCTTTAAGTCTACAAATTAGCACATTTTCGCACATTTTCATATATGTACTATTCAGAGAGAGAGAGAGAGAGAGAGAGAGAGAGAGAGAGAGAGAGAGAGAGAGAGTGAGTCACGGGAGGAGGAGATGGAGGTGGAGGAAGAAGGCTGGCCAGTGTCGTGTTGCGAGGGAGGGAAGGCCAGGAGAGTCGGGGCGCCAGATTACCGACCTACGTGATGGATGGAGTGACGGATGGGGGGCAGGGGCGCTCCGGGGCAGGGGTCGGGGTAGAGTCGGCAGGGGCATGGCAGGGGCACGGCAGGGGAGGCTGTCAGAAGGGGAGTAGTTCCGTAAGACATGGCACTGGAACCACTGTCATTTTTTTCTCTCCTATCTACCACTTGTGTATCTCTCTCTCTCTCTCTCTCTCTCTCTCTCTCTCTCTCTCTCTCTCTCTCTCTCTCTCTCTCGTGGGGAAGGGAGAGAGAAATATGGTAGTGGGTGTCGAGAGAGGAGGAGCGTGTGAGACCAAATTTAGAAAGAGGTGGAATTCTTGGGTTTTACTCCCCCACCCTCCACCACCACCACCACCACCACCACCACCTTCTCATCCACCACTACTACTACCACTCCTCCTCCTCCTCCTCTTCCAGCAGCTTAAGGAGTTCCTCGCCTTATTCGAAGCCCGCCACGATAATTGTAGAAGCGGCTGGGCTAGGCTGGCTAAATTAAGGGCTGTTCACCTTATTTATACGAGCCATGTAGAGGATCCTGTGAGTTATTGCGGCGTTTGAGGGGCGCCGGGGAGGGTGAGGGGGCCACGGGGCAGGCGGACAGCAGCTACTACTACTACTACTACTTTGCGGGGCGGAGGGCGCAGCAGTGTTACAGGGTGAGACGGGTTGGGATGGTAAAAAAATATGAATTGTTGCCGGCTGGTGAGGAAGGAAGGAAGGAAGGTAGGAAGGATTTGGGTAACTGAGTAAATGGATCATAAGTCAGGACGGTGTGGGGTAGGATGGTAGGATGCTGCGTGGATGACTGCTGGAGTGAGGAAGGATAAGAGTTGTATAGGAAGAGCACATACATTTTACATAAGATTTGATGTGTACCGTATCCACTGTCACAATTATTTTTTTTTTTCCTTTCATTTTTCACCCTCTGATCAACTGACAGTCTCCGTACAAAACAACACGAGTGGCAATGCAAATCAGAGAAGCGTAAGACTGAAAGACGCTAAGCACAGTGAGCATGAGCATCATACATTACTTCTGACCAAGACTGTACGGTAGATGAAATTACATGCGAAAACAGATACCAGGAAATGTGTTGGCCTATAAAGATGATATCTGTCGAAGTGCTTATTATTGATAGTGAATGACGAGGGGGAACCGCATAGTTAAGTGTAGGGTAGTCTAAATCAGTATAACTTGTCAAATGGGTTAATATTAGAGGCAGATACTGAAAATGTAGTGAAGTTAGAGCAATTTGAGACGAGCAGGATGGAAGAGGAGGAGGGAAGGAGAACCAGAGAGCCCGCAACCTACATGAAAATATCCTGTCCTACCCTGCCCTTGTCCTACACACCCATCCTTACCTTACCCTATCCTTCCATACCTAACCTTGCCTACCCTGTATCCACTGTCAATTTTTCTACCTTTGCCCCTCTTATCCTGTCTAACTCTGCCCTACCATATCCTACCCTACCATATCATACCCTACACCGGCTTTCTTATCCTTGCCTCTTCTTATTTCATTTCGCTCTACCCTTCCATACCCTGCCAAACTCCGCACTACCTTGTCCTATTATGCCTTGCTTCACCCTGTTCTTCCCTGTCCCGCCCTGCCATACCCTGTCCTATCCTTCCATACCCTGGCATACCCTGTCTCACCCTGTCCTTGCCTATCTTCCCCTATCCTGGCCTAGCTACTGTTCTCTTGCCCCTGGTCTTTCTTCCCCCTATCTCGTTCTATCCGGCCATGCCCTGCCATACCCTACCATACCCTGCCCTGCCTTCTATCCTGGTTCAGCTAATTTTCTCCTCCCCTATCCCTTCCTCCCCTTGTTCTGCGCTTCCATACCCTGCTATACCCTGTATAACCATTTCTTATCTTGTTCTATCTTAACTTTTATCCTTTTCCAGCTACTTTCCTCCTCCTCTTGCCCCTGCCCCTTCTTCGCCCCGGCCCCGTCTCGCCCTGCCTCGCCTTGCTCCCAATCCATCCCTGTCTTGTCCTTCTACATTCACCTGGTCGGGCTCGACTTTTACCTGAGTGTTGGATCAAGTTACCTGAGCTCTTGATTGATTGATTCTTTCTTTCCCACCTGACGCTCTTTTGTTGTTGCTTATTGCTTCTTTGTTTTGTTTGTATTGTTCATGCTCTGTGGTGTGTGTGTGTGTGTGTGTGTGTGTGTGTGTGTGTGTGTGTGTGTGTGTGTGTGTTTTGTATGTTTCTGTTTAGGTTTTGTTTATGTAAATAATATGCGTTACACACACACACACACACACACACACACACACACACACACACACACACACACACACACACACACACACACACACACACACACACACACACACTGAGAGGCTGTTAATAAATAAAACCTCAAGTAGTTAAGATTCCCACGATGAGGGTGAGGAGGTCATAGGGAGATAGGAGTGTGTGTGTGTGTGTGTGTGTGTGTGTGTGTGTGTGTGTGTGTGGACGAGGGGGCGGGGGAAGTCAACAGCTGTGGCTTCCCCTCATTCCCTGAAACACACACACACACACACACACACACACACACACACACACAGGTGAGGGGAGAGTGTCAGCTGTACCCTCACCTGTCTAGCCAGGTGACAGCGAGACCCTCTCTCTCTCTCTCTCTCTCTCTCTCTCTCTCTCTCTCTCTCTCTCTCTCTCTCTCTCTCTCTCTCTCTCTCTCTCTCTCTCTCTCTCAAGGGCTGTCAGTCTGTCTGTTCGCCTGTTTGGTCCTTTACGCCTGTCTGTCTTGTTCTGTGTCTGTCCGACGCACTTCCTATCCCTTCCGTCTTATTTCCGCCTGGCTGTGTGCTCGCCTCAGCTGCATCAACGTGTGTGAGGGTGTTCCATCAAGCACGTGTATATCGTTCAGTTTTATCTTGCGGCGTAGTGGACGTAGTGGGATGACGAAGGAGTTAGTAATTCAGTTAAAAAGTTCCTATTTCACATTTTATAAGTATTTTCTTTTATTAATATATTCGTGTTGTCATTAGCGAGGTAAAGTAAGGAGACAAGAAAAGAGGACGAAGAGGAGGAAGAATTGGAACGAGGCTGATAGACATTGGGAAAAAAGGTGCTGGGAAGTGAAGAGGAGTAGAAGGGTGAGGAGGAGGAGGAAGAGAAGGAGGAAAGGCAAAGGAGATAAGGTAAGGGGAGGGCAGGGAGTAGGGAGGTGAGGGGACGAGAGGCGGTGTGACATGCAGAGAGGCGCTAGGGGTGAGGGGGAGAGGGGTGAGGGATGGAGGAATGGGGGGGTGTGCAGGCGGCCGCAACACCACCTGCCTACCGCCTAAAACATCTGTGAGCCGCTGCTACTGCTGGTGTGTGTGTGTGTGTGTGTGTGTGTGTGTGTGTGTGTGTGTGTGTGCTTGTGGGTGTGGGTGCAGCTGTCCTCTCACACCTTGTCTCCTCCCTTCTCTCCCTCTCTCCCTCCCTCTCTACAGTACTTCCTTCTTTCTCTCGCGACTGTTATGTGCCTCTTTCTCCCTCTCCCTCCCCCCTCCCTCCCTCTCCCATTCTTCCCTCCCACCCTTTCTTCCTTGCTGTACCAACGAAATTCTTCTCTCCCACCCCTCCTGTTTGCTTTCTGTTTCCTTCCCTTTTCTCTTTTTTTTTCTCTCTCTCTCCCTCTCTTCAGCCTCTCCTCCTCCTTCTGTGGCGAAATTTCTTAATTGTGAAAAAAAGAGACAATCGAGGCTACTTTCACACTTAATTAAATGTTGAGTGCGTGAGAGTGTGTGCGTGGAGGGGGAGAGAGAGGGAGAGGGGGAGAGAGAGAGAAACAGGATGAGAAAGAGCAGTTGAATTATTTATTGTTGTTCATATTGTATGTATTCTTATTAATTTTCCTTCTCCTCCTCCTCCTCCTCCTCCTCCTCCTCCTCCTCCTCATTATTGACGTAGCAAGTCGGATTATTTTCTTTTGTTTCCTCACATTTATTTTTTTTATGGTGCTTTTAATTTTTTCTCACACATCTGTTTCATGACCTCTTCCGCGTCTCATGCTGTCAAGGTGGTCATGATAACCTTTCTGTGCCGCGTGCATCCGTCTCTCTCTCTCTCTCTCTCTCTCTCTCTCTCTCTCTCTCTCTCTCTCTCTCTCTCTCTCTCTCTCTCTCTCTCTCTCTCTCTCTCTCTCGGGAAAAGTCAGACATAACCCTCAACAGCATTCCTGAACGCCCA